>NW_012149063.1:7230772-7296355 GCF_000956105.1 Propithecus coquereli
TAGGCTGATGCCACGGCACTCACTCTAGCCAGGGCAACAAAGTGAGACTCTGTCTCAAAAAAAAAAAGAGACAATTTTGATCGTTGTGAGGAAATGAATTGGAGGGGAAAGAAGGGGGAGCAAAAAGACCTTGAGTTATGGCCAGAGTGATGGTAGCACAGACTAGGTGGCAGCTGGGGAAGTGGTGAAATGTGACCCAAATTGGGACATATCTGGGTGATATAACAGTTAGGACTTGCTGATGGTTTGCATGTCGGAGGTGGGTGGGGCCTGAGGGAAGAAGAATCAAGGATGACTCCTAGGTTTGGGTCTAAACACTTGGGTCAACGGTGGTGCCACCAACTGGGGTAGGCGTGACTGGGGACGGGGAGAATGGGGGGCCATGGGAAGAAAAACTTTGGCAAGTATCGATGGCAACAACCCAATGTACATCAACAGATGAATGGATAAGCAAAATGTATACTGGAATATTATTCTGCTATGGAAAGGAATGACATACTGATACATGCTACAACACGCATGAACCTTGAAAGCATATGTTAAGTGTAAGAAACCAGACACAAAACACCACATGCTGAACGATTCCATTTATACGAAATATCCATAGAGACAGGAAGGCAGGGGCTCGGGTGGGGAGAGGGCGACGAGAAGCGACTGTGTAGTGCATATGGAGTTTCCATTGGGGGAGATGAAACAGTTCTGGAGGTAGACAGTGGAGATGATTGCACGACGTTGTGAGTGTACTAAGTGCCACAGATTGTACACTTTAAAATGATTACAATAGAAAATGTTCTGTTATATGCATTTTACCAGAACAAAAAGGAATCTGAGACAACAAAAAACTGTAGGATGTATATAGAGAAACTGGAGTTTAGCTTAAGATATGTTGAATTTGAGATGCTTATTAGATATTTGAGTGGGGTTAGATAAAGGAATCTGGAGCTCAGGGCGAGTTCGTGACTAAAAAAATACATTCAGGAGTTACCTACATGGGATGGCACTAAAGACTGAGGACCAGTGAGATCACCTAGGAAGGTGGTGTAGCGCTAAGAGAAGACAGTTCCTGGGCTACTCGATACTCCTCCACCACACTGGACCCACAGCGTAGTAGGGAAGTCAGGAGGGCGTGGACCCTCCAGAGCCCAGTGAAGAGGGTGTTTCAGGGAGGAGGGGGCGACCAGAGGTGTCCACTACTGCTGAGAGACGGAGTAGGATGAAAACAGTTGGATTTTGCGTGACGAAGATGCCTGCGATCTTTACAACAGTGTTGATTACTTCAAGGTGGTTGAATGCATTGCTCAAACATACTTGCTGACTTAAAAAACATTTTTTTGGCCGGGCTCGGTGGCTCACGCCTGTAATCCTAGCACTCTGGGAGGCAAAGGCGGGTGGATTGCTCAAGGTCAGGAGTTCGAGACCAGCCTGAGCAAGAGCGAGACCCCGTCTCTACTAAAAATAGAAAGAAATTATCTGGACGACTAAAAATCTATATAGAAAAAATTAGCCAGGCATGGTGGCGCATGTCTGTAGTCCCAGCTACTCAGGAGGCTGAGGCAGGAGGATTGCTTGAGCCCAGGAGTGTGAGGTTGCTGTGAGCTAGGCTGACGCCACAGCACTCACTCGAGCCAGGGCAACAGAGTGAGACTTTGTCTCAAAAAAAAAAACAAAACATTTTTTTGTCTGTCAATTTGTGAAACAGACATATCACAGTTTTCCACTCTCATTATAGATTGATCAATTTTAATTTCTTCTGGCCTTTTCTAACATCTTTTGTTTTTTGAATTTTGAAAGTTCTATGTGGAGTGAATAAAAGTTCTTGACTCTCATGTTTGCTTAGTAAATTATGACTTTCATCATTTGGAAATAGTCTTTTTTTTCCTTTAATGGTTTAGGTGTCTTTTGTAAACAGTATATAGAGTAGTCCCCCCTTATTGGAGGGGGATAAGTTCGAAGACCCCCTAGTGGGTACCTGAAACCGTGGATAGTACTGAGCCTGCTCACCGTCAACTGGAACACGTTTCTGTTGGTGTCTTCCACCCACATACGTAATGCTTCTCCATCCTAACTAAGCACTTACCACACACTGTTGGGTAACTTTTGCAGCTTGAAGTGCAACAATAAAACTAGTGTGAATTTCTTATTCCTTCTCCACAATTTCTTGGGTAGAAGAGTTGTTCTTACTATAGATCTTAGCACCCTCAGTGTACTATTTTTTTCTTTCCTTATTAAATCAAGAACTTTCACCTTTTCACTCAGAGGAAGCATTTTCTGACTTCTCTTTGGCAAATCTGAATTTCCGGCATCATTAGTCTTGTAAAATAAAATAAGGGTTTCTTGGACACAAGCACTGCAGTACAGTGATAGTTGACCTGATAACCGAGACGGCTCCTAAGCGTCTAAGGGGCATGTGGTATCTACAGAGTGAATACACTGGACAAAGAGGTTATTCATGTCCTGGGCAGGAAAGAGGGTGGGGGATGGCATGAGATTTCTTCATGCTACTCAGAACAGCACGCAACTTATGAATTGTTTATTTCTGGAATTTTCCACATAATATTTTCAGACCATGGTATGGTTGACTATGGGTAACTGAAATCTCCGAAAGCCAAACTGCAGATGAGGGACAATTACTGTAATGGAATTCTTTGTAACCCAAATCAGGACTAGGTTTTTAAATATGAAAAACTAATTCATTCATATTTATTATTGTTAGTATGTTTAAATATATTCCTGTTATCTTGATACATGTTTTCCACTCAGGCTGTCTTTTTGCTATTTACTTTTTCTCTTTTTCTTGTCTTTTGTTAGATTGATCAAGTTCTCTTGTTGTATTTGTTTTCCTTCAAGGGTTGGCAAAGTTATGTATCCTATTTCAATAATTTACATGGTTAAGTTAAATTTTTAACTCCTATGGTTATATATGCTTTCTATCAGCATCTAGAATTAACCTATCTTTAAATTGTAGAGGAGGAAAAGTTTTACCTCTGCTCTCTTAGGCTTTTCAGCTGGGCCTGAAAATTAAAGTAATATAAGACATTAATTAACAGGAGACAAGCACACAAATATTCGTATAGATTTTACATGGCATGGGAGCCTTCATAAGGAAATGGAGGCGCAAAGAAGTGCTAAACCTGCATACTGGGTGGAACAAAGACAGGCAACTCTAGAAAGTGACTAAACTGTGTGGGGAGGCTAAAGGAAAAAAAGAATTATTTTAGCAAAGTCTGCTTGTACAGAATTCTCTTGGCTATGACTCCACATTGAAGAAAGTTTTTTTTTCTCCTGGTACAGGAAGGACATCTTTTACACGGGAATTTTATCTCCTGTTTCCAGGAAGAAAAAGGGAAATTAGAATGCCCATCTTTCATCTGCTGTTTTTCCAGTGCCTTTAGCTCAAAATAATCCTTATACCAAAGTGGCATATTTTGGGGTGAGGTAGTCTGCCACCTTTCGATATTTTTCCATTAAACGAGACATTTACCCTCTCTGACTTCCTTTTTCCACTGCAACCTCTATATTTTACCAGATTAGTTTTGTTCTTAGTTAAGTATAAGTTTTACTCTTTTTTTTTTTTGGTTTGGGTTTTTGGTTTGTTTTTATTGTTGTTGTTTGTTTGTTTGTTTTTTGGCTGCTGCTTCTTCTTCTTCTTCTTTAGAGACAGGGTCTTATTCTGTCTATAGAGTGCAATGGCATGTTCGCCACTCACTGCAACCTCCAAATCCTGGGCTCAAGCAATCCTCCTGCCTCAGCCTCCTGAGTGGCTGGGACTATAGTCATGTGCCACCACACCTGGTTAATTTTTCGTTGTTGTTGTTGTTTGTTTTGTAGAGACAGGGGTCTCTGTATGTCACCCAGGCTGGTTTTGAACTCCTGGCCTCAAGTGATCCCTGCTCCTCCGCCTCCCAAAGTGCTAGGCTTACAGCTGTGAGCCACATCACCCAGCTTTGGCACCCGGCCCCTTTCTTGTATCCTACATTATCTTTTTCTTTGGAGTACTTTTTGTCATTGTTGTTTTATTCTAGTACATTTTTGAGGACTGTAATCATTTTAAAGTTATCATATTTGTGGCAAAACTTCTGCATCCTCATATGTTTAAAAATGTCTTCAATGCTTTCACGCTTGTATAATTTTGCCTCCTTATAGACTTCCAGGTTCAAAATCGCTTTCCCCTCAGAGTTTTGAAGATATTGCTCTCGGGTCTTCAGCATCCAGGACTGTTGATGAGAAGTCTGATGCCAATCTGCTTCTTGTTCCTTTGTTCCTATGTGAAATTTTTCGGAATGATTTTATCTGTGGGTGCCTTAAATTTCACCAGGACTTGTCAGCGGGCCCCTTCAATCTAAAATTTGTGCTTTCTTCAACACTGGGGAGTTTCAATTTTTTCCTTGATGATTACACCCTTCACTGTTTCTGTACTTTCCTTCTGGAGCTCCTATTAGATGCATTTTTAATCACCTGTATTAATTCTTCATATTGCTTAAGTTCTTTTGTATAGTTCCCATTTACTTTGTCCTTTTTATTTCAAATTTTGAGTTTCTTACCTTTATCTTTCAGATCATTAATTTTCTTTTCAATTGTGTAAGTTCCATTGATCATTCATTCATTCGACAAATATTTAGTGAGTTTCTACTGTATTCCAGGCATTATACTAAATGCTGGTATTCAGTGGTGAACAAAGTCCTCTTATTGGATTTTTATTTTCCAAGAATTCTTTCTTACTCTCTGAATGCTCTAGAAATATGTATGCAAAATATTCTCAAATATTCCTGAGTATAACAAATGAACTTTTTTTTTTTTTAAAGGTAAACATTTTATTCTGATCTCTTTTTTTTCCAGGCCAGGTCTATTTGTTCCAAGATGCTCAGGCTGTTAGTTTTCCTCAATATTTGGTGATCCTGGGTTATTCCTTACTTTTACAAATGAAGAACTAGGTTGATTATGACAGCTAAGTGGCATGGGTTTCATCTGCTTTTGTGTGGGTGTGTTATCTAACAGACCTCTTCTCAGAATGCAAAATCAGATGTAAATTCTATATAGGTAGATGGAGAATGTCTCCAGGAGGCATTTACTTAAAGATAAATGGGTGTGGAGGAGACAGATAGGACTTTTTATCAGTCAATATTCTTCTAAGTAGCAGGTATTGGCATTGCCTAATTTGTACAAAAAATGATTTACTAGCAGACTTTTGGGTAGCTCACAGAATTAACAAGAAAGACTAAGAATCAGGCTTGGAAAACGAGCAGGAGCCCAGGGAGCCACAGCCGCAGATACTCTGCAAAAACAGTCTGGTTTGGTCATTGTTGCATTGGTGGGCATCGTCTCAGTGGAAGAGCCAGTGCTCCAGCTGCCAAACCAGGATGCAGGGCTATCTTCTAGGCAGCCGATGACCACATGTGGTAGGCAGAATAATGGTCCATAATCCCCTAACCTGTGAACATGGTCCTTTACATACCAAGAGGGACTTTGCAGATGTATTTAAGGAATTTGAGATGAGGAGATTATCTTGGATTATCCAGATGGTCCCACTCACATGATTGCTTACGAATAGAGAACATTTCTCAGCTGTGGTCAGGGAGACGTGATTGGGAAAGAAGGGTCTCAGAAATGCAGCGCTGCAGGCTTTGAAGGTGGAGGAAGAAGGCCTTGGGCTAAGAAATGTGGTGGACGCCAGCAGCTGGAAAAGGCTCACCAAAGTCTCCAGAAGGGAGGGTGCCCTGCTGACACCTTGACTGTAGCCCTTAAGGACCTGTGTCAGACTTCTGATCTACAGAACTTCAAGACAATAAATTTGTGTTGTTTTAAGCCACAAAGTTTGTGGTAATTTGTTATGGCAGTGACAGAAAACCAACAGCCCACACATATGCTGTATTTCCCTGCCATGATGCTAAAGGACAGAACGTTTCACTCTGGTGTGAATTTTCTTCCTTGCAGAGCTGCCTTGTCTTCTCCTAACACTTCCTCCTGTGCCTCCACCTCCTGTGCCCCACTCCCCACCCCTCTGTCTTTCCTTGGGTCAAACACTGATGCTTTCTTCCTGCCAGTTTAGGGGCAGGGGAAGGCCATGGGCCCCATGTTGTGAATACAGCTTTTTAATAACTTATCCTGACAGTTGTTTCAGAGCCCTCTTCTGTGTTATTGTCAATGTCACCCTGAGTCTGGAATCCCTTTGGATTTGTTCTTATCTTTCCATTATTTTAATTATTTATTTGGTTCATTTTCTACAGCCAAGTTGGAGATGTGTTTTTTTTTTCCCCCAATCTCGTCAATGTTGATTTCATTTAACTTTTATCAACCAAGTATTTCAAAAATGTTCTGATAATGGCACTCTTTCCTGTTTTCCAGTACTGTGTGGACTTTTGTCTTTAAAAACAACACTTTTTCACATGTTATTGTAAAAAAATTTGGATGGAAGGGTGCATGTATTATGAGCTCAGTTTACCATCTGAAGCCAATTGTTGCTTGTTATTTAGACTGGTTGTTCTGCACTCAGGGCTCAGACAGAATCCAAAGGAGTAGCTTATTCCCAGAAGAGTGGGCCCCGAGGCCCAGGCTCAGCAGCAGGCAGTGGGAGCGGGAGTGCCGGGGACTGAGGACAAGGGCTGTGCAGCAGGAAGCAGAGGTTGAAAGGATCCAGGCTCGCGTCAGGGAAGCCCTTTAATAGGAAAAGAAAAAATAGACCTAGTTTCAAATCCTTATTTTGCCCCTTGCCAACTACATAAACTTAGGTGAATTTAGCCTTTTGGGGCTTCAGCTTCTTCATTTATAAAATGTATATAACACCATCTATCAGAGGGTGGCTGCAAGGATTATAGAAGATAATATTGATAATGTTCTTACCACAGGCTTGGCATATAATACTATTGGATATTTCCTGAGTGCATTTTCATGGATTAATCTTGTTTAATCCTGATTATTAAGCCTATTACACAGATCAGGAAACTGAGGAATAGAGAATTTAAGTAAGCTGCTTAAGGTTATAACCATTAAGTGGCAGAGCAGGGATTTGAACCTAAGCACCTGCTTCTGTCATTTCCTGTGAAGTTTTGGGATGGGGAGTCAGATTCATTTTATGAATTGGGGTGGGATTAAGTCAGCAAGAGGGGATAAGTGGCCCCAGTAAGAAGCAGACTGGAGCTAGCAGGTCATCATAGGTTATTGTGTTTCTTTATTGGCTTGTTTGCTTTTATAATATATTCGTTTTTGTGGAGGTAACATTTACGTAACAGTAAAGTGAACAAATATGAGGTGTACAGCTCAGTGAATTCTTACACGTGTACACACCTGTGCAATCGCCATTCAGATCAAAAGTTTCCAGCCCTGTAGAAGGCTCCCTTGTGCACCCTGCCTGTCAATACCTGGCCAAGGGTGACTGCTGTATCAACCTCTCTCACTACAGGCCCGTTTAGTCTGTTTTTGACATTTATATAACTGGAACGTACAGTTTGTGCTCTTTCATGTTTGGTTTCTTTCTGTCATCCTGCTTGTTATTTTGATAAAGAACAAAACACTTTACAGGTCACGAACTGTGAGCAGATGACTCCATGAGCAGGTAGCTAAGATCTCCCAGCCTGACACCCCCCCAACCCCTCAGGGCTCCAGACACAAATACAATCCTTGCTGCTTCTCAGTAGCCAACAGCGGGCAATGGGGATAAGGAGAAAAACCAGACTGCGCAGGGCTGCCATCTGCTCTGACACCAGGGAAGGCTGTCAGGACGATCTGGGCCCCAGGGGAAAGCGTTCTTGGAACATTACAGGTGTGCAGTGAATGTTAGGTCCTTTTCTCTTGCTGTGTGGTTTTTCATGAGTCAGGTTTTAAGATGGGACAACTGCCAAGGTGTAGCTGAGGGTGGCACATTCCTAGCCCTTTTGCAGCTGAGGTGGAGTGGAAAACTCTGAATTGCTCTGTGCAGTTGAGTATAAGATGTACAAACTTCCCTCCAGCCTCTGAGATCCCATCTTATCGGGGAAGCAGCATATCTGTGCTCCCTCCCCTCCCATCTCCCTCCTTCCATTTCTTTTCTTGAAGAGCCAAGAGCTCTCAAAAATCCTGGTTGTGCTTTTCTCAGGATAGTTTGTGAAACACGAAGCTCGTAAAGCTCATACACCTGAGGGTCCTAAATCTCAGCACAAAAGGTCAGACTTTTCCCAGAGAGGAAAAGAAGGGAAAAATCACCCTTTCCTTCTATCAAATAAGTCTCCAATAGAAATAAGAACAGGCCTGGTGCGGTGGCTCACGCCTGTAATCCCAGCGCTCTGGGAGGCCGAAGTGGGAGGATTGCTTGAGCTCAGGAGTTCGAGACCAGCTTGAGCAAGAGCAAGACCCTGTCTCTACGAAAAAAATAGAAAAAATTAGCTGGGTGTGGTGGCATGTGCCTGTAGTCCCAGCTACTTGGGAGGCTGAGGCAGGAGGATCACTTGAGCCCAGGAGTCTGAGGTTGCAGTGAGCTATGATGATACCACTGCACTCCAGCCTGGGTAACAGAGCAAGACCTTGTCTCAAAAAAAAACCAAAAAACAAAAAAATTCCTACGTCAAAATTCTATCCCTCCCCACAGCACCTGATTCCAAACACCCCTCTTTGACTAATTTGGGGGAAACCTGGCAAAATTACAATACAGTCCTCTCAGCCCCAGTTTCTGCCACTACAAATGGTGCATAAAGACATTGTAAATAGTGAATGAAATTTGCTATTTGTGAAGCTTGATATTTAGGGTCCTAATAAGTGTATTTTCTTTCTTTTTTTCTATAAAAGGAATTGCCTGCTTTTGTGGAAGTACGGATATCTGAATTGGGTGGCCCAGCTTACAGGGGTCTAGAAACAGAGTTGAACATTGTCGGGGGAGCAGGTGGGGCTCACAGGGGCTCTTCTCCCCTTCTCTGTAGGGCTCTGAGCAGGTAAGTGGCATACTTTAGGTTCCGAGAGGCACCTTTGTATTCCAACAGTGGTGCCCGGACCTGACTGATCATTAGAATTACATGGAGGATCTTTAAAAAATTCCTACCCCCAGCCCCCTAGAGCCTCTCTCCCACCCTGGCTAAGAATCTGATTCAATAAGGTTGAGAGAGATGAAAATGATTATTTTATCTCAGTGGGGTGGGGGGAGGGCATAAAAAGAGTAATGCAGGGGCACCCAAGCCACCTGGACTCCCCAGAAGGGAAAATACTTCTGTGGAACTGTCAAAATCACATGAACCTTGTAACATCCATCATAAAGCTTATCCTGATATCTTTTCTTTTCTGTGACAAAATTTTCATCAAGGTAGAAGATCAAAACCTACCAGCGCCTTGCTCAAGTAATCCATACCACCCTCATTCCTAAACACCTTCCCCAGGCTACACTTTTAATTGGGGATTTTTTTTTCACATTAAAGTAAATTACTAAATCAGAAACATTTGAGACCTTTTTTCCTTCTATACATTCCCTTCTTAGCTACAGTTCCTGAAGGCCTGTGAATATCCAGCTCTCTAAGATGCAACCCTCTGCGCACTGTGATGAGAGAATAAGAAGATAGCAGGCCCTGGGGGCCGCGAGCTGGTGGCTGAGAGTGTCTCCCAGAAGTAGTTTAATCAGATTGCTTTCCTAACTACTAGCTCAGATCAGCACACCGAGAGAATGGAATCAGAATTTTTATGGAAGAGGGCTTGGGAGGATCAAACAAGACTGTCGGAGCATTGAACATTTAGAGAGAGAGCGAGCAGAGAGGGCCTCCGGGGAGTCAGGAGACTTCAGAGCACCACAGGCCTAGGTAGGAGATGGAAAAGGTTGGAGCCAGAAAGTAAGATGATCATGGAGGTAGAAAGATTCCAGATATAAACATTATTTCCTTCAGCCCCTGTGGTCCTCGCTGGCCTATTCACATCCTACCTTTTCCTCAACCTTGACCCATCAGCCTGGGCAACATAGCAAGACCTCATCTCTATGAAAAATAAAAAAACAGCCAGACATGGTGGCTCATGCCTCTAGTGCCAGCTGCTCAGGAGGCTGAAGTGGGAGGATCGCTTGAGCCCAGGAGTTTGAGGTTATAAGGAGCTATGATGATGCCACTGTACTCCAGCCTGGGTGACAGAGTGAGACCCTGTCTCAAAAATTAACTAATTACTCCCCGCAAAAGAACCTTCCCAAAACCCTTGTTCCTGTCTCATCCTGGTAGAAGTGAGAACCAAACTAGGTTTTTGAGCTATAGTCTCAAAATGACTCAAAACAGAAGTCTAGGAGATGCTTTGTTATAGTCACAAATATACCTAGATGTATCAGATTCTGGTTGTGTGCTGTTTTGTTAGATCCTTAGTGAGGGCCATGCTCATGGATCTTTTGCAAATACTCTGGTCCTGGAAGGGATCTTCATCACTCCCATTCTTGAAAAGGTTTGAATACCGTCTATGCTGTTTGTGTGTGTGTGTATGTGTGTGTGTGTGTGTGTGTGTTGCTTTCTCTTTTTTTGTAGAGTTGGGATACTGTAGTCAGATTGAAACAAAATTGGCTTACTGCTGTTAAGAGATTTGATTTTTTTAATTTTATTTTGCACTCATGTATGGCAAGCAAACAAAATCTAAAAATTAAGTTTCTTGGTTCTAAGTGCATCAGATTTACACCTCACAAATGACAATGGAGAGGCTGTACTGAAAGTGAATAAACGATTAAGGCTTCAGACATCAACTTGAGCAGCCACATGCAGTAAAACATTACTGGTATTTTGTTTTTGTCTAAAAATTTTTGCTTAGGACCTCATGGGCTAGAATTAACGCTCTGGAATCTGAAAACACATTTCAGTGGGATTAAGTTACTTTATTTGGGGGTGATTAGGATAGTCCGGAAGGCTATCTTATCTGCATTTTTTTATAAAAATGTTGCAGATAGCAGGAGTTCTCACTCCCAGACCATTGTTGTGAGTATCCCTCGAGATGTCCTTGACTGGGCAACTCTAAAGAAGCAGATGACTCATTCCTGGGCGACCTACGTGCACATCACTGCCAGTTCCTGCCCTGGACTCTGACATCTCAGTAGAAGTCCCTTGGCCTAAATGGATGACTGAGTCAGACAAAATTATTTACCTGATTTTCCTCTTTTCTAATTTTTACTCACTTCTTATCTCTGGCTAAAAAATCAAATACATAAAAATCCTTATTGCAAAATAAACTAAAAATAGAGAGAACTGTGTAATAAACCCCCACGGACACATCACCCAGCTTCCCAATTATTATTCACAGCCAGGCATTTCCTACCCTCACTGCCCTAGTTCTACTGGGTGATTTTGAGGCATTTGAGGTAAATCTCAGATGTCATATGATTTCAGCTATAAATATTCATTTTAGCATGTGTCTTTAAAAGGTGCATATTCTTTTAAAAAAATAACCACTTCTTTCTAAAATTTCAGGATAGAAAAATAAAAATCAATAAAAATGAAAAAACATAACCATAATATCTTTATCATTTTATTTACCTTATTATAAAAATATTGACAATAATTCCTTAATATCTTCAAATACACACAGTCAAGTTTAAATTTCCTCAATCATTTCATAAGTGTCTTTTTACAATTGGTGTGTTTGAATCAGTATCCAAACAGAATCCAGACATTGCTTTTTTTTTTGTTTTTTTTTTTTTGGAGACAAGGTCTCACTCTGTTGCCCAGGCTGGAGTACAGTGCTGTGATCATAGCTCACTGTAATCTTGAATTCTTGGGCTCAAACGATCCTCCTGCCTCAGCCTCCCGAGTAGCTGGGACTATAGGCAGGTGTCACCATGCCTGGCTAATTTTTTTTTCTTAATTTTTTGTAGAGATGGGGTTTCACTATATTGTTCAGACTGGTCCCAAATTCCTGGCCTCAAGCGAGCGTCTCCTGCCTTAGCCTGCCAAAGTGCTGGGATTATAGGAATGAGCTATCGCGCCTGGCCTGCATTTCTTAAGTATATGTTAATCTATAATGTTCCTTCTCTTTTTTATTCTATTTACTGAAACCAGGTCATTTGTCCTATAGAGTCTGGATTTTGATGACTACATTTCCAGGGTGGTATTTAATAAGTTCCTCTGTTACCTGTAGTTCTTGTAATCTGGGTGTTAGATTTAGGGGTTTAATCTCATGTGATGTGGTTTTTTGGCAAGGACACTTCCTAGGTGGCATTGTATACTTCCATCGGAAGGCAGTAAGGTTTACTTTTTGTAATGTTAGCAGCAATTAATTAGTATTGTCTAGATTTTCTTTCTTCATTTTTGACCCTCCCTCAACCCAACCATCAAGCTACATACCTCTTCAGACCCACCTTCTCACACTTACCCTCTCCTTTGAATACGAAGTTTTAATTGGTTAGAAAATGGTTAATTGTAAGCTCATTTCACAGAAATAATCTCCTTGGAAAATAATCAGAAGGCTCCTTCAGTATTTGTAAGAGTTTTTCAGAATTCCCACCTATGGTGGATATTATTGGCTGTATCTACTCACTTGCCATTCCGCCCCCTTTCCATGTGCTGGTGGAGCCCACCTCCCACTTTAGGGACTGACAAGCTGCTCACTGTTTGAACCTGGGTGGTCTCTGGGAAACTTTCTCCTCATCATAATGAGGATCCTCTCATCCTTGTGCCTTCAGATGATGTTACTGGAGCTGCAGTGGCCACCTTCTGACCACAGGGGCAAGCTTGAGGATTAAAATCAATGTGCCCAGGATGATGGGCAGGAAATGTGGAGAGTTAAGGTCCTCAGTAAGCATTGAGACACTGAATTATTAAGTAGGAGAACTAGAATTTCTGAATTTCTTCCTTTGCAACAAAACTATTCACAAATTTCAAACTGAATGTACAAGATTAGCAGGCAGAGCCAACCTGCAAATGCCCTACCTCGACTTCTTACAGGAGATTGAGTTTAATTCACGTTTAGATGATCCCTTGCAGCTGCAAACAACCTAACAGACACATTAGGTAGATCCCAATAAATCTCTTTTATGTTTCTGTTTACTATTTAAAGCCCTGATGTACAGGGGGGAAAAAGCCTATGGAACTTAACCTCAAGTTTCTCAGTAAATCAAAGTCTTCCTTATCCACTCTAATGGAGCCAAAACAATGATTCGGATTGCAGAAAGCATCAAACCATCAAAATTAACTTATGATGTCACACTTCCAATAAAATCAGCTTTTGATAGGGTTTAAGTTCAAAAAGCACACGGCAACTTAAAAGTGGAGATGGAGGCTTAGAAACTTCTATGTTGGTGATAAAAATTGGAATTGAAATATTTTCCAAGGATTATTCTCAAAGCACATAACTGAGAGTTGACTTGGAGTGTTGGCAATAAAGGGAAACTTTTCTCCTATTACATTATGCTGTACATAACATTCTGATTAAATAGGAGAGTTGGAATTTCTGAATCTCCTCCTTTGCAACAAAACAGCTTGCAAGTTTCAAATTGAATGTACAAAATTAGCAGGCAGAGCAACGAGCATTTAATTTAAAAAGAAAATATAATATTTGAAATCTGTTTAAGAAGCAGCCATAAAAAAAAAAAAAGAAGCAGCAGCCAAAGAACTGCAAAAGCAAAGGACAGCCAACGATCTGTCCTGTTCTTGTTCCTGCTTCTGGTATTTTGCACCCTCAGACTGTGTTGTTTGGAAGCAAAGTGTCATTGTTTTTTGGGCAGTAGATTGCCCCTTTGTCCTTGCAGACAACCAGGTGATGACAGCAGTGGATTCCAGGAAACCCTTGGTAACAACCCTCCTTTGTGTTATGTGAGGAAGCTTTGGCTTGGCTCACAAATGGGTGACATCAGCAGACCTCTCACCTACGCCCCTGGATCCCTTAACTCACAGAGATGCCTTGTTAATGACTTTCACCCCAAACAGCTGCTGGTGCTTGCTGGCTTCCTTCACTGTGAATACGGTGCTCATGCATCCCAGATTTCAAATAATCTATCCTATTATCAGATCACAGGTGAGCCCACCTGCCCTGGTGTTTGATTAGGAAAGTATGATCATTGCCGTAGCTATAGCACAATGCCTCCCAACTTCTCCACCTACTTGGAGGGTTTCCCCACTCATTCCATTGTTTTGGATATCTCTTTAGGTGGTGTCCCTTCTCCTTTGCCCAGTAAACAAAATTTCCCATGTGTCTTAAGTAAAAAAAAAAAAATTCCCTCTTTAGGGATCATGCCGAGATGGGATTTCATCTAGTCAATATGGTAGTACTAAAATTAGACAAAGTAAGGCTGGAACCTACTTCCCTATGAAAACCTAACTGATCAGAATTCCAAGTGAGTTAAATGTCCATTATGACAATGAAGTTCAAAGCCTTTAAAAATGCATAAAGTGATGCATTTAAGCAGTTGAACATAACTTGTTTTGGAAAAGTCACTGAATGGAAGAAGGAAGGTTTAGGTTCAGTTTTGGAGATGAGCCAAGAGCAAAGAGCAACTTTAAAGCCCACTGGGGGCAGGCTTGCTGTCCACAGATGGTGGAGCAGGCCATGGACTCACTCTTTACTCTGACACTGTGGCTTGGATGCCCAGGGCAGAGAACCTCCTAGAATCTCTGGTATCTTCTACGGTACTTAGCTCAGTGAGCCAGGTACATCAGAGGTGCTCAGGAGATACTTGTGGACCTGCTTGGACAGATAACTTTTACATGGCTCTAATGTGTTTGCCACACTAGAGCAATGCATTAGCAACCATCTTTCTGGTCCAGAGTGTTAAAGTATGCTTGAAATGCCATGATGAATGTTTGTACTTGAGGATAATTTTTCAAGGAGGTAGGGCTTTGATTTTCCTGATTTTCTGTTTCCTTTTTTCTTTTTTTTAATTTCAGAATATTACGGGGGTACAAATCTTTAGGTTTTATACATTGCCTTTGCCCCACCCAAGTCAGAGCTACAAGCATGTCCATCCCCCAGACAGTGTGCACCGCACCCATTAGGTGTGAATATACCCATCCCTTGCTCCCTCCTCCCACCTGCCTGACACCCAATGAATGTTACTACCCTGTGTGCATATGTGTTGATCAATTAGTACCAATTTCACAGTGAGTACATGTGGTGCTTGTTTTTCCATTCTTGTGACACTTCACTTAGTAGGATGGGCTCCATCTGTATCCAGGGTAATACAAGAGGTGCTAGATCACCATTGCTTTTTGTGGCTGTTTTCTTTTTAACCTATGTAGCAAGAATGTTAGAAATAAAATTTAGGAGAGGACAGACAATCTTGAGTATAAAGAGACTGGTAATGGCTTGGGACAGCTGAATAAATAACATATATTTATCTGGCTCTCTAGGCCTTACCCAAGCCTTTTTACAACTACCAGGTGTTTTATAGAGACATTTTTCTATGAAGTAGTCAAACTATAAACAGAGTGAATCCTGACTGATAATTATGTCTTTAAATATATATATATATATATATATATATATATATATATATATATATAGGAAAGAAAATAGAAGAGAAGCACCACCATCATTTTCCCAGTTGAAATGTCTTTTGTCTTTGTCTTTGCAAGCACAGGGCCCAGGGTGTGGGGGCAGATTTGGGGCTGTGCACTGCCACGTGGCATGCGCTGTACTTTCAACCCATCCTAATTATGGGCTCTGCTTCTGTCTGTCCTGCATACGTAACTGCGGTGCTCTGAGAGGACACTGAACTCACTGCACCCTAAACACAATTCCAACAATATTACCGCAGTGTTTTGTACAGAGTGGTAGGTGTTCAGTCAATGCTTGTTGGGTAAATAAAGCATCATGTCTTGTTTTAGCAATATTTGTGAACAGTCTAGCTCCTCCTTCATGTTTATAAGTCAAGGATTAGATCTTATGCACCCAAGTACCTCTTAGTAAACAAATGTATGCACTCAGTAGTGTTTGTGGCTGAGTGAGTGGGGGAAGGGCCACGTTCATGAATGCCACAGGGTGGAGGGGGCGTTGCTAACCTTCACACCCACATTACCAGGCCTGCCTTCTTAACAACAGAAATGTTCTCCCACTGTTTTTTGAGGTCTCACAGATGCATGGTAAGTCGGAAAAGGGGCTGGGTGCGGTGGTGTGAGTCTGTAATCCCAGCTACTTGGGAGGCCAAGGCAGGAGGATCGTTTGAGCCCAGGAGTTTTAGACCAGCCTGGGCAACACAGCAAGAACCCATCTATAAAAAAAAAGAAAAGGCAGGGGGAGGGTTTGGAAAAGGACCTGAGAGATTATTTAGGCTAAATCTTTTATTTTATAAACGAAAGAATTAGGGTCAAGCAAGATGGGGTGATTTACTAAGTCTTTGGCAAAGCCAAGAAAAAATTTGAGTCTCCTTGCAAGTCATTTTTTTCTTTATGAAATATTTTAAAATTTTATCTAAAATATCTTCATTTCACTGCTATATATATGTCTTCAAATAGTTTCTATAATCAGTTCCTTCTCAAGAAAATTCTAAAAGCTTTTAGTTATTTCCCATATGACACATTTCAGGATATTACATAAGAAGCTCTCACCAAGACACCAAGGTAAAATATATATGACAAGCCAAAGACAGGTGCCATAAAAAGATAAGAAATCTTAAAGAGGTTATCCAAAGAGTGGTGACACAACTCTAATCTTCTCTTCCTACCTTCAAGGTGAACTGATGTTGGGGCTCTGAGGGGGTCAACATATAGCACCTCCCTTCCCCTTCCAGGTTCTGAACAAACTGAAAAACAAAATGAAAGGGAGCAGATGGAGCAAAAATGTCACTTTCATTGGTCACCCTCTGTCACTCTCCAGAGGCCAAGCTGGAGGGCAGGGCTTAGTGTGGCAGCCAAGTGCTGGCCAGGGCCAGAGGAGGATGGGAGGGTGGGGAGTGTCAGAGCTAGTGCGACACTCCGACAATCCCTGGGACAGTGGGGAGCCGTTCTCCATAACAAAAAGTCAGGGGAGTGAAGATTTGGGAGGGATACTTGGGAAGAGGCTTTCTCAGGAAGAGGAAAGGCCTCAAGTCCTTGCCACCCCAGTAGCTTCCCCGAGGAAAGGGCTTCCTTCAGGGCTTTGCCTCTACCCTGCCAGTGCTGGCACCAGTATTTGGCTTCGTCCTAGAAAAGAGAGTTTCCTACCTCCAAAATAGGGTTCTGCAGCAGAGGAGAGGTGGCTGAGCTGGGTGGGTCGGGGTTGGTTGGGAGAGACAGAGAGAGGAAGCTTAGCTCCTGTCCAACAGGGCCACCTAGAGGGTCTATTTGGCATCAGCAGGGAGGAACCAAGAGTTTTGAGGCCGAGCTGATCAAGGGAACTTCAGGTGAGCAGTCCCCAGCAACTGGGTGTTTGGGGGGAGGGTGTCTCTGAAGTCCCCATGGGAGCATCCCACACAAGGAAGAGGCAGCTTTAAATATCACAGCCTAGCCCAGAAAGAGAGAAGCCACCTTATGAGACACGAGTTAATTAAGAACTTATCTCCCTCTCCACCCCCTCCCTTCTCTTCTCTCCTCCTGCTCAGAGCCTGGAACAAACCCCACGGTGAGCGCTGTGGGGGCAGAGAATTGGAGTCTGTTGCTGGAGGAAAAGAAATGGACCCCGTCCCCCTGGCTAGGCTTCCTGACTGCAGAAGGCGCCAGATGCACGAAGGGAGAAGTTTCAACTTGAAATCTGGTTTCAAGAATTGATTACGACACAAGACTGGATAGTCTAGCTTCTTAATTGAGACTGTTAGGGGCTTATGGTGGCTGTAGGACTTTTTTATTACCCTAGAGTGCTGAAAACAAGTCAAAGGATTATGGAAATTTTCATTCAGGGGCAAAGGAAGAACTTTCCCCTGTTGAATAATCTGAAATGGGACAGTGGGAACCAAAAACGAAGTTGCTTTCTCATTGGAATAGATTGCTTTCTTCTTCAAATCTAAGTCTATTGACTTCATTTTGTTGGCTTGTATTTCTTTAACCCACCAACATGTGATGGCTTCTGGCATCTCTAAATTTATTAAGCATGTTGCCTAAGCCAGCATTTGGGACATCAAGAACACTGGACACTCAGGGTGGTCTTGCTATGATCTCTTTCTTCTCAAAGCACTCTTCCAGCAAACAGCACTGCGGTTAAACCCGTTGGTGAGTAAAGTGAATGAAATATGCTAAAATTCTCTGTGGAGGCCTGCCCAAAGCCAGGCAGAGGAGACCAACTTGGTTTCTTATTACCAACTTGTTGTTTAATCAGAACAATTTTCCTCTGTAAGACATTAATGATTCCCGAGGCTGCTTTAAGTTTTTTTATTATATGGGAAATGATTGAAAACTGCCAATCACGAATCTGGCAGTCCCTGCTCATGAGCTTAAAGATTCTTCTGATTACGATAATTGCATTTTTATGAATATCCTACCTAAAGAGTAACAATTTCACTATGTCAGACTACACCACACAAAGATGCATCAATTTCATCTGCAATGAATAATAGAGCCTAATAGCACAGTTATATTTATATGATAGTCAAACATCAAGATGCAACATAAGTACCTCACCTAAAAAAGTTCTGATCATTATTTAACCTTGAGATGATTAAGGGTGAAGGCTTGTCAGCTTTCATGAATTACTTTTTCATGCTTTTTGCTGTTTTGGTTTGATTTTTAAAAATCCATAAATAACATTTATTAACATTTGGGTTCCACCCCAACCCCCATAATGTGTGGGCAAGGCAAAAACAACAACAACAAAAGATCAATAGATATGATTAATGATCAAAGAGGGAGTATTAGGTAATTATAAGGCATCATTATGTTTTGGGTACAACAATGCTATGCTAAATGGTTTTCTCCTTTCCTCAGCTAAGTTTCTTCAACTATAATGCAAATTATGGGGAACGTATTTAAGTTAAGTGCTGTATATACATATTAGTTGAATGCAAAGAAAACAATTTAGTTATTGTAGGTAGTGATCAGAGCTATTCCAAGTGTGGTGTGAGAACCAGCAGCATCAAGCATCATCCTAAAAGCCTGTTGGAAATGCCAATTCTCAGGCCGTACCCTGGACCTAGGAGATCACAATCTCTAGCGTGGGCTCAGGACCACAGGCCTTCGTCTTAACAAGCCTTAACAAGGTGATGCTCTGAGGTTTGAGAGTCAGTGCTCCAGCATATTGTAACTGTTTTCCCCTGGCTACAATGCCGGCAGCACTATGGGTACTTCTGCTAACTGCAAGGGCCATGTGTTCCTGAAGAGGGAGCCCAACCGAACAGGCTGTTTTAGCCAAATCACCAGTCCAGATTCCTCTTCAGTGGGTTTTTTTCTTTTCTTTAAATCTCCTGAGGTCACAGTGTGCCCCAGGCCATAGTTTCTTTCCATTACCAGTCGTCATGGCCCATCCTGTCTGGTTAGAATGGACATTTAGGATACCCTTCACAATGTCAAAAGACTTCCTGAATCTCCTGTCCCTCCTTCCCCTCTGTTACCCAGACTTCATTTCCTTGGTCATCTTGAGCTGCTTAAAAATTCTTAACATCCAATATGATACTCTTTCTGTATTTCTTTATGGCAGAACCTGCAGTATCACCTTTTGACAAAATTGTTTACCGGGACTCCCCAGAGAGTGGCGTGGCGAGGGGCCACACACTGAAGCACACGCAATTCAGGAAGACACAGCAGAATTTGCACGCAGTGCACAGTGCTACGGTGCTGTGGCTACACGGTTTTTCTCTGGCAGAGAGGGGAAGGTAGCATGTAGCATAAGGGACATATATCATCCACATTTGGTGATGGATAGAGATAATTTTAAATTTTTATTGTGGTAAAAACCACATAACTTAAAATTTACCATCTTAACTGTTTTTAAGTGTACAGTCAGTAGTGTTAAGTATATTCACACTGTTGTGAAACAGATCTCCAAACTTTTCCGTCTTGCAAAATTGACACTCTATACCCCTTAAATAAGCCCCCTTTCTCCCCTGCCCCCAGCCCCTGACAGCCACCATTATGCTTTCTGCTTCTATTAATTTGATTCCTTTAGATACCTCATAAAAGTGAAATCATACAGTATTTGTCTTTTTTTTTTGACTGGTTTATTTCACTTAGTAAGGTTCATCTGATAGATCATTATTATTATTATTGTTATTTGAGACAGAGTCTTGCTCTGTTGCCCAGGCTAGAGCGCTGTGGTATCAGCCTAGCTCACAGCAACCTCAAACTCCTGGGCTCAAGCGATCCTCCTGCCTCGGCCTCCCAGAGTGCCACCACGCCCGGCCATGATAGATCATTTTTGAAGGAAAGCATTTTGGGGACAAATAGCATTCTAATGAATCAGCACACATGGGGCAGTGTTAAATGGAGTGAATAAGTATGACAAAAAGTGAATGCCATCTTGGTTATTTTATCTTCATATTATTTTATACAGTCTATATTTATGAATATATTCTTTTAAAGGCCCCAATAAAAGGGCAAAACTTTTAGAACAGTGATTCTGAAACCTGAATGTGCATCTGAATGACTTTGAAACTTGTTAAAAAATACAAATTTGCTGGGTTCCAAGAGATTTTTATCTTGATAGGTCTGAGGTGGAGCCGAGGACTCTGCATTTAACAAGCACGCTAGCTGATTTTTAACTTTCATTCTGGGAAACACTGCAAGTCTAAGTCAGAGGGAGGAGGACAATGCATGTGAGTGTGAAGCAGTAGGCTCAACCAATTGCACAGTAATCGCGCCTTCCTTGGATCCTCATGATGCATTGCTTAAGCCTTTTGAATAACACTTAATGCATTCTGCCTACTTCTAGAGTTATTTGTGTACTTGCCTCAGCATCCCCCTCAAGAACCATAAGTTCCCTGAACACAAGCATTGTGCGTATTGACCTTCATACCTTCAGTTAGGCTTACCTCGTGCCTTCTCATTATTATTTATTTATTTTTTTTTGAGACAGGGTCTTGCTCTGTTGTCCAGGCCAGAGTACGGTGGCGTGATCATAACTCGCTGCAGCCTCAAACTCTTGGGCTCAAGAGATCCTCCTACCTTAGCCTCCCAAGTATCTGGGACTACAGGTGTGCGTCACCATGCCCGGCTAATTTTTAAATTGTTTGTAGAAATGAGGTCTTGCTATGTTGTCCAGGCTGGTCTTGAACTCTGGCCTCAAGTGATTCTCCCACCTCAGTCCCTAGAAGTGTGGGATTACAGGTGGGAACTACTGCTCCCAGCCCCTTCTCATTATTAAGAAGGTGTGTAAAAATATTTTTCAAATGGTTGAAAACAGTAAGGTAAAAAAATGCAATGAAAAGAGTGTGACTAACACAGAGAGGGGTTTAACCTTGGCCCCCTTTCACCCAGAAGCGGTGAGATCTTGACTGAGTCACTTCCTTTCCCAGGGCCTTCACCCTACATCTGGAGCATGGGGGATCAGTTTCTTCCACCTTCAGAGGGCTGCTGTGGGGAACAAATGAGGTACTTTATATAAAAACACTCTAAAGCTGTGAAGCCACTTATTTCAATTTTGTTGAACATGCCTGTGTTTTTGCCCTAACCCCGCTTCCCCTGTGGATGAGTGCTGGCTTGTGTGGCTGAGGCAAAGAACACAAGGTTTACTTCTGGCTATCAAGGGAAAGCACATCCTGCCATTTAGTATTTAGAAGAGCCACATGGCTTTTCCAGCTCCAAGGAGAGTACAAAATAAATTCAATACTACAAATGTAGATAGGAATGGTAGAAATACCCCGTAAATAGTGGATCGTACAAAGGCAAGGAGGTACACAGGATTGCAAGTTAACTAGACATGTTGCAGTTTAACTCTGACATCGGGACTTTCAGAAATCTGTAACTGCTTAAGGAAGTGACATCTGAATTTTAGCGGCTCCTCTGAGATCCCCTTAAAAGGTAGCGGCTATCTGATACAATGTCCTGAAAAGTACAGGTGTGTAATGTCCCTTTTGAAACTTCAAGGCAGGAATTATAACCACCTCCCCCGCCCCAAACTGTAAAGAACCAAAAAGTTAGATCATAGAACAGAAAGTTAGATCATATCCATGAAGCAATGCACCCAGGTGGTGATTACAGAGCCAGTCCATAGCCCAGTGAGGAAAATAAGGACAAGGTAGTGAGGTTTCCACGAAGCTCTATTTATTCAATTGAGCCTGCTATCTTTTATTCTAAGACTAGCTTTTCCTTTGTCTTGGCTTCTTCAAATGTCCTTGCTTTTATGAAATGTCAGTATTTTTTTAAACTGACAAATGAAAAGTTGACAATGATATTATGACTCCCCACTCGAATTCACTCAGTTTTGAGTTTGAATTCTGGATCTACTCAAGACAAGTGGCTTGAGGGAAATTTCTAATCCACTCAGGCCTTGATTCCTCTGTGTGTAAAGACACAAAGATTAGTATTAGCATGTGCAATAATATTTGCAAAGACTAGCTCAAATTGTAATACCTAGTAGGTGATCAATGATTAATGGTGGTTATACGAAAAATAAAGACAACATATAAGTGTAGTTATTTAGGTAAGTAAATTAGGTGTCTAGATGGTATAAAATGACTGTTTTCACTACTGCATTAGATGTTTTTCCATTTTCCTGTGGTGGCCTCATTTGGAATCTATCCACGCTTTTTCTCCAAGAGTAAATCTCGAAGGAAC
Organism: Propithecus coquereli; assembly: GCF_000956105.1. Taxonomy (NCBI): domain Eukaryota; kingdom Metazoa; phylum Chordata; class Mammalia; order Primates; family Indriidae; genus Propithecus; species Propithecus coquereli. The sequence goes on from NW_012149063.1 coordinate 7,253,290, forward strand.
AGCATTAAGGGAGAATTTTTCTTGCATGCACACAGCCAACCAAACAGCCTTGTGTCAGTGGTGAGGCTCATTCCATAAGTGGTAGAGTGGGTGGTGCTTACTGGCTGAAGTTTTTGTTAGATCTAGGATTTAAACTCACATCTTTTGTTCTAGGGTTAGTACTTACAACCTCCTATTGTATAATGCGTATCGTTGTATTCCCGGTGCTTAATAAAGGTAGTTCCTCAAGCAGTGTTTGTTGATGATTTGAATGAGTAGAGGTACAAACGAATCTCAGGGAGTGCAATAGCTCCATAAAGGCTTTGGGTTCTCCCAATTATCTGCTGCTATTTGTTTCAGGGACCAATCAGAAATAGGCAGCATTTTGATGGGTGACCTTCAACTTACTAAGAAAGACAGAAAACAGGAAAAGGGTGGGAGTCCCTATGACTAAAACATATTTATGTTAAGTCCCTGATGGATATTCCAGGTGTTCTGGCAGGCATCTTCCTGGCCAAAATTTAAGCTAAATTTGAGCTCAATGTCTAATAACATCCAGACTTGTTTCCCAGGCACCTGAAAGGTCAAACGTATTTTCCTAGATGGGTCGCACTGCGGGGCCTTTGACTTTAATACAATGTGGGCAATGCAATGACTGTTATTTTAGAAATATTTATAGGTCACTCTGGGAGTACAAAGGAGGCAAATACTTCAACTTTCTTATATCTGTCTGAGATCCTCACGTCACTCATGGGGAGCTGGTGGCTTAAGAAAGTTTTTAAGACCTTCGCGGGGTTGAGGTCTGCATCAGAAGCTGAAGAGGGCTACGATGCAAGGACAGATCCAGGTTTTGTGAGGCCTGAAGCTTTAGACAATTTAAGGTGCCCTATTTAAGAAAAATAACATAAAATCACAAATGAAAAAATAGATATAAAAATGAGAATTTAATTAGAAGTCCACCACCCCCATAAGTGCGGGATCCCAAAACTTGAGATAAATTAGCTTGAGGATAAAACAGCACCTCTATAATAATGGAAGCAACATTTTAAGACAAAGGAACCTGTGCTAGGTTAGGTTGATGGTTGATGGTTAGGACATTTCTAAACATTTACCAGTAAGAGAAATATGTATGTGCTAAATGTAGCTCCAGAGATAGACATGAAATGCCAAGTGTTCAGGGTGGAGGGAAGTGAAGCTGTAGGGAAGACAGGGGAGTAGAGGTCACTCTAAATTGACTGGTGACAATCATATACCTGGGAAGCCTTCTATTAAATGTTTAGAGAACTGGGAATCCTTGAATTTACTTTTCAAATGTATCAAAACCAAAAAGACATCACTTACTGGCATCGAAAATCTTTCCAACTACTGTTTTTTTCTCCCAAATTTCCTGTAGGTTTAAACTTTTTTTTAAATCAACATTATTCACCCGTTGAGATTAAAGGAAAAAAGAAAATGAATAAAATTTTATTGAATGGATGAATGAATCAATGATTCCAGTTTGGACACCTTAAGCCAATTTAGAAAGCAATTTTTATGCCTAAGGATTCTGCAATTAAATTTTATCAGACATCTTTGCCTTTGAGTTCCTTCCTGAACATGGCCTCGGTTTGATGGCCAAAGGGTTAGGAAATGAAATGGAATTAACTTTCACTGAGGGCCTGACGTATGCCAGGTATTTTGCCTGATGTGTGTATACATCTGTAAGCTTTGTTACGATTCTGCAATTGAGAAAACTAGAGCTCAGAGAGCTCAAATAACTTGTTTATGGCCACACAGGTAGCAAGTGGTGGAGTCGAGATCCACAAACAGGTTTGTGAGGCTTATTCTGACTCTGCAACCTCTTGTTTGGCCTTTTCTTTGCAGCAAATGTGAAAGATACAGGAGAACAGTGACAGATAGAGGTAGGAAGGATTATGAAGACGGGAGCGTGGTGTAGTGAGACTTGTCAGACAGTAGTATGTCATTTGGGGCCTTAAATTGCCCATCGGTGAGACCACAGGGTTGGACTGGATGACCTCTGAGTGGGGTGACATGTGGCCCAGTTTGCCAGAGCAGCCCCAGTTTATACCTGGTGTGTCACAGGAACTGTTATAAGCACCCTTTCCACTCTCAAAAGTGTTCCACTGGGGACCAAGATTCTAAGGTCACCCTATACATAAGGTTCTTTCTGGTCCTTAATTTCTGTGATTTCAAATTGGACCTAATAATACTTCTTTGATGACTGAAGCAACATGAATTTTCATTTTCCAGGCCTGTGAGGTATGGGGATGGCCAGCATGTGAGGTGACCCTTGTTTAGAGGTTGCTTTGCATCTCACATATGGATATTTTTTCTATCTAGGAGCTAAGGCTCCTTTCCTTTAAAAGTACACTAGTAATTTCCCTTCTAGTCAATTTGGCTCCAGTTAATCTGGGATCATTATGTAAATATTTGTTTTCTATTTCATATTCATAGTGGATACCACTTACTGAGTGTTCGCAATGTCAGGTTTAAGTGCTGAGTGAGTACCTCAATTAATGTACATATGAATGCTATAAGCTAGTTCCTTACTTTATCGATAAGGAAAGAGGTTTAGCAAAGTAACTTGCACGTAATGGCTGGAGCCAGTTCTTCCCGAGCTCTTAACCATTGTGCCATATTGAGATAGGTAGAAACACATACACACAGCAGATAATTTAAAAAATTATCAGCCTTCCTAAATTCACATTGGTTTTTCCTATATTTATCAGTGTCCATGCTAGTCTTCTAATTTCATCTCCCATCGCTTCCACTGTCCATCTTTACCTCAGAGGAGAAACATCTGCCTCAAGTAAACAGATTTTTTTTTTTTTTTGAGACAGAGTCTCACTCTGTTGCCCGGGCTAGAGTGCCCTGGCATCAGTCTAGCTCACAGCAACCTCAGACTCCTGGGCTTAAGCGATCCTCCTCCTGCCTCAGCCTCCCGAGTAGCTGGGGCTACAGGCATGTGCCACCATGCCTGGCTAATTTTTCCTATATTTTTAGTTGTTCAGCTAATTTCTTTCTATTTTTAGTAGAGACGGGGTCTCGCTCTTGCTCAGGCTGGTCTCGAACTCCTGAGCCCAAACGATCCGCCTGCCTCGGCCTCTCGGAGTGCTAGGATTACAGGCGTGAGCCACCATGGCCATGTTTACCCGACCAAGTAAACAGATTTTGACTAAGGTGCAGGTTCTCAGAAAAAACAAATGAGAAAGGATTAGCAAGTAGGTGTAATGAATATTTACTTACACGAATCTTCCCTTTTTTTTTTTTTTGTTTATTTTTCTTTCCCACAGTATAAAACAGAAAACAGACACTTACTTGCTTTTTTGTTTATATTTACATAAACAATACTTAAAGAAAAACCACCAGTTGACACGGTATCGTTCTGCTTTTATTTATTGTCTGGCTGACTTACAAAGACACAGATGTCTGGGGTAGACTCTACCCTACCATTTACACTATGCTGATGACATACATACAGAAATGTGTCTGTTTACATAGTGCAATGGTATGAGAAAATATTTTTTCTTCCTCTATAGTCCCTGACTATAAAGAGGGAAAAATTAATTTTATGCCAAAAATTTTCTGGGCACTTTAACAATCATTCCATTTCTGCTACTAAAATAACAAAATTGGTATTACAAGTTAAAATATAAAGACCTAACGGTTTTTACAAATATGCAAATAATCTGCTACTTAGACATAAAAAGTTGATTTCTTTCAAATCACAAAGTAAGGCACCATTGGATTAAACGTTTTTCTTAGCTTTTACTAAATAAAATGCATAGTGAAATAAATACTGAACACTGAATTTTAATACTGTAATACATTTCAATATAAAATGATATGTGAATGTTAAAATACTGTATTGCATCTTGAATATATTTATCTGGAAATTTTATGGAAAAAACACACACGTAAGCTCTGATTTCAAGGAAGAAAACACTCATTTCTGTGATTTGCAGATTTCAGCATAGAGCTTATTCAAAGTTTAAGATGCAATTAGGTTTCTATCTTTCAGAGAAAGGGTGTAGGTGTATTAATGAAACATTCACTTAAAAGATACATTCTAAAACATCTCTATTCTGGATAAATGGCAACTGTAAGCTGTGACCCTGTTTCAAACTTTAGAATGGTACCTGCAAAGTTGAGATATAGAAGGAAGTTGTCCAATTCTTCCTACCCCTTATAAAATTCAGACCTTTCTTTGGGTCGGACTTTTCTCCACCATATTTGCTAGGAAGGCCAAACTGCGTCTTTTGTGCAGTGGGTCATTAGGCTTGATCATAGGGATTTTTATTACTGTTGACGTCAGATCAAAGAATCCAAAATAAAATGATGCTGCTAAATTACCAAAATGATAGAGATTACAAAAAATTTTTCAAAATATTTTGCCAAGCTTGTTACACCTTTATATTTCTTGATTTTCTTGGGGCGAAGAGCCCCAAGTGACTGTATGGAAGATAGATAAATGGCAGAGGAGAGGGGAAACAAGTTCTCTAATGTACTAAGCCCAGGACTTTGGTAAGGAAAGTTATAAAAATACAATATATTCAAATCAGTAACTTCATAATTTATTAGACATCCCATTTATTAGAACTCTAAGTTCGTTTGCTTTTATATAAATGAAACAATCATTTATTCTATAAATAGGAATGCATCTTTCAAATTTTTCTTTGGATTGATTTCTTGTTAGCATCTCCCAGTAATACATGAATAATACACTGAAACCATGATACAAAGTTTAGGTAGATATACATATACATATACGGTCATGTGCTTTTAAAAAATAAGTCATGGTAATTTTAAACATAATCAACCACATAAAACATCTAAGTGGAAATATTTTTTCCCAACTCTACAGCTAGATTTAAAAGTCCCAGTAAAATTTTGTAAACAAAATCTTATAAAAAAAGGCAAGGCTGGCTCTTCCCTATGGTCCTTTAGCAGAACTTGATTTGCATAGATCCAAGACACATAATTCTTCTGGATAGCTTCAAAACGAATTCCCTCCAATGTCCACTAGCAATCTCCCTAATTCAACACTCAACCCTATAAGCATTGGATTTAGAGTTTTATAGGATTGCCCATCAACTCAAGTCTGTTCCCTTCTTCCATGTTTCTGATTTGATACCTTTCTCTGACTTTCCTCCCCTCCTGCCAAGCCTCACTAGCCTCTCCCAGCCCCAGGGGCTTACTGAGCTGGAGAGAAGCGAAGGCAGCCTCCAGGCCCCGAGGCAGGAGTCCAACTGACAAGTGAGCACAAGAACCAGGTGGCTCTGAGCCCGGAAGCCCCAACAGGCTTTCAGTTTCCCTCCAATGGCTTTATTCCACATGACTGTAAACTGTTCTAGATCAATCTGTGACCTTGGGACTGTGAAGCAACACTTGTACACAGACATTAAGGGAAGAGGGAAAATATGGGAGCAAAATCTAAGGTCAAGGTGTCTGTCAAACAAGGTGTTGGGTCTTAACTTTATTTTTAGTCGCTGCTTAAATTGCTCAAGCTCATCTTGCCTTTTTTGTTTAACGCAAAAACAAGAGGTTTTTGCATTAAACCTTTGTGCTGTCCAATATGGTAACCACCAGCTACATGTGGCTACTGAGCATATTAAACATGACTAGTCACATTTTCATGGAGATGTGCTGTAAGTGTAAAATGCACATTGGATTTTGAAGACTTAGTACCAAAAAAGAATGTAAAATATCTCATTAATATTTTTTATATTGATTACAAGTTGAAATGATAATGTCTTGGATGCATAGGGTTAAATAAAATACAACTAATTTCACCTGTTTCTTTTCACCTTTTTAAAAAAAAGCGTGGCTACCAGAAATTTTAAAGTTGTATATGGGGCCTTATATTTCTACTGAACAGCTCTGTCCTAGAGCATTGGTACCTCTGACTGCCAAAGCTTGGACATCCTGTAACTGCAAAAGTTTTCATGTGAGCCTTTGTTCAGCAACTTGCTTAGGTGGTCCGTGGTTCGTGGAAACAGACAGGAGGCCAAGCATGCGAGAAAGGCATGGAAGAAGACAGCTCTCAGGAATTTTAATAATTGCAGTCTGCAGCAAATAAGCAGTGAATGTTCCAATTTGGTTGGTTGAAAGCTGGGATACAATTCATCTCCGCCTCCTTGCCACAAAAGCCTATCAATCCCCCAGCAGCCAGCACAGGCAGGCTGTAGCTGAAGCAAGCAATTGCTCTCGGAATATACACAATATAAAAAGCTAGGTGCATTTCTCTACTGGATTCCCACCCCTGCACACGCATATTCCCACTCACCCCCACTCCTCCCTTCTGCCAATATGAAGAAAGGGGGTGGAGGGTGTGCGATTCTCGGATAGCAACGATGGGAGCAGCTCTGGAGCTTGTGCAGAGAAGAGCAGGCAGAGATCACCTCGGGATGGGAGGAAGTGGCGGGGCACCCCTTTCTCTTCGGTTGGATCCACCTTGAGGAAAAAGACAGACAAAATATACTTTTGATTAGAAAGTTTACGTGCTCACCGTGGAACCCAGGGATGGTTGCAAAGGTACTCACTACCTCACTCCCACGACCCAGGCTGTAAGCTAACTGTGTGTCCTATGGATGAGACATGGGAAGTGACAGGAAGAAGCAAGTAACATCTGAATAAACATTACTAGAGGATGACTCGCCACCGGCTTCTGAGAAAGTGTACAAAGTTAAAAAAAAGTGCTTTTCACTGGGTGCAGTGGCTCATACCCATATAATCCCAGCACTTTGGGAGCCCAAGGCGGGAGGATCGCTTGAGGCCAGGAGTTCAAGATCAGCCTGGGTAACATAGTGAGACCCCACCCCCTATCTCTGCAAAAAATAGCAAAATTATCCAGGTGTGGTGGCATGTGCCTGTAGTCAGTCCAAGCTACTCTGGAGGCTGAGGCAGGAGGATCGGTTGAGCCCAGGAGTTCAAGGTTGCAGTGAGCTACAATGATGCCACTGCACTCCAGCCTGGGTGACAGAGTGTGACCCTATCTCAGAAAAAAAAATGCCTTTCTTGTTATCACATAGTGTGTTTTTATTCTAGATTTAGAAAATATTGATGAGCAAAATAAAGCAAAAAAGTCACCCATGCTTGTACTGCCCAGAGATAGCTAATAACATTATGGATACATTTTCTATTTAGAAACAGTTCCCTTTTTTCTTCCAGAAATAGGATCATACAGTCAGTTTGAACATCTTTCAAAGTCATTACTCTTTACAAATACAATTAATGCCACATTGCATTCTAATGTATGGGTATATTTTATTTATCTCATCAATCCCCTTTTGTTGGGCATTTAGGTATCTTCTAATTTCTAAACTGCTTTTTTGATAGTAGCCATGCTAATGGGTGTGAAGCTCCATCTCACTGTAGTTTAATTTGCATTTCCCTAATAATTAGTGATGTTGAACATCTCTTCATGTGCTTATTGGCCATCTGTATATTTTCTTCAGAGAAATGTCTATTCAAGTGTTCATCAATTTTTTTTTTTTTAAGAGACAGGGTCTTGCTCTATTGCCCAGGCTGGATTGCAGTGGTGCAGATCATAGCTCACTGCAACCTAGAACTCCTGGGATCAAGCGATTCCCCTGAGTAGCTGGGACTACATGCATATGGCACCCCACCTAAAGGCACCCCGCCTTTAGTAGAGGCAAGGTCTCACTGTGTTGCCCAGGCTGGTCTCAAACTCCCGGCTTCAAGAGAGCCTCCCACCTTGGCCTCCCAAAGTGCTAGGATTATAGGCCTGGCCTCAACCCATTTTTTAATTGGGTTATTTTTTGTTGTTGAGTTGTAGGAATTCTTTATATATTCTTAATATTAATCCCTTATCAGATATATGATTTTCAAATATTTTCTACCATTCCATGTGTTGCCTTCTCATTCTGATGTTGATGTGATCTTGTAAAAGCTATCCATATTTGTGGGCTATCATTGCATAGTAACCAGGTTTAAAACTCATTCACATTTTTAAAAAAAATCACGCACACATTTATTGAAGCTGTAACAGGGATTAGGCATGCAGTCAGGTGCTCAGATGCTGTGAGCAGGTCTACCAGGGGCACATGTCAATCATGTAGGTCTGCTACAACCACTGCTCTGAGATGCAGTGGCCTGGCACTAGCAGATTCTTCAGAAGGCATCTTGACAGCGACCCTAGTAGTCCATTTAGGGATTTATGAGACAGAACCAAATCTCTGAGCAAGGAGAAGAGTTAGAGGAAAACACTGGAGGAGGTGCCTTTTCCTCTCACCATCCCAACCAAATATTTTCTTGGGCAGACATCTGAGCAAAGACTCATCTGGATGTAAACCAGCCATCTATCATGGAGCCGTGACCATCAGCTGACATGCCACAAGTGGTCAGCAAAGTGAGGGCTGGCCTCATCCAAAGCCGTAATTAGGGGGCACTCCACGTGTACTCTACATTGCTCAGGGCTGTCTGGGTACCCTCTCAAGCTGTGGGCTTGGAGGTGGAGGCAGCTACAGGAGCAGAATAAAACTTGGTACTTGACAGTACCTTATTTATTTTTGTTAGACAGACAAACTATTATCATTATCAAATATTAAAGATGCCTAATGCTGAAAATATTTAAAGCAAATCTACAAAAAAAAAGTTGGTGGGCAGTGGAAATTAATTCAGAATTTAAGAAATATTTTTAAATGCTCACTATGTTCCAGGCTTTGCGCCACTCAAGGAAGATGCGACGTGAGCAGGACATAGTTCTAGCCCTCAAGTTGCTTACCCGAGTCTTAAAGGAGGATGGGGGACGGAATACGTGCAGCTATTAAATTAAAAATCTGGAAGGTATGGGGAAGATGGTTCTGTTATTGATGTAAAAATACAAATAACATTTAAATTAGATTAAGAATGCTTATAAGAAGTCAGGATATTATATTATTATCATATTATATTATCTATATATGTATTTTGACTCTATATGAACAACTCCTTAAAGTGAATTTATTTATTAATGCCCAAGAGGGAACAAAAACAGGCTGTACTCTTATCAAATAGAAGCTCTTCTGGTCGTCTTCTGATGAAAACACACACCCACACACACCCCCCACACTCAAAGATATTTGTTCCATGTGAAGACTTATTTTTAACCCAAAATTTCAACCACCAATTCTTGTACGATAATTTTATTATTACAGTTATACCTTTTATTATTATTAGGTATTGTCCAGGAATGCAGTATTCCACATATATAAATTTTTCCAGGAATTAAAGTTTTCCTTTCAAGCAGCAACATTCTGTTCACTTCTAACATTTGTTCATGGAAATTTTCCCAAAATGTTTCCTAAATCTTTGAATTTTTCTACAGAGGCACGAAGTGCTATTTGAGTCTATTAACTGAATGTGATTTCGTCCAACAGAAACATGTGGTGCTGTCCCGAGCCGCACTACCTAGCACAACTGTGCCTCTACCGCCGCCTCTGCCCTGACACTGCCACCTGTCACTTCTCCCTGAGCTCAGTGATTTTGCTCCTAACTGGCCTCACCTTTAGCTGATATTAATCTTCTGTAAGGTTGGGAACCAACCAACCCAAAATTATTTAAAAACTGTGCATTAGGAAAGAATCCGTGGGCTGTGTGTGTAAGGCACTCTGCTAGGGAATAGGCCATGGCTAGGGATGTTGTCATAGTTATTTGACTCGCTCACATACTTTTTCTCCACATATTTCTAGTTTGGGAATTTGGCTCTGAGGCTAAGGCTGCTTCAAGTCTAAAAACAATTGAAATGTCCAATAATGGTAAATTATTGTATGTTGAAATAAAAACGATGTAATAAAATGGGGAAGTGTTTACTAAGCAATGTTATGTAAACCCCACCACCAAAAAACCGCACTCTGTCATTATAACTATATATAAATTCAGAATTATATGGATAAAAATTGGAAGAGAACCTGGTAAAATGAAAATATCTGTTATGCTATGTGGAGAGATTATAGATATACTTAAAATTGTCAGAGAATGCTCTGTAAAGCTATGATTACAATACATTTAAAAGATCAAGGCTGTTACAGTGAGTTTTGGTTATAATTAATAAGACATTTTGCCAATCTTGAAACTGGTGAGAACAGAAAATGATGCTACTTGTGGTTTCTTAGGAAGATCAAAATAGGGGAAGATTATCCAAAGAAGCAAAATAATAACATTTAATACTAGCAAACCAAAGGTATTTTGAGCTTGTAATGACGTATTAAAATAATCATTTCTCATACACATTCTGGGCATCTCCATTTCCTTTCTGCACGTGAAGGGGGAATTTACCAAAATTTATGTATTTATTTATTTATGAGACAGAGTCTCCCTCTGTCGCCCAAGCTAGAGTGCTGTGGCTTCATCAGAGCTCATTGCAACCTCAAACTCCTGAGCTCAAGTGATCCTCCTGCCTCAGCCTCCTGAGTAGCTGGGACTATAGGCGCGCACCACGACACCTGGCTAATTTTTCTATTTTTTAGTAGAGACAGGGTCTCGCTCTTGCTCAAGCTGGTCTCTAACTCCTGAGCTCAAGCAATTCTCCTGCCTCAGCCTCTCAAAGTGCTAGGATTATAGGTGTGAGCCACTGTGCCTGGCCTTTTACCAGAATTTATTAGATGGCTCCAAATGGGGCTCTCTACCCCATTCAACGCAAAAGGCCTGGATTTCCTGTATAGATTGAGTGTAGCTCAGGCTATTCAAGTATGACTCTTTCAAAAGCCCTGGCATAAATACTCACTGCGGCTTTCATTTCTTGCCAATTTACTGGGGTAACTTTTGGCCGTTGGTACATATGGCTCTGGAGGTGGCAAATCAGAAATCGGATGGAAGTAGAATCTGTTTTCCCACTCATCTGGGGGGAGAAACAAACAGTATCTTCAGTAACAGACAGTTTGCTGTGAAGACTTATGTAATGAAAGGCACAGAATTAAATACAGAGAGAACTGCAGAAATCAGTTTTAGTTTTATGCCTAAAAGTTTTTATGCCTAAAAGTTTACAGAAAAGCGGGAAGTCCTACAAATGTCACTGATTGGGCACATCAATAAAACTGTCCTGCAAATGAAAGCAAAGTGATTTTTAACTAGAGTCATGAGGATCCAGCCAATCCCTGTCAGGAGCTGGGGACTAAGGTAGGGAACACCTTTCTTCGTACCATTGGGCCCAGCAGTAACTAGGACCACTCTGGTAACAGTGGAAGAGGTAAGTGGCATCTGCAGGCCATTGGGCCTCTTACCTACAGCAAACTGTTCAGAAATGTAGATAAGAAGAAAGCAAGCTACAAAAATGTTTCTTTTCAGAATTCTGGAATCTCTGGAAAGTTAAGCAAAATGAGACTCAAACAAGGGACAGGTCAGAGAAAAATGATCTGCTTTTTTGGAAAGTGGGGGAGGGGGATTATTGTTTTTATTTTGAAATCTTGGTAGGCTCTAAAATGCTTACATCAGTGTGGTCCAGTGTGGTGTAGTGTGATAACAATGATGGAACAAGAAATGTTAACTCAAACAAGCAAACAACACACAAAAACAAATTGACCATTCAATTGCTGCCTTCTATCACCCAAGGATCTGGGACCACACCTCACCTTCACAGGGAGAGTCTTGGAAGCCATTTCTAATTGATGTTGCCGGTGGAGGTGGGGGAGGTGCCCCAGCACCAGGCCTGTCGGGAGGAAGGGGAGGCCTGGGTCCACTCCTGGGACTATCCACTCCACTCCTGGATGGCAACTGCGGGGTGGCAGGCAGGGCCCTAGACGTGCTGCCATTTCTGCTTATTGGAGGAGGCGGTGGGAGGGGGCCTGGGGCAAAAGAAAAGAAGACACTTAGTGCAACACCTTATATCCCACTCACATCGCTATCATCATGGTCGTCATGAATGTACAATGGACAGGCGCCTGCTGGACACGTGACCTTTAACTAGTGAATATGGAGAAATGGAGGAGACTTGTTGGAGATTTAGCTGAGAAATGAGGAAGCACATATGACCACAAAAGTGAACATAGGTACACATGTATATGTAAAACAAGTGCAGATTAATAGCTAAATTGCTATTTTGGCTTTGAGTTAGTATTGAGATTGGAGATGATACGGTAAAATTGAAAACAGTTAATAATCTGTTTATACTGACAACTATTAATTAAAAAACATTTAATAATCCTTTTAAAGAGCTATTGATCTAATTACTGTGACATGATGAAAGAATTAAAAAAAAAGACTAAGATGGTTATGAAGTTACTTTAGGTCTTCAGAAGAACTAAGTTCTTTAAATGCACAATATTATTGCTAATTATACAAGCATGTTTCTGTGGTACACACAATCTGTTTCCAGGCAGAAGTGGCATCAGGATATCAAATCCCAGTCATCCTGAGAGCAGTAGGAGTTCCCTCTTGGTTCCTCCTCTTTGGGGAGGCAGATGAACACAGGGAGTGACAAATAGTTAATCAATATCCGTCCATGGCTATAAATGTGAGTGTGGGTCCTAACCCTGAACAGGCTGGTACCTTATGGAACTCGGTTTCCTGTCTATAAAAGAGTGCCAGATAGTCACCTTTCCCATGACTCTGATGCCAGAAGCAATTAGTCAAAAAGCAAACAGAAAGTGAAAGTACTATGTAAGTATTTGAAACCATGGTTTAACTAGAAACTGTGGTATGGTTTAACAAGAAATTTTTAAGTTCCTAGGAAAAAAGTCAAAATAAATTCTTTTTGATAATTCAAAAGAAATCAGTCTTGCTTTTTCCATCCTCCAAATGCAGAGGATATTTGGGTAGTGAGTAAATTAAATAACAAGAACAACAAACACAAAGTCAAAGACATGAGTATCTTCCCATGTAAATCAAAATGGCCTTAGTAAGTAGTCCTGATCTTCAGCAGTGTGCGCCATTTGTAAGATGCTGACACTTTATGTAAATACAATGTCTTATAAATATAAATATCTCATTAGCTATAGATACAGAATTCAACTAGGAACCTTACATTGAACAACCCTGGCAAAAAGTCTTGCCTCAAACACTCGATGGAGGCACTGCCCAGCCCTGGGTGGTCTCTCTCAAGGAGTCTTCAGTGCCTCATCCTGGAGTATTTATTTATTGCCTCATCTGCTTGTCATTGCTGGAGTCCCAGGCAACAAGAGTTGATTTATTGGAGGAAAAGTGTCTCACATGCTGTGGGTTTAACTTCACTGGTAACATCACCACATAACTGTCACTAAACACAAACTAGACTTCCAATATTATGGAGCCCAGTACAATGAACTTGATCGACATCTCTGCTCATGTTCCTAACTCTCCAACTTTGTGGCTCCCTGCTCCAAGATCCTGGCAGGCACAACAGAAAAGAAAGCAGATTTCTATTTCCCATTGGCAGAATAACAATAAAAATGATCATTTATTAAACATAACTACATGCCAGGAAGATAACCACTATATACACTCGTTGCATTCAATTCTTGTATCAGCCCTGAGAGGTATAGAGACAGCAGACAAGGAAGGCGTCAGAGGTTCAGGAAGCTTAAAAAGCCCAAGTCAGGAAGGTAATGAGGGGAAGAGCCGGGATCTGACTCTAAATCTGTCAAATTCTAAAGCCCACTCCCCTAACAATGACGCCAAACAAAAGACTCAAAATATAGATGGTTCTTGATGTCTCATACGCTCCTCGTGGGAATGTAAATTAGTAGGAATTTTCTGGAAGGTAATTGGGCAGTACCTATGAAATCCGTAGTGTACTATGCACACCCATTGACCTAGAAATTCCTTTCCTAGGAATTCATCCAAAGGAAACACACAGAGATGTGCACAAATACTCAGCTACAACGATGTATCACTGAATTATCTACAACAGAAAAAAAGCCAGAGATAGCCCATATGACCAAGTGAGGAGATTGGTCAAATAAATCAAGGTACATTTGTAGGATCTAATATTTTACAGCCATTAAAAGTCAGAATAATTACATCAGAAAATGTTAGTAAGATATTGTTAAATAAAAAGAAAATTACCAAACGATATATGTAGTGTGATACCAATTTTATAAAAATGTATATACGTGCATTTTAAAAAGATGGAAAGGATATATTAAAAATGTTATCAGTGATTATTTCTGGATGGTGGCAGTGGTAGGTTTATAGATGATTTTAAATTTATTTATAATTTTTGGTATTCCTATACTAAACAGTTAGGACTTATATAATCAAGAGAAACAATAAATGTTCTTTGTCACAGCCTATCATATTTTGGGGAAGAGTAATCTGTTGATTCATCCATTTGGGAAACCCATGGCACAGCAGTTTAAGGACTGGTTCTCAAACTCTGGGGCACATTATAATCACTGGGGAGATGCCCAGTCTGCACCCCAGACCAATTACACCAGAAACCCTGGGAAGGGACTCAGCCACCCATGGTTTTTAAAATTCCCTGGGTGGTTCCAGTATGTGATCAAGTTCAAAGAATGGTGTTTATTGGGTTCCTGAGGTCACGGGATTGAAGGTTAGTTAACTTCTACTAAAGAAAAAAATGCCCCATTTCCAGACATGATGAGGTACGTATGATGAGATTACATTTAAAAAGTAGATGGTTCTACTGAATCCATTAATAACTACTGTAAAATGAGTTAAGTGAGTGTATTCCACTACGAATGCCTGCTATAATTAGGGGAGAGAGTGCAAACTCCCGGCAATCCTCACATTTCATTTCACATTCTCAAAGTTCCTCCCTCAGATTAAGGTTTCTCAATGCTGGCTTCAGCAGTCCCTTCGATCCATGAAATTGCTTGCGAATGTTGAGTTTATGCCTATGAGCATTTTTATAAAGAGACGGTCTATACCTTTATAAAGAGAAGGTCTATACCTTTACCTTTATTTGATTCTCCAAGGGCTTTATGTACCAGAGAGGTTAAAGAGCAAAACAGACTTTTTAACATTTGTCCTTAATGAGCAGGGAAGTGGCCTCAAAGTCTAGCAAATGAAGGTGAAGTATAGGAGAAGTTCATTAGCTCTCAAATAACTGCCCCTCTTGTTGGAAAAATGGAGCCCTCCTGCAGGAGATGGGAATTTAGTTCCCCAATTAAGACAGCTGGAATTCACAGGAGAGAGGCAGGGTAGCAGAGTGGCAAGTACACTTCAGAGATCGAAGATCAAAGTTCTAGCCTCTTCTTTACGAACTAGCTTGTAACCATTTAACTTTATAGGTTACTCAGTCTCTTCGTCTCTAAAACAAGGACAGAAATATCGGTCCCACTTTGCTCGGAGATTTACACGAGGTCACGATGAAATCACACACGTCCGACTCTATTCGCTTATAGGATTGCCAGCGACATGCGGGCAGGCTGGGTTTTAGCGAGACGACTCACCCCATGTCTCGTCATACCTGATCTGCCCGGTGGGTCCCTCACCGGAGGAGGGGGCCTCTCACTGGGCGGGGGAGGAAGAGGACCGGAGCGTCCCGGCGAAGGTACGGGCGGTGCAGACGAAGTGAGGGACAGATTCCGCTGTGGGAGCCTTGGGATTTCGTCACCGCCACCGGAACCCGGAGGCAGGGGAGGCGGGCCGGGCCTGCTCGGTGGTGGCGGAGGAGGGGGGGCCTGCGAGGAGGAGGAAGGCCGTGGGGTGGAAGGCACTGGAGGCTTGTTGTTCTGGGGGGGAGGAGGCGGAACCGCTTCCCTGTGGATGGAGGGCCTGTTGCCCATCGGAGGCGGCGGTGGAGGAGGCTTGTCATCCGCGGCCCTGCTGGGGGTAGGGGGCAGGGGGGGCCGGTTGGAGAAGGGCGAGGAGGAGCCCGAGGGCGTCTGACGGATGGAGCCTCCTCCGAAAGCAGCACCTCGGTTTCCCGGGAAAGGGGGAGGAGTAGGCCCAGGGCTGGGCTGCCTGGGGGCCCCAGGCACTGGTGGGGACCCCCGGTTGTGCAGACTTGATTGGCTGGGTCTTGGCGTGTTAGGCACTGGAGGGGGGATGCTATCGGGCTTGGAGCCCACGTCGGGCCTCGGGGGAGGCATTCGGTTCCTCTGAGGCTCTGGGGGACCACTTCTGTGGCCTGGAGAAGGCACAGGAAACCTCCCGGGGCCACCTGGGGGTGAAAAAGGTTTGGCAGACATGGCTCTTCCTCCCGGTGGCAAAACTGGTGGTCGGCTTCCTCCGGAATCTGAAGAACAGGAAAACAAACATCCAGTTAGAAAATTAGTAACCCCAAAGGAATCAGAGAGGTCGAGTATATTCCCAGCTGCTGGAAATTCTTTCTCAGGGTGCTATAAAATATAGGTAACTATTATTTATATAAATTGGGTTTTGTGTGGTGTTTCTTGGAGGCAGAGGAGTAGACCACAGCTCTCTGTTTACCTTCTAGTCCCAGGGCTACAACCCATCAGCTTTCAAAAGGATTTTGGAGAGAGATCTCTTAGCTTCATGTACAGACAAGAACCAGGATGAAGTTGGTAAGAGTTCTGGAGAGATTCCTATTCATTATGAGAGGACAAAAGCAAGATGGCATTGGTGGATGGGACTTTTGCTAATGATGTTCATTTGTCCCCATCACCATTTCTGTCCCCTGGCCCTTGTCCTTCTCTGGTTTGAAATAAAATTCAGCCATCTTAGGTGAAAAAATTAGTTATTCCAATATAAATCTCCATATGTGAGGGCTTACCTAGTCTCTTTGAAGAGAAATGCCAAAAAAAATGGTAGAAAAATATAATTGAAGAGTTTTGACTGCCATAAGAAAAAACTAAGCAAGGAAGAAGAAACTATCAAAGTTTAACTGAAAGGGTTGACATCAGTGGAAGGAATTCATCTGTAAAGAAGTAGGCAACTACACAACCTTTTTACTTACTGGGTCAACTGCCACTTCATATTGGCAGGAGAGAACAGCCCCACGACTGCTTTGGTTCAACAAAGAGAGGAGCTGGGAGAACCAAAAATACGGAAAATTTCTACCCACCACCCTAGAATCTGTTGGAATCCAAGGTAATTCTCAAAAAAAAAAAAAAAAAAAAAAAATGGTTATCATTTAACACCTCAATTATGAGCTAATTAATGTATCAAATATTTATTGAGCACCTACTATGCACCAGCTATTATTCTAGATGTTAGAGACAGAGGAGTAAACAAAATGGAAGAGATCCTACACTCCTATAGTTTACCTTCTTGTGTGGGAGATAAACATGAACCAGTAAATAAATATTTTTAGAGAGTTATATGTACTAAAAAGAAACTAAAATAGGCTGATGAGCTCAAGAGTACCTGGAGAGGCCAGGACAGACGGGGTGTCTGGGGAAAGCTCTTCTGAGGATGTGATATGTGAGCTAAGGCCTGACAAGAAGGAGCCAGAAATGGAAAGATGAGGGAGAGAGACACTTCAGGCAGAGGCCTGGCAAGTGCAAAGGCCATGAGGTGGGAATGAACTTCAAGTTCAAAAACAGAGATCCATGTGCCTCGGGGAAGTCTGGAGCAAATGAAGCCTGAGTGGCCAACAGGGGCTGGGGCACAAAGAATCTTGCAAGCTAGAAGAAGTAGTTCAGATTTTATCCAAGCCACAGTAAGAAGCCTTTGGGCAGATTTATACAGTGGAATAACATGAACTCTAGAGAGAATTTTTTATTTTGGCTTTAGTACAAGAAAAAAAGCTGTATTTTCCTTGACTATGTGGTATATTTCTATGTCACCAACTTGTGATATCTTCCAAGTTCAGATTAAAGCCACAATTACTGTCCACCTTAACATGTGCAGGGGGTCTTCCGCTACACTATTTTGTGTACTGACTTAAATTGCATCTTCATTTTATTACTTTATTTTTCTTTGTCTTTTGCCTTAATTGCCTCACCTACTGTTACTGAATGTACTGAATGTATACATTTGTCAGCTGCCTCAAATCCTTTTTGGTGGGTTTCAGATAAATAAATTTAAATTTAAACACAGGTCTGGCAAGATACAATCTCTCACGTCACTGAGTCTCTACACTTTGACCATGTAGTACTAAAATAGTTAACCCTGAGGAGCCAGTGACTTCATATGAATGTGAGAATTTCACTTTCCCAAAGGATATATTAAAAGATCAAGGAATTAGAAAGAAAATATTTTAACATGATAAACATTACCAAAAAAAGTTTTACACTAAAATTTCTTGAGCTTCTGTAGTAGTCAGGAGAGAGCCTCATGCGGTCTGCAAGGTTTTTTATTTAGGCATGACCAGGTTCAACTTTTCTGTACCATGACGTTCATAGACAATCCTGTAGGATTCATTTTCATGGCTCCCTGCAGAGATTACTTAAATACCCAACATGTGTTCTGCAAAGCACCTTTTCAGATTTAGTGAGAATTGTAATTATATTTCATATGATGTGCTCTACAGTGTGTCTGAAAAGTTGCTCACGGGTATTTACTATACTGGGTCAGGCTACCTCTCAAAGAAAGCCGAATCTGCCAGGTCACCCGCAGTGTCCAGGGGGCAAGTTCCATTTGTTCCTTCCTTTTCTTTCCACTCTAGTACAGGTTACCCCCAAGGACACTGGGCAACTATTTCATAGCTCTATAAAGCTGTCTGATCCTGATTAATAATTTAAAAAGCTAAATAGAGTCTCTTTTATAAAACAGTGGTAACATTTCAAACAATGTAAAATGTTTTAAAAGGCATACAGCCTTAGAGGCTATGGCAAGCCTTCAAACCACAAAACCGTCTGGTCTTCCATGACTGAGAGAGTAAGGAAACTCTCCTCACCATTATCCCTGTTGGCCGTGGATCTCAGCTTTGGCATTCCGGCCTGGAACAGTCCTCCCAAACCCGGAGGTCCGCCTCCTCCAAAACTTCCACCACCACCGCCACTGCCGCCGCTGGAGCTGCCACCTCCTCCGCCAAATCCGCCTCCTCCACCAAAGCCACCGCCGCCACCACCAGCACCAGCTCCTTTAGGTTCTGCAGAAGGAAGAAGAAAACACTCATCAGCGTACTGCACCAGTCCTAGCCCAAGTAAACCATAAAACAACAGTAAAACAGGGAGCCGGCCGAACCTGGCCTCCGGTGGACAACTAGGATTTCTTCATTCACATGCAGGCTTTGAAGGGTTCCCTTACCCCTAGTCAGAACTGGAGGGGTTTCTTCCCACTCCAAGGCAGTTCCAGGCCCAGTGGAGGAAGAAATAATAACAGAGGACAATTGTCCCCACCTCACCCGCCCTTCATTGACTGAAGGGCGGGTGAGGTGGGGACAATATGGGTTAATATCTATTTGTTCTGTATCCTAAACTTTGGCAAATAAAAGGATCTTCAAAGAAAGCTGGTCCCAAGGGAGGGAGAGATGCAATAAAAGGTTAGAAGGAAATAGCAAAAAAGAATAAAGAAGAAATAATAAAGGAATAAAGAGAAGAAAATAAAATATCATAATTTTACTCCTTGTAAATATCTACCATTGAGTTGTATTTCTTCATTTTATGTTTTTTCTTAAAATTAAGAACAAATTCACTAAGCAGTTTTTAGTCTGCTTTTTTCACGTAACACTGTTATTATTTCACTGTTATTATTAATAGTTAGTTATTATACTAACTATTCTTTGAAAACATTAGTTTAAAGGATTGTATTGTATTTTAGGACATGACTATATTATAATTAATTTAACTACCCACTTCTTTGATGTCTTTTAGGTTGATTTACAATTGTCAAAGGCCAGTGGAAGGCTTTGACAATTTTTAAATTCTTTGCAATTTGAGAAGGTATGAAGATTTCATTTTATTTTGCATGTATTTGCAAAAAATTGTTAAAGATTTTTGAAATAGGAAACAAACAAAAAAGAAGAAAGGAAAAGATTACTGAGTATCCTGTCTAGCATTCTCGGTTATTTCCCATTGTGTTTGAGCTACAATATTTTGTAAGTCTAAGATGCAGAAAACTGATCCTAATGCAAATGATATTTGTCCAAAGAAATGCAAATTAGTTGTGTTCAGTGGAATGCAATTGATTATTGACCTGTTTTGCACTTAATTATAAATTCACGTTAGCAAGCGTGTTTATATGTGAGGTACGTTGTACTCTCCTTTGAACTGATAATATCATACTGGTTCCTTCATTAACTAGTTAAATAAAATTTTTGACACATGTTCATTTTATATCTGTGTGAGAGCCAACATTATAACCTCTTTAAAAAAATTATTTCTTAACAATGTATGTATGCATGCATATATGTATGTTTGTATTTATGAGGTTAAAACATTATTTGAAGTTTTATCTCCCAAAAACCATGTTGAGTCTTTGATAAGTATTACATGAACTCTACAAATTAATCTGGGAAAACTGACACTTTTATGATATTTATACTTCATATTTGGAGATATGGTATATTTTCCCTCTTAGTCATGTCTTCCGGAGTTTCTGGTAAAGTTTTGTAGTTTTCATGAGATAGGTTATACACGTTTCTTGTTAGGGTTACTTTAAATGCATTTTTATTTGTTGAAATTGTGAAAGGGATGGTTTTCCTGTTATATTTTGTAATTGGTTATCATTGGCACCAGGAAATTTTATTTGATATCTAATAAGCCACTTTGCTGTATTTTCTTTCTTTTTTTTTTTTTATTTCAGCATATTATGGGGGTACAGATGTTTAGGTTATGTATGTTGCTCTTCCCACCCCCCGCGCTAAGTCCGAGTTTCAAATATGTCCATCCTTCGGGTGGTGTGCATTGTACTCTTTGTGTTTGCATATTCCTATCCCCTCCTCCTCCCTCCCTGCTGTATTTTCTAAATTAAAAAGTTACAAAAAAATTTATGTTGCATTTTCTAGTAGACATATGGTCTGCAAATAATAAAGGTTCTGTCTCCTCTTTTCTAAGTGTGTCTTATTTCTGTTTCATATAAGTAATTACTTTGATGGCTGAACTTCCATAACAATGTGAATTATTAATGTTGCCAAAGGCAACCACGTTCGATTTTAATGAGGATGCTTCTAATGTTTCAAAGTTCAATATTGACTATTGGCTTGAAATAGGGTTTTTTCCTTTCCAAATATTCAGTCAGGAAGAATACTTCCATTTTAAATAGTTTTTAAGACTTTTTATAGTGTGGAATTTTATCAGATGCCTACTCAAGATCTACTGAAATGATTATATGGCCTTTCTTATTTGATATGATGGATAAATAGACTTTCTAACACCTAAAATTGGATAAACCCTGGTTTTGGTGTGTTATTCTTTTAACATACTACTGAATTAGATTTTTTGGTATTTTACGTAGTATTCTCTCACCTATGATGATAAGTGTTCTGTCGCAGGTTTTCTCAATCTTAAAGTACTGACATTTTGGGTCAGATAATTCTTTGTTGTGGGTGGCTTTCCTGTTCTTTAGAGAATATATGCAGCACCCCTGGCCTCTGCCCACTAGATGCCAGTAGCAGCTCTCTCTGCCCTGCCCCTCCTCTCCCTCCACAAGTTGCGACCACTGAAAATGTCTTCAGACATTGCCACGAAAATTACCCTCAGTTGAAAACCACTAATGCACAGCTTTCTCTTTCGTGTCTGACGCCTTTGTCAAGTGTGATCTTAGGATATGCCAGCTTCATTACACCTATCAGATAGCTTTCTGTCTCTTCCTATGTTTGGGAATGGTTTATACAGCACTTGAAATAGCTGTTTCTTAAAATTTGAAAGCATTTACTAATAAAAACCATCTGGCTCCAAAGCTTTTTGGAGAGAAAGTAATTTGATAAAGTTTTTATCTTTTTCCTTGGTCACTGAGGCTTCCTGAGTGAATTTTAATAAGTTGATGCTCTTCTTAGAAAATTACTTTAAGATCTTAAAATGTTTTAGCATATAACTTTATTATATTACCCTTAATTTTAGAAAATCTTCTTCGGCTCTTTAATCTGCTGGGTTCTAATTTTATTCATTTGTATTTTCTTTTCTTCTGGATTAGATTTATCATAAGTTTGTGTTAGCTCTATATCTCTTTCAGGTGTGGAGCTTTCTGGGATGCTTACAGTAGCTCTGCTGATAGAAGAAATAATCTGATATAAATCAAATTAGAATAACAATTTTCAGAAGTGTATGCAAAATGGCTTCCATATAAAATTTAAAAATTTTCCCAATATATTGACATTGTCCTTGTCATTCAAACATTATTTGTTAATGAATGATACATTTTGGAATATGGCACTTACATAAGACACATTTACATGGTATTGAAAATTTGGAGGGACTCCTGCACTATCAGACATAATCCATAGTCCATAATCCATAATCCATAATCCATTACTGAAACATCTGTCCATCTTTCAGAAACAGAAACTAAAGTCGAGGACAGCTAGCAGGCTCCAGATCATTTAAACTGCAGGACAGGGCCAAATTCAGGAGCTATCATGCATAACCATGGTCGAACCTAGGGAAATTTCACATGCCAACAGATACAAAACCATGGATGAATTTTGCCACTTGCAAAGAGCTTGTGACAGCGGTATAGGAGTCCAAATAAGCACGTGGACTGCAAGGGCATGCATTGGACTATATCTTGTTTCCATCAAATAAAGCACATTATTAAACATCGCGGAGCTAGCTGGAAGGGAAAAGGACTAACATTATTCCAATTTAATGGGGGGAGAGAAGTGAACCCTGAAGAATACAATGTGTTTCCACTAGTGGATTCAGGAATAGGTCCAGACTGTCCAGTCTCCTTCAACAGGGCCCTAGGCTCCCTCTTGTTGTGGAGCGAATAGCTGGCCTCTGTCCCAGAGGGCGGCAGCTCCTCTGGCCCCATACCAGGGACCACAACTCAGATGGCTGCTGGGCCAAGGCTGCCCAGATATAAGAGACTCTGCTAGGCTCCCCTCCAGGGAGAATCTTGTGACACTTACCATGAGGACTGAAGGATTATACAATAACCACACCAGTTTTGTGGGCATTTTGACCTAGAGGTCAGACTGGGTGAAGTCAACAGTCACAAAAGCCCACAGTTCCTTTTTGAGAAGTGATGCATTCTCATTTGCACCACCTTGTCTGGTAACAGCAACGTTCAAAGGCCTTATTATGGTCTTTCTCTTTTCCATTCCTCCACTTTGCTAAAATCCTGCATCATTATTCACTTGTCTACAAGGCACCATCTGGTGATTTTGGGAGGTCAATGTATTTCCTATTGAGTCCACGTGGGCTCTGTAGTCTAGGACAAATCTTGGGGACATCTGGTGGGCAGTGGAAAGGTTTAGGAATGTGAGGAGACAGTCTTGAGACCTGATATTAATTACCAGTAGATCCTAGTCATGGGTAATTTTTGTTCCATTGTAAATGTTTATAAGTAGCCTTGTGTTGTGGGTACTTATTTGTTTATACATACGCTGCCTTGTTCCAGAAAGTATCTCAGATTTAGATGGGTACATAAGCAAAGTTGTGATCTCATTTCCTCGCTCTCTCTAGACTCCCAATAATCATATCTTACACTTGAATTACATTTTCCAGACAACAAAGCACTTTTACAGGCATTATCTCATTCCAAGCTCGCAAGAAACTTGCGAGATAGGCAGAACAGGTATTATCATCTCCACTTTACAAATGAAGACAATCAGGCTTGGAGATGTTACGTGATGGATGTGCCAGGACTAGAACCCACCTCCTCTGATGCCAGGGCTAGGGCTCTTTCCATATTTCATGGTGTCTCCTGATCTGCGGTGTCAGGAGCAATGGGTTAATCTCCAGAAAGTGTTGTGAATAGTGCAGAGAATCGCTGCTGTGTATGTATTGGACAAAGAATTATTATATTGGCTTCCTGCAGCATTAGAAGGGAACCCAAGCCAAAGCCATGGTAATACAGTCTTTTATTTTGCTAGCTTTGCAGCTGTTGTTAACCCCCTCAAAAAAATTTTTTTTTCTGGGAGGGGTAGGGTTGATTGTTAGACCATAAGCCATTTATCTCCATGGAAAACAGCTTTTTTCACTTACTGTCCAATATTGGTGCACTTCTGTCATTGGTGACTGTCTTCTTCAGTTTCTTCCCTTTGCTGATATCAGAGAGAAGAGCATTTCTCCCAGCCTGCTCTGTCTTATTCAAGGTAGGCTTCTCTGTATTAGCCTGAAAGTAAGCCATACAAACTTGTATTCATCTCTTGGATTGAAATCATGCACTTTAACATTCAGCTGGGACAAGCAGGGTATTGGAAGCTTCTTATTAAGGTTCTGGTGATAGGTTGTAAATCCTCTACAAGTTTTAGACCCCGTACCATTCTTTTTAAGACCCAGATGTTTGGGAGCAGATGCAGCAATAAATTACATTCATTTTTAAGGCAGGAAGAATCAATCTCTGATTAAGGTCTCTGACAATTCAGACCACCATCTGGCTATAACCAACAGGGCCAGTTACATGGATAGACACAAAAAGGGAATTTTAAGTCTGGGAGGATTCTGCAGGGCACTGCTAGGCTTCATTCACCAGAAGAAAAGCTTCCCTTTCCCATCTTTTAGAATTAACCCAGTGCAAGGGAAAAATTGTCTCTAGCTGAAAGGGTCAGCTGTATTTTTTTCAAAAACCCACAAAAGTTTTAGAAAATAATTCCATCTGTCTGTAATGCCAAAGATGCTTTTTTTTTCTTTTTAAGGCAGATTTATTGAAACATAATTTACATATGATGAAATCATCCTTTTAGTTGATAGTTCTGAGTTTTGTAGAACATATACAGTCATGTAACCACAATCAAGATGCAGAACATTGTCATTACCCCCAAAAGTTCCTTCATGTCCCATTAGCCTAAGTGTGACTGATGTTTAATTCCTTTGAAAGCTTAGCTCACAGGAAATTGCATTATGCACAAAGGTGCTGCTTTCACATGCTTGGGTATTTTCTTGTATTTACAGAATTCCAGGGAAAGGTCCTTACTGTGAAATTGGGATCTCATTCCTCCAGGGTTACTTTAGGGAGTGGGGACCCTAAGAGTCCAGCATGTGGACCTGGAAGTAGGCATCTGCCTGTGTCTGTTACACTCAGAAACTGGCTTGGTCTTGCCATGGGTCCTTCCTGCAGACCTGAGAGTCCTGGGCTGGCCCCAGCCTTTCTGAAAGGGATGAAGGGACATGATTCCAGATCTGCCAATTAGGGCCATAGGAGGTAAAGTTGGGGAAATGCAGGGCTTGATCCCTCACCTATGCTTTTCTTCTTCTTCTTCTTCTTTTTTTTTTTTTTAGACACGGAGTCTTACTCTGTCACCCAGGCTGAAGTGCAGTGGAGTGGCTATTCACAGGCGTGATCGTGGTGCACTAAAGCCTTGAACTCCTGGGCTCAAGTGATCCTCCCACCTCAGCCTCTGGATAGCTGGGATTACAGGCCACACCACCGCATCTAGCCTTCTATTATCAGAGTTAGAGGCAGAGGGAGAGCTCAGAAGAACCACGAAGTAGGCTAAATAGAATTACTGTATAAGCCGGGTATGGTGGCTCAAGTCTGTAATCCCTGCTACTCAGTAGGCTGAGGTGGGAGGATCACTTGAGCCCAGGAGTTTGAGACCAGCCTGAGCAACATAGTGAGACCCTGTCTCAAATAATTTTTTAAAAAAAGAGGAGGCAGGTACAGTGGCTCATCCCTATAATCTCAGCACTTTGGGAGGTTGAGGCAGGAGGATGGCTTGAGCCCAGGAGTTTAAGATCAGCCTGGACAACATAGTGAGACCCCATCGCTACAAAAAATGTAAACATTAGCCCAGTGTGATGGCATGTGCCTGTAGTCCCAACTATTCAGGAGGCTGAGGCAGGAGGATTACTTGAGCCCAGGAGTTTGAGGTTGCTGTGAGCTACGATTGTGCCACTGCACTCCAGCCTGGGCAACAGAGAGAGATCCTGTTTCTAAAAAAAAAAAAAAAATTACTATATAAGTTGGAAATGTCTTGAAATAATTATGAATTATTATTTGCTTATGATAACTGTTAACATTTATATAGCTTTTATTCTGGGCTAGGCACTGTTTTCAGCACTTTATGTGTATTACTTCATTTAGTCTTCATCAACCCTGTGAGTTATTATTTCTATTTTACAGACAAGGAAATTGAGGCATAGGGAGGTTAAGTCATTTGTCCCAGTCACCTGGTTAGTATAGGAGGAGCTGAGGTTCAAACCCTGGCAGTCTGACTCCAGAGCCTTCCTTATAATCTGACAGAGGGTAAATGTAGGCCCTAAAATGCCCCTTCCCCATCAGCCCCAACACACCCTGGAAGTAAGCCTGTTAAAAGTTTCTCGGATGTCCTCCCAGAAATGCTCTTTGCATACACAGTTTGCTTTTGCTAACAGGATTATCCTCTATTGCTCTGAAACTTGTTTTTTCAACTTAACAACATACTTTGGACATCTTGCAAAGAGCTTTTGAAATGACCTACTGTCTTCATTTTAAAGATGAAAAAACCCTGAGGTCTAGAGAGGTTAAGTGATGTGTCCACGTTGGATCGCTTACCGGTTTGGGGTCAGCAAGCTTCAGTGGCCTCCTGTTCTGCCTCAAAATTTATTTTGACACCTGACCTCCTTGGGTGCTAACTTCTCTCATGTCCAGGGCCCTTAATTGTGTTGTTCCACTAGGGCAGTGTCCTGTGATGGCCACCAACCCACCTTTCTCTTTTCTCATCTCTAGATCTTATTTACCCAGCATGTAGCTTTGAATTAGGGAATAATGGCTAGAAATGAGTTAACAGGATAAACAAGGGTTTCCCAAACTTCAATCATTCTGGTACAACATTCATGATTTTTCTCATCTTCTCATGCCACCTATGCTTTATTTATTTAATATTTTTCATTAAATCAATTCACTATATTATATACTACAGTATTTTTCAGTGAGAATTTTCTTTTAAATCAGCTCAGTATTAAACCCTGGTTTGATGTGCTAGTTACAATTTTTAGAACACATTAAAATAAATACATGACTATTAAAATCAAAAAAAATTAATCCATGTACTACCCAGCAGTGTTATACAACCCACATTTTTGGGGAAATATAGATAAACTAATCCTGCTATGTTAGCCAGATCAGAGCTTCTCAACTTATCCATGTGAAAGACCAGTTTTAAAAATTTTTTTCATCATGAACTGACATTTTGATAAAATAACAATTAATTATTAGAAAAATGAGCTAGTTTTAAAAAACAATATGAAATTTAATCTTAGAAACAGACATAAAACTACTAACAAATTGCTATTAATGTTTCTAAATGCTTACTCTCAATGTCTGTTCTAATCTTCCTGGGGACCCTAACAAATAGCTGGAAGACCATATTTTGAGTCACAATGAGCTAATTACTGGTAGGTTCTTCCCACTAGATTCCAACCTCAGATGAATTATATAAATGTGCCCCATGGTAACCCGGGACAAGGGACTTTTCTTCTCTTAGCCTCAGTTTCCCCATGTGAAAAATGAAGGGGCCATCAGTATGAGGAGGCCCCTTAGCAGTGAAGGCTTCACCAGCTGGGGGAGGCCTTGGACATGGAATGTGTCTCGTAGCCTTTCCATGTCACCACATTGAGGGCGGCTGACTTCCTGGAAGAGGGTGCACCAACTTCCCTGGACAGGTCTACCAAAGGACCAGGACGAGTCCAGTGAAGAAATTCTTTTGGGAAGCAGACATCTAAATGCAAGCGTAGATTTAAAGGGGGATGTGAGTGTGTGGAGGTGGTGGTGGTGGGGACGATATTTGTCAAAAACAGTGGGAGAGGGAAAGGGCAGAAAAAACGAAAGGAGTGAGACCGGAAGACACTTTAATGGATGCACCGAAGACAAACAGAGACCTGGATTTCTGGGCCGTCCTGCTACTGGGGCTCAGAAACCAACACTCCAAAATACTGTATTTTGACATGCTGAGCTAAAGAAGCCTCAAGGTGTCTCTGAGCACCTCCCGCCCCCAAAGCATAGGATAAAGGTGAAGTTCCTTTATCTGCCTAAGATCCAAACCCACCGAAGAGAACAATTGTGTTTTCTTACCTTCCCTGTAAGACCAAGAATGTAACCGCCCCTGAACAGACCCTTTCACAAGATGGTGTGTAAGTTAATTTCTCTTCCCTGACCCAGTCATTCTCCCTAGTAATCCCATCCATAGAATTCCTCCCCCTCCCATAAGCTGTTTTGCCAGGATGGTATGTAAGCTTCTGAGCCCCTTTTCAGGGCAGGTATTCACTCTGTGGTTCTCCCTGTATACACGTTAATAAAATTTGTCTGCCTTTTCTCCAATTCATCTGCCTTTTGTGAATTGATTTTTCAGCAAAACTTCAAAGGGCGAAGGGGAAATTTCCCTTGGCCCCTACACTGCCCAGAAGTTTAAAGGCTGGACGTTGAGTTCCTTCACATGGGAACGGTGCACGCTGGTCTCAAAACTGCTCCATGAACCTGTCTCAGGACAGGACAGCACATTGCCTTCCTTGGACACGGCAGAGGAAACCTAATAACCCACATTCCACGCTTGTCCTATGCATCACAGGAGACCTTACACAAACAAAACCCCTCGTGTTGTTTGCATTCGCTAGGTCTTGGGGTTTGGCTTACGCTGGGCACTGGGAAAGCCTGCTGTATCATGTGCAAGCCAGAACGCAAATGCATTTAGAACAAATACATGTTGCCAGGTTTTGACTTCATTTGGTTTTCTGTATGCACAGAAAATGAATGGGGAGGGATACTCACCAGTGCAAATGTAGGGGGCGGTGGGGGAGCCGGAGGGGGAGGGACAGGCATCTTGGACTGTTACACTTTCAACAGTCTTGCTGATAAATCTGTAAAAACAAGACAAAAAGCAGCAGCACAGTCATGTATTAGACTTCTTAGTAATTCCCTGCGCTCATCATCCTCCCGCCTTTCCCACCAAAGTGACAGCTTCACATAGGTCAACTTTCAGGAGAGATGGGCTTACCTTTACCTCACTGCCAAAATGTTACTGTTCTAGAAGGACCCTAACGGGGTGGGGGCGTGGGGGAGACGGTTCTGAGCCAAAGTGCTTGGGAGAACGGAAGCCACATCGAGTGCTCCAAGCTGCGCGAAGCAGGAAGGTTTTCTTGGAACTGGTAGAAATGTATCCTGGCCAAGTATGATGGAAAACAAACCCACTTGAGTGGCTCTTCTTCCTCACTCATTTCCATGACAAAATCCTTTCTTGCTTTCCCAACCTGCCCACTCCATGCCCGTCTCCCACCCTGCCCACCCTATGCCCCACTGGTTGGTTTTTCTTCTCAGGTTCTCTAGTGGAGACTGCTGACATTCGCCTGGGGCTGAGTCTGCATTACAGGAATATGAGGATGGACGCATCTACTTTTTGTTCTGCCCTCACAGTTCTCACAGTGGTACAGGGAGGGGAGACAGGATAACTAAGGGGAAGGGAAAAGTGAGGCAGATGAGATGGGGCTGTGTGCAGTTGATCCTTACTATTTTTGGTACACTCAAAGACCGGCCACTGCTATCTTTGTGCCACTAAGCATTTGCTTACAGACCTAAGTGAACACAAGCAGGAGTCAGGCCTGTAACTCTCGCCTGGTCACCAGAAACGCACCTCTGTCCGCCGAGCCTTTCTGCAGAGTGCTTGCTCTGGGAACAAAGGGAAGGCCAGACTCTGTGGCTGAGTGGGAGAGTTTGGGGACCATGGCTGGGTGTGGGGGGGCGGTTAGTAGGGTGGAGGGGTCAGCCTGGCAAACGCAAGGGGCAGAAGAGATGACAGCAAAGCACCCAAAGAGTTACACCAGCTGTGAACTCTTTTCCCCAATCCCTGGAGTCCTGTCCCTCAGCCTCAGCAGAACCTCTCATCCCGGCCAATGCCTCACCCACTGTTCTCACCCCTAAGTCATGCCAGCTTCTCCCACCTGATCCTTGCTACTCAAAGTATATTCCCAGATAGGCAGCTGACCTAGTAGCTGCTAGAAACATCCACTCTCATCTCCTCTTGCCCCTCACTGAATGCACTTCAGCATTTTAGCAAGATCCCCAGGCAACTCATGTGCACTAAAGCTCTATCGTAGAGTCTGAGCCTTAAACAGTGGGCAGCCTGGGACACTGGCCACCTGAGTAACAATATTTCCATGGAAAATGTGTCCCAAGTTTCAAAAAGCAGAATTATTACTTTTTAAAAATTCTCAATAGTCTCTTAAGTGCAGAAAACAATTTCTTAGAATTGAAAATATTAATTTAGTTCAATCACTAAAAGTCAATGTGGAAAATGTATACCTTGAAACAAATAACCTTCTATTAAAATAATGCTAGATGGTTTGCTTTCTGTGAACAGAAATGGAATTGAAAAGCTACAAGGACACTGCTGGACTCGTCACGGCTGCTGGAAAACAAGAACACAGTCTGGAACAGTTCCGTTTCAAGTGGGCTGTCTGGAAATTGAAATTTTTAAAACTTCCATGGCAGCAACAGCAGCTGTGCCTTATGGAGAATGAGCTGGACCCAGGCGCCATGCTCGCACTGTCTGTCACCCCTGCGACGACACCCCAAGCTGGCTCGATAGTACTCATTTCACAGATGAGCACACTGAGACTCAGAAATTAAGTCACTCTCTAAAAAGCCCTGTGGCAATTCATTCAAATCGAGTCCTTTTAATGATCTAATAAGCATTTTTAGGCAGGCTAATTAGTGCTACACCTCACCTGTTAAACTAGATTAGAATCTGTTTTTCAGTAAGAGATTGTCTCAGACAGGATTCTTTCCAAATGTGTTCCTTAAATTGGTCTTTTCTGCATGACCTATTGTTTCCACGAGCCAAGTGGGGGCTGCCAGCAAGGTCAGGTGCCTGTGGCCTGTGGCAGGTGGCCCTCTATAAAGGGGGCTCTCCACAGCCACAGACGGCACATTCAGAGGCCCCAGAGTCAGGTGTTTCCTAGGACCAGGAGGAAGGACAGAGATCTGAACTGAATTTGGTGCCAACTACCTGAGAAGGATGCTGGAGCCAGATCAATGCTATTAATCGAGTTGGGGAAGGTGGCTTACCAAGGAAGAGGGGTAGCCTGGTCTGCCCGGTGGTGGGCCTGAGAGATGGGCTCCAGGGAACAGTCCATCCACGTGCTTGGTGGATGAAATGTCCCTCGAGACTCTATTTTATCTGATCCATGTTCACCAACTAACCTTCTGTCATCCTGCCATCCTAACACCTAGGAAGGAGTGGCTTCTTGTCAACTAACAGGAACTTTTTATGGGTTTGGTTCTCCTGTGTCTGTCTCTGGTTGCAGACTCCAAATTGAACCTCTGTCCGGCACAGCTTAAGGGCCAGACTGTGGAATGGGGACCCTTTCAGGGGACTGCCACCCTGAAAGCCCTCCTTAATTATTTTACAATTCTCTGTTGTTGCTGTTTTAGTACAGTCTGTGCAGTAACTGACATAAATAAACTTCTGTACCACAACTCCAAGGGGGACTGTGCTAACTTTGTGGTCCAGAGGGCTAGTGTGGGAGAAATAGCAACAGCTGGGGCTGGGGCCAGGGCCAGACTGCAGAAACAAAAGCAGTCAAATCCAAGGTTCAGGAAGCAAGAAGCTATTAAAGGCTTTAGGGTCTTGCAAGAAGTGCGGCCTTCCCCTCCAGGCTACCTTAGATAACAGCCCGGAGAGGATCTGCGCGTGAGCGCTCTCACTTTCCCCGGCTGCCGCAGAGCAAGCGCCCTCCTCCTCCACTTCTGCACACTTCTCTCCCTGCCCCCACCTCTCGCTCCCCTCCAGATGAACCAGGCCCACTCCCACTTCAGTGCTAAAAGGGGGTGACAGGTCCCCACGTACTCCTTGTTCCTTTTCAGCTGAATAGCTGCTGGGCACGTTCTGGACTTCTACAGGCCGGGGGTCTCGAGGGAAGTGTGTGAGAAACCCCAGACTTTGGTCCTGCCACCTCACTCACCCCATGGATCAAAGCTCATGGTGCTGCATGCCAGGCCCACTTCTTGGTTGCCTTCCCACCAGTCTCCCAATACCTGGTGCAAAGTAGGGTGTGGATGAAAGCACCAGGTATCACATGGATGAGATGGGGTGTGTGGTCAGTCCTTATCTTTGGTGTGTGGTCAGTCCTTATCTTTGGTGCACTCAAAGACCGGCCTTTGCTATCTTCGTGCTACTTAGCCAAGTGCTTGCTGTTGGTATGGCCCCCAGCATCACCCCTAACGCATCGTGAGGTTTGAGCAAAAGAATCAGCCCTAGTTCAGGGGGCCTTGCTAGCGTTAAGTACTAGGACTTATTTTCCTGACCGCCTCCAACTTCCCCAGTGAAGCAGAACCCGAAGGCTTTGGGAGATTAGGGGCTTCCCTCCTCGCATGGAGTTAACTGCCCACAGCGGAGTCAGAGCTGGTCCTTACTGAAGGCCTCGGCATCAGGGCACGGACCAGCCATTCCTGCATGGATCCTCCATCTGCAGGGTCAGTGGACAGAATTCAAGTGGTCATGAACTTGGAGGAAAAAAAGTAGCTATTATTTCTACTAAGCAATAATTGAAATTTAGCATTTCCTTCAATTATGAATGTAGGTCACAAACCACAATACCTGCGATTCTTTCACCATGTAGTTCTCACATGATATTATATTTTCACGTCATATTACAATTGCAGGTCAACAATTTTGAAAATTCTGGCAATGTTTAGATCTGTTGCTAGAGCTTATTGTTTAAACCATTAATAAAGAAGTACATATTTTAATATAATTAGTTTCCTCTGAAATTCTCTGTATTTTATTTTATGCATTTAAAAATGCATAAAATGTCATAGGAGTCCTTTGGGCTTTACCAGTGTGGTTTATGGATGGAAAAAGTGAGAACACGAGACCTGGGTCAGGCAAATTTGGTTCTGAATCCTTGCTCTCTGCCACCTATTAAGCCTAGGACAAGAATTTAATTTCTCTGGGCCTCTCTTTCCCATCTGATAAATGGAGAGTTGTTGGGAAGATTAAGTGGAATGGTACGTGGCAAGCTTTCAGTACGGCTTGGGAGAGCACATCATTAGTGGACAGGTCTCGGATCTCTCCTCCTTGAGGGGGAGGACAGGTCCTGCTGGCGCGCAAGCGGCTGAGTGCATGGCAGAGAAGGGATGGACTTGGGGGCTGAGTTGAAGGGCTCGGGCTTTGCCCAGTAGCAGTGAATAGAGCTTCATTGGGTGGGAATGAAGCCAACTGATGACTGGGCCTGACTGCATTTGGTTCTTCCCTTGGAGATGGAAGTATGGCAGGAGAGAGGCTCTGTCCTGGGGCCAGGAGCGGCCCTAGAACAAGGGGAGGGAGGGCAGCAGTTCCCCAAAGGCAGCCTGTCATCTGCTGCATCAGAATCAGCTGTGTGCTGCGTCCCACTCTGCACCCTAGTCAGGCTCCCAACAGTCGGTGGGTCACACATCTACCCCTCTGCTAAGCCTTGCCCTCCCACCCAACTCCATCCCAGGCATTGAGGATGAATTTCAATGTTTAAATAACTTTCTTCACAGGCAGAAAAGCCAGACTGTCTAAAATATTCACCTGGTGTGTTGAGTTTCACATGCTTTCACACACAGTGTAATGGACTGGCCTAGGTCCCTGCAAATTGATATGTTGAAACCCTAACCCCCAGGACCTCAGAATGCAACTGTATTTAGAGACTGGGTCTTTAAAGAGGTCATTAACTTAAAATGAGGTCATTAGGGTGAGGCCCTAATCCAGTAAGACTGGAGTCCTTTTAAGAAGAGGAAGACATCCGATATGTGCACAGGCAGAGGAAGGACCAGGTGAGGACACAGTGAGAAGGCAGCCTTTGCAAAGGAGAGAGACCCCAGGAGAAACCAAACCTGCCCTCACCTTGATCTTGGACTTCTAGCCTCAGAACTAGGAGAAAACAAATTTCTGTTATTTATCTGCCCAGTCTGTAGTATTTTATTATGACGGTCCTAGTGAAGGAATACATTATTAACAACCCAGGTTCATCTATTATCTATCATGGATATAACAAGATAATGGCTTTTCAATAAAATATCCATCAATTTATTTCTTACCCAAGATATTTCTAGATTGTCACACATTAAAAAAATTTTAAAAATCAGCCTGAACCCTAGAGTATGTGATTGCCAATGCTTTATTTAATAACAGAATGAATCATTCAAAAAGCATCAAATACTAGGTGAAAAATAGTTGAGGTAAGGGGAGAGATCTACTGATAAATCTTTTGTAAAGGAAGTGGCTTTATGGGTTTAGAGAACAGAGCAGAATAATTTGCATAAATGAGTTTAAAAATTCAATTTTTGGTTCTTCTTTGTTGCCTACACACATACATATACACTCACACACACACAAATATACATCAATATTTGGAAATTCTGGATTTCCTAGCTCTGTGAATGAATGGCATCGTTGGTTTCCCTGCAGTGTTACTAGGTCAACATCAGTGTTCAACACTCATATCAAGGATCACACACTGATTTCAGACCAACCAGGGCATCTTGCAGCCTGTACCCTGTTTGCTAAACATGTCACGTTGGTTACAAGGGGACACCCTGGGAGAAAGGGACTTGCTTGGCCCACTCCCCACCAGTACAGGGCACATATTCTCCCTAATAGCATGGCCAGCTAGAGGCTCAACCCCAGCCCACGGTTCAGTCCAGACGTGCCCCAGAAATGCATGGTTTCTTCTTCAATGTGCTCACCTAGGAAAGCAGAATTTTCCCTGAAAGTAAAATGATCGATCTCCTTGGGATCAAAAATGTGGGCTAGTTATTTAAATAAACTGTTTCTTAGTTTTGTAGCCAACTTAAAATTCATTCTAGATCTCACCATGTGAGGTCCACACTACAGAATGACATGAGGAAGAGAGAGATTTTCCACAATCCTCTGGAGAACACAGCTGACAATCCCTGGAAGGCCAGGCTCATCCTGGGTGAGGAGGGTTCTATCAGAGAAGATGGGAGTGGCGTGATTCAGTTATATCACCATTTTGGACTTTCTGAAAATATAAAGCAATTTGCTCTACATAAATTTTGCTAAAATTAATCCTTAAATACTATCCTACCTAAAATGAATGGGGGGAAAGTGAACTTTTTTTTTCTGAAATGGTTGAATCAATAGAGGGGGATTTTATCTGGTACATGTGTGGGAGCGGAGCAGGAGGACGGTATCAGAAATAGTACAACTGGACAGATTCAGAGACCCATCTGCTCTCTTGCCCTCATTATTTTCTATTCTTTGTCTTATTTTTGTTTACACTCATTTATATCTTACTTTATATATAACGTTTTAACTCAGTTTCATGTATGTATTTCTCATGTGCTTTTGGCTTCTTCAGGTTACATTTATTTGTGGGGTTTTTTTGAGACTTTTTTTCCTCTTGCTTCCAGAAGGAGAGTTGTAGAGAACAGACAACACAAAAATACA
This sequence comes from Propithecus coquereli, assembly GCF_000956105.1. Taxonomy (NCBI): domain Eukaryota; kingdom Metazoa; phylum Chordata; class Mammalia; order Primates; family Indriidae; genus Propithecus; species Propithecus coquereli. Next base: position 7,288,505 of record NW_012149063.1, read on the forward strand.
CAAAGATGAAAATAAAACACTAAAGTTGTATTTAACCACAGAAGCACTCAATAATAATTAGATTTTAGATGAAAAACGGTTGGGGATTATTAATAACTCGTGTTATTTTGATGTATATATCCTTCCAGCTTGCAAATACACACACACACAGAGCTCTCTCTCCCTCTTTACATGTATCACACACATACATACACATACAATTGTTTGACCAAAAAATATTAACAGAAGAAAATTTATAATACATGTGACTCAACACCGTTTTAATGCAAAAAGGTTCTCAAATTCATGCTGAGTTATTACAACCATAAAAAATAATTGCAGGGGCACTCTTTGCAAAGGCAATGATCCACTCCAAGTTACATTGCAAAAACAAAATCACTTAGCAAACTCAAATTGCTGCTAAAATCCTGAATTTTAAAAAGCATGCAGCTTTGGGATTCCTACTTCTAATTATTCTTGATTCTATTCTTCACAGAGTCCTCCATGATGCAAACTTAGTTGGATGTATTTAAGATCTGAAAACCATTACAACTAATTAAGATGAATTTGGCTTTGTTCTGCAACTTCCTGTAAAAATGCTCAACAGGAAAATTGATGCTCACAGTAAACCACAGTCATCCTGTTTCTTTAACACGATCTTTTCACAGCTGCAGTTGCCCGGAGTTTCTATTTGATGATGCGAGTCACTGTGCAACAGCCCCGCCTCTCCCCGCCCCTCCCCCCAGCATGTCGTTGGACCGTTTTAGAAACTTTTAATACCTTTGCAGAAAGGTTTGTTTCTATTATTGCTACTCTTCCTCTCCCCAGGCTGAGGGGCCTCCTCAGAGCAATGAGGCCATCCATACGAGAGGGGAAACAGATAAGGCGGCTGGACCCCAGAGGAAGCAAAAGGCAGAAAAGAGAAACGAGCTTTCCTTTATAAGCAAATCAACAGCCTCACCCACTAGTTATTATTCATCGTTACTCTTCACTGGAGCTGAATGTGGAACACTCGCTTGCTCAACATGGAATCCCTCCTTTCTCAAAATACACTTGCTCTTTTCTCAGTCGACCATCATTTAAAACAGGATCTTAAGTGACTTCTGTTTAGGTTGTCTTCTCTATGGTAAAGGTTTAAGTCTTTGCTGTGCTTAGAAGGTCCTTGGCTATTTAAAAAACGCTTCTTTTAGAGTTCTTTCAGATAAACAGTTGAGTTATTTTGGGAAGGGTGGGAAAGGCATTTTTCAAAGAAGACATTTTGAAGTATCTATAATGTCATTAAGATTGGCTAGCAGCTTGGACACAAACGGTTTTACTGTAAGAGTAACCGCTGGGGAAATAAAGGTTGCTATAAAGCAAAATTATCTTTTAATCTACTATTATACATATTTAATTTAAAAATGAATACAAACTCATACACACCCAAGACCCTTTCAATGGTGAAAATGCAGGTTAGCTAAATGACTAATCTGGCATTTAACTGAGGGAAAGGGAAAGGAAAGCTTTTTTACTTTATCCAGACAGCTAAAAAGTGTCGGTTTTTCTCCCACTGCTTCCCATTTCTTTCAGGGGCTCAAATCTCAAAGCTAAAGCCTTCCTAAATTGTCAGCAACACATTTAGTTCTACCAGAGGATTAAATAAATTTTTTTTCATAGGCAGTGTTCAATGACCTGTACCAGAAGGTTAAGATCTGCCATTGCTCTCCACTAAACACACACACATACACACACACACAGAGACACACACACACACACACACACACACACACACACACGGCATATATGTTAACTTAACATTTGACATATTGTATTCATTTTATCATTGAAACAATAGCCTTGTAATATAACCAAATTTCCTGCCGAAAAAGTCAAAGACTTAAAACGGAAAATATTTTACTTGGGATTATTTGTTTTAAAGACATTTACTGTTGCTGTGACACTGAAAGCAAAGTATTTGTAATCCCAGATCCCCAGAACCAGAAAAGAACCTCAAGAACTCGTACAATTTATCACATTGCCTCCATTACTTAATAGGGTTGTTCAAGAGTTACATGAGGCAATACTTAATAAGTATTAACCATTTTTGAAAAATAAAATAAGCAAAAGCATACAGCCTAACACATGGTAAGTGGTCAATAAATGTTACTGTCTTTCCCATTTAACCATGAGAAAAAGAAACCACAAGGTGATTTAAACCTTAGCCCACGTGTATACACCCGTGCAAACCTCTGTATTATAGACGAACGGTGAAGGGAGATGTATATAAAGGGCATTTTAAATTTTACAGAAAAGCATACTGATTAAAACATTCCTTATTCTAGCTTTTTTTTTCCTTTTTCACTTTTAATTTTCAGGACTGATGGCTGCAAAATACAGACAGAGATATTTATGACAGTCCAGGAGAAATGTTCTTTTCAATAAGAAGTGCGTGTATGACAATTTGGAAAAACGAAATGAATCAAACCTTAAACCAGAAATGTATCACAATTTACATAGCCAGAAACTGCCAAATGAATGATGTGTTCATGAAATGTTAAACAGAATTCAAAAGGGCGTAAAACTTGAAGGGTCCAGGAATTAGGTAGGTCATTTCCTCTTATATTATATTTTAGCATAGGTTGGGGAACTTCCAGCCTATAGGCCAGCTCTACCATTTGATTTCCTCAAAGATCAGAGTGAAATTGCTGTTGGACCCCAAGGACTAATTTTCTCCACAGGGAGTTCTCTGAATATTTCATTTCATCCAGAGTATGATTAACCTTTAAAAATCTAGCTTTTGGAGTAAGGAACTGTGAAAAATTAACCCATGGATAAACTTTTCAAAGAGCCTTAGAAAACCTGATTTTAGGTAAAACATTTGACCTCTTTAGATCTACAAAAAGAAGAGTTTTGACTAGATGATGCTTCAGTTCAGAAGTAACCCAACTTTATGAAGTTAACCCATTATACTCTAAGACCCACAGTCCAAATACGGCTTCCACACTAATCCCCTCGAAACCTTTCCCTAGCTTCTCATCTTCCTTTCTCACTATCCTCTCTTATCCTTTCCCCTGCCTGTCATCTTTCTCTCTACCAAGCTGGCCTACTTTTTTAAATTAAAATCTTTCTGCAGCCTTTTCTTCATTGATCACTTCTCCATTTTCTTTTTTTAAATTAAAAAAAATTTTTTTGAGACAGGCTTTCACTCTGTTGCCTGGGCTAGAAAGCAGTGGTGCGATCATAGCTCACTGCAGCCTCAACTTCCTGGGCTCAAGCGATCCTTCCGCCTCAGCGTCCTGAGCAGCTAGGACTTTAACCACACACCACCACACCCAGCTTTGTGTGTGTGTGTGTGTGTGTGTGTGTGTGTGTGGAGACGGGGTCTCAAACTCCTGCCCTCAAGTGATCCTCCCACCTTGGCCTCCCGAAGTGCTGGGATTACAGGCATGAGCCACTGTGCCCAGTCTGCCACTAAATTATTTAAAAGAATTTATACTTATTGAATAAAGTTGTATGTGCCCTCTTAATTTTTGAAAGCTTTATTTTATTTCTCCATGGGGAAAAAGGAACATAAGTCAAGTTGCTTTTTTATAACATCCTAGAAAAAAATTTTTTTAATACAAAAAGTTTCCCTAATTCTGCTCTGTAGGTCTGAGTACATGGCTTGAAAGTTTAAAATCACAATATTTTATGCCAAAATATTAATCACATTAAATGTATATAGTTATAACGAACGCTACAGAATTTGATTTGCAATAGTGGTTGTACACTGCACTGCTGTAATGTAAGCAGAATTATTCTAAAAGACTGCTTAGAAAGGGTTTAGTTGGGATTTGAACTTAAGTAACACGTTCTGCAGCAATAGAACTGCAATGGCTTAGTTCCATGGTATTTTTGTTTGAAGCTTCTGATGATGCCTTTTACTTTAAAAGCACTTACTATTGCTGGCCAAACCCAAGATTCAAAGGCAGTTATGTGGACAACTGTACCACACAGTGAAAGCACGTTTACTGACAGACACCCCCATTCATTAAATGGGAAAATGGGGAAGGAAGATTCCTGTGGATCCTAACTTTTCCAGTGGTCAGGAAAATTTCTACTGAAAATCCTGCTTACACTTTGGCTCAAAACCCAAGTTATGAATCACCCACAATCACCCTAGTGGTAAAACTAGCATTCTGGGCAACAGGAATAGACCACATGATCTTCTACTGAAAAATTAAACAATTTTATCTCAACATGCTATGGCCCATTATCAGCCATTTAGCTGATAAAGGAAATACATTTAGTTTGAATATCATTTTTCTTACCGTTAAAGGGTACTGTAGGAAGCCATGATCGGGGACACAGGCCAACAGAGAGCAAGCGAGACAAGAGCCAAGAGAGAACACTGTCCCTGAGAAAGGCATCATCTTCTAACGCAAACGTGGGGTCGTTTTCGGACAGCCATTTTGGACAAGCTCTGGCCTCTTGTTAACTGTGACATACTGAGTCAGAGGCAGACGTCCTTCTGTGGGTATTCGCTTCCTGTCTGATTAATTTGTTGTTTGTTCCTTCCTCCTTTGCTGCAGAAAAAGAAACTACATTGGTTTTGCTTAAGAAGCAAACAAGGAAAAAACCCTAAATTTAAAAAATTAAGTGTTTCTCTTTCCCACAAGGTGTACTACAGCTGTTTGGTACGGTGACAAGTGCAGATCGGCACCTCCATCCACTTAACTATTCTAGACACCACCAAAAAAATAACTGTTCATGGGACTCCAGAGTCCTTTAGGAAATTCTGTTTGAAAGCATCGCTAAATACCAGCATACTTAGTAATAAGAAAAGCAGTCGCTCAAGAGATAAAAGCTCTTAACTATACTGATAATTAGGCTAAGTGATTTTTCTTCTCATTTACAGAGCATTCAAGTGTGCAGGGAGAAAGTTACAAGTGCCAGTGAAGAGAGCAGGTCAGGCATATAAGGCAAATGACTTTTGAAATATGATTTTGGGGCCCATGCAGGATAAATAATATACGCTCAAGTCAGCTGCAGATCCCTTTCTATGCCAAAATGCTTTGTTTCTGTCCTCCACGCTTAGTGGGGCAACAATAACTCTCTCAGAAGATGCCTGACAAAAGCATAGAGACAATGAGGGAAGAAGGAGGAGAGTCAGGTTTTCCATTCTTAAGAAACTCCACGAGGTGGACGGCAATGGAATATGTGCGGAAAACACTATCGAAACCTCGAGTTATGTACAGAACAATCTAAAATACTCATGATTTTTTCTTGGCCCATCTGGAAGATTCAGACTCACATTTGCAACATACACCATGTTAACTCTGAGAAAGAAGTATTTGTTGAAAGAATGAAAAACAGAGGCATATTTCAGAAACTAGCTTTGTTGTAAAATTGAACTTCAAGTCCTGATTCTGCTGGGTGAAGAGAAAGAGAGCATGAAAAGATCGAGAGCTGGCCGGGCGCGGTGGCTCACGCCTGTAATCCTAGCACTTTGGGAGGCCAAGGCGGGCGGATCGTTTGAGCTCAGGAGTTCGAGACCAGCCTGAGCAAGAGCAAGACCCCATCTCTATTAAAAATAGAAAGAAATTAATCAGACAACTACCTGTTCCCAAAAAAAAAAAAAAAGTGCTAAGAGTTAGGAAGACACTTTGATTCTAGAGGGAGGCTGAGGCAGAAGGATCGCTTGAGCCCAGGAGTTTGAGGTTGCTGTGAGCTAGGCTGATGCCACGGCACTCTAGCCTGGGCAGAAAGAGTGAGACTGTCTCCAAAAACAAAAAAAAAAGATCGCGAGTTGTCTAACATTCCCTTTCCTGTAAAATGGTAGGACGGTGCTAGACACGAAGTTTTTAAGTCAGGTAGCTGTTGAAGGAGGCATTTCCAGTTGGGGGTGGGGAGCAGTGGGTAGGAACAGTGGGAGGAGGGGCCTATAGAGCTCCCAGGCGGGACCAGAGATGTGGAATTTCCTATGGTGCTGAGGACTGTCCCACCCAAAATCCCAGAAGTGCCCCTACAGAGGAGTACTGGGATAGATGACGTCTAAGGACCTTTCAGACTCAAAATTCTCTAAGGTATGAGTCTAGTGGCACGAGCAGTTCCATGATGCCAGGCCATGGGCACAGTTCCTGCAAGTGTGTATCCAAGGATTAGTGACTGAGAGCCCTCTACTTTGCCCGCTGCCAGAAGGCAGGGACTCCATTCCTCTTGTGTAACGCCGGGCCTAGGAACATGAATAAATACACACAGGTATCAGGGGTGGGCAGAGGTGGAGGCCCGCAGCTATCATCCCACTTCCCCTGCTACAGACCCTCAGGAAAACAGAAAACTTGATCAACTATCAAGTAAATGTCTGAGTGGATCTTTAGGGAAGTCTAACTATAGTTGGGTCTAAAAAGAGAACACGGGCAATATGATGATTCACTATGTATTTACAGAATTATTTTGTAGTTCTCCAAGTAAGACACCCCAAGATACACACACACACACACACACACACACACACACACACACACACATGCACACTCACACACATACTGTTCACGGCTACTCCCATCCATTAGGGAATGCTCAGTTAGAAGGCATTATGTCACCTAGAAAGCTGCAGCCCTCAAGACATGCAAGGGCGTAGGTGTGTAGATTTTGGGTCTATTCCCGCAGTCAACTTTGGAGAGTTTGGGTCGATTCCTGCAGTTGACTTTGGACACATTTATGAGGTGTCCACTATGTGCAATAGGACATAAATCCCCTGCTTAAAACCCTCCAGTGGTTTCTCAATGCACTTAAAAAAATCCAAATCCTTTGCCTAAGCCCACAGGAATCCATAAGATCTGACCTCTTTCTAGCTCTCTGACTTTATCTTAAATAACATTCCTTTTTGCTAATTTACCTTCCAGTCCTTTCTGTTCCTTAAATGCACCAAGTTCATTCGCATCTTGGGGTCTTACACTTGCAAGCCCTCTTGCCTGATACGTTCATTCCCTGGTTCCTCCTTTTTCCTCACATGTCAGAAAAAATGCCCTCCTTCAGGTCCCATTCTGCTCGTGTTTTCTTTTATGCATAGCACACATCACCAATTGGCATTTTATTTAATTGTTTATCTACTTGTATGTTTCTCCCCACTAGAATTCAAGCTCCATGAGAGCAGGGACCTTGTCCGTTTCTTTCCTGCTGTTACCTCAGCATCTAATGCAGCATCTGACACCTGGTAGGTACCTAATAAATAGTGGGGTTTTGTTTTATTTTGTTTTTTAGAGACAGGTTCCTACTATGTTGCCCAGGCTGGTCTAAACTCCTGGCCTCAAGCAATCTTCCCACCTCAGCTTCCCAAATAGCTGGGATTACAGGCATGAGCCACTGAGCTCAGCTCAATAAACGGTGTTTGTCAAATGAAAAAGAAAAGCAGTATCTCCTGCAAATTCTACCGTAACATAACATTCCCTTAAAAGCTTAGGACTGTTCCCCCTGGATCAGTAAATAACAAATACCAGACTAGACTTAAGCCTTCATGGGAAAAGCTGTTCAAGAGAAATTTTCCACAGGAAAGATCAGTGGGTAAAACCTTTAGCCCATGAGTGGGCTTAACAATGCTCGCAGTCGTGTGCAGTGTGGTTGTTTATGTCATTGGGCAATGGGATGAGAAAAATGGATTAAGAAAGTTAAAAAAAAAACAATCATAAAGGAAGGAGAGGAAATAAAAAGATAAAGGAAATAAGGCAGGAAAAGATGGAGACGGGGCGAGATCACATGCTGGGCAGGGGAGTGTTCCAGCCACCTCTGTAATGGCGAGGTGTTGGATGTAACAGTGTTTCCAGATCAGTGTCAGCTTTTCCAACAGCCATGGTATTTTTTTGCTTTTTTCTTTTTTTTTTTTGCTTTTCTGAGACAGAGTCTCGCTCTGTC
>NW_012149063.1:7296405-7299789 GCF_000956105.1 Propithecus coquereli
GGATGAGAAAAATGGATTAAGAAAGTTAAAAAAAAAACAATCAGAAAGGAAGGAGAGGAAATAAAAAGATAAAGGAAATAAGGCAGGAAAAGATGGAGACGGGGAGAGATCACATGCTGGGCAGGGGAGTGTTCCAGCCACCTCTGTAATGGCGAGGTGTTGGATGTAACAGTGTTCCCGGATCAGTGTCAGCTTTTCCAACAGCCATGGTATTTTTTTGCTTTTTTCTTTTTTTTTTTGCTTTTCTGAGACAGAGTCTTGCTCTGTCGCCCAGGATAGAGTGCATGGCATCTTCACAGCTCACTGCAACCTCAAACTCCTGGGCTCAAGCAATCCTACTGCCTCAGCCTCCCGAGTAGCTGGGACTACAGGAGCACACCATCATGCCCTGCTAATATTTTTCTATTTTTAGTAGAGACAAGGTCTTGCTCTTGCTCAGGCTGTTCTCGAACTCCTAACTTCAAGCGATCCTCTTACCTGGGCCTCCCAGAGTGCTAGGATTACAGGTGTGAGCCACCAAGCCCCACCACATTCTTCAGGAATTTTAAGGCTGACGAAGACTGCAGAGATCAAAGTCCACACCATCCCCAAGAGTCAGGGATCCTGAGAGGTTAAGTGGCCTGCCTGTGTCTTGGAGCTGGCAGCAGCAGAGCTGGGCCCGAAGCCTGGGCTCTGCTTCAGGAGCCAGTGCAGTTACCATTCTAAACTTCAGTTTAGGTTCAGAAAGACGATTCCATCTAACTCCTTCCTATAAGAGGTGGAAGGAAGAAGGGTGGAGAAAAAATGAGATATGGAGGGGAGAAGCTGAGGTCAGTGTTTGTGTTGTAGCTATTATATTATAACCAAAGGCCCAAGAAAAGTGGACTGAGAACCTGTGGTAATAAAGACAACCACAATTCTGGACTTAAAAGAGAATTCTAAATGTGTCTCTCTCCCCCATTCAACACACAGATCAGTCCAAGCTTAGTGATAAGACAAAACAATAATCAATAAGCTCTCGGACCAATCACATAAAGAATCCTCCATATGAATCTATAGAAAGAAAAAAACCAAGAGCAGACAGAATATCATAAAATAATAGCGTAGGTCTCACCAGTCTTAGAAACGTGCTGAAGAATCACAGCCAACAACCCTCCTGCAGTGGCCCCAAATCAACACAGACTATATCAGTGCAATAGCAACATGTATAAAATATAGGAACATTCATTTTAATAATGCTGTCTTTTTCAAATTGTGTTTCCATGACTACTTGTTATACTGTAGTATTTGCCCTAGTAGTGGAAAGATGTTTATAACACTGTATTTGTTCAATTCTAAAACACCTTCTTCAACAGCAGAATGCCCCCCTTATAGCATTTTAGGGGGAAAGAGAAACACTACCAGATTACATGTATGCATCTACTGTGAAAGGAATCTACTTTCAAAATGTTAAAAGATGGAAATTACATAATTTAAAAGAGTAGAAATAAAGGAATAATTCTCTCCCCCTCGTAATTATCAGTATGGTTATATAAAGGGTTGATCATTTAAAAATAATCTCAAAAATATAGAGAAATTAAAAACAAATTTTGTTGCACTCCATGCCCTGTTAATATAAATTGGTATAATCTTACTTGGGGAAAATGTTGCAATATGTGTTTTGGCAGCTCAGCAACCATTCACCCTACTTATAATGATGCCTTTTGTTTGGCTGGTTTTTGTTTGGAGATTTATCCCTCCCTCACTCTCAGACCAGGTGGATCCAGAGGCGTCCACTTCCACTCCAGATACAGGAACGGCACGTGATTCAGGGCTGGCTAATCAGAGCCTCAGATTCATTTCGCTATGGAGATGTTTTGGTGATAGCCGGTGATATCATCAGAATCAAGGAAATTTGTGCCAGAGGCAGGTCCTCTTCCTGAGGGAGGAGGCTGGCCCTGGATGTCTGAGGATGCAGGGCTGGGCCTGCTGCAGGCATCCTTCACCCACGTGGGGTCTGAAACCAAGACCAACAAAATGGGGAACTGGGAGGTGGAGAAAAATCAAGTACTGATGTTACTGGTCGGGCCCTGAACCTCTCTATACCTGAAGTTAGTCCTAGACGTGTTAAAATAACACTAACAAGTAAATTCTTTATTTTCTGTTTAAGCTAGTATGGTCAGGTTTTCTATCATTAGCAATACTAACAATCTTAAGTGATACAGGAATTGGTATTCAAAGTGAGTGTTGAATGTGACTAACCCTAGAATGTGCCACTGGCTGATGATGCTTGAGGGAAAGCTAGTGTGGGCTAGTGTGGCCTGCCTGGGCTGGAAAGTTGGCAGTCCTTGGTATATGACAGCAGAATTGCTAGTTCCACTGCCACCTACTGAATCCTTGGTCTAACACATGGGCCTACTGATGGTGCACTATTAAAGGAGTCGGTAGGAAAAAAATTTAAAATGTTGGAGTGTGTTGGCTACTTCTTGTGGCCTTTAGTAATATCCACAGGAAAGAGAGAGATTTTGGCTGAAAATTGAGGCACAGAGGGAAAAAATAAGGCTTTGTTAATAGAGGCCTTTTTTTGCCTGTGATCTGTAACTCAGATGGTTGAGAGTCAAATAATCTGGAGCCTTGGGGCTGGAAAACCCAAACTCTCTATTCTATGCTAACATTAAATAGAGCAGGGTCAGAGCTGAATTTAACTATGAAAGACATGATCCCAAATGCCGTAATCCCAAATGTTGAAATCCTAAAATATCAAAATCCTGAAAGTATAATTTAAAAGACATTTATTTACATTTTTAAAAGGGGATATGCTGCTGTTTAAAAAAAAATAAATAAAAGGGGATATATTTGAGAAACATAAGAACACAGCAGAAAACTTCAAAAGCCACTTTACACGATAACATAGGGTATAAGAGCATATATATTTTTATAAGCATAAAAATTCAGGTATACTAAGGGACAGTTGCACAGGTATAACAGTAATGAGAGCATGCAAACTGTATTCATAAAGAAATAGATCAAAAAGGGAAATGTATAAATGAAAATCACTGTGGTTGGTAATTATGTGCACCCAGCTTTATAACTCTGGTTATCTGAACTATTTTGGCAAACAACCAGTCTTTTGACGAGATCAATCAAAAACCATAATGGGTCACCACCGCATACGCAGTCACCCGAAGAGCTGAGATCTTGAGAAATTTTCTTTCACAAGGGAGATGTACAAAAAAGGACATTCTGGCCAGGCACCGTGGCTCACGCCTGTAATCCTAGCACTCTGGGAGGCCGAGGCGGGCTGATTGTTTGAGCTCAGGAGTTCGAGACTAGCCTGAGCAAGAGCGAGACCCTGTCTCTACTAAAAATAGAAAGAAATTGGCTGGACAACTAAAAATATATAGAAAAAATTAGCCGGGCATGGTG
>NW_012149063.1:7310649-7312786 GCF_000956105.1 Propithecus coquereli
GGCGGAGAGGGCGGGCAGTGGAGACCACCCCAGGTGCTCCCCTCCGATTCTGAGAGGGGGCTTCACACTTTGTTCCCACATGTGTCACAGAGGCATGTGTGCTTCTTTCTCCCTTTCTTAGCAGGCCCTGCTTTTCTCCGCGGCTAGGCCAAAACAGAATTTGTTCTACTTGAATGACCCCTTCCTCCAAGAACTTCCCCCTCCCATTTGGCCACTCTGGATTCTCCATATGACTGACTGGGGAAACAGATTGTTGGAAAAACACTTACAGGTCGTCTCTAATGGGACTGCTACCCTACCAGGCCACAGACAACGGAAAACGCTTCCTGCTGGAGCACATGCACGTGCTTTGGTTCTTTAACTTCAAACATGTATGCAGGGGCCATGGTAGGATCAGAAAAGGTGTGATCACACGGTGAACAGCTCCTCACCACTTTTTTGAGGGGGGGTTTCTTTGCTTGTTTTTTTTTCCTTTTCTTTTCTCCGTGCTCACCAAATGACTCATTCCCCTGCAACATGGAAGCGGCTTAATCCAAAGTCTTGCACCATTTCGTTCTGTTTCAGATCCCTCCCGACAGAATGATCAGTTGGTGGCTTATGTAAAAAACTCCATGGCTACATTCAAATATTGACTAGTTCAAGAATAGCAAACCACAAAAATTTGAGGTATAAAAACCACATGTGGTTTATATTTTGTAGGATACCCTCAGAAAGATAAATGGACAGAGTGAAAAAAAAAACCTAAATGGTCTCTTCCTGCACCATCCCCACCATCATCAAAAAATCCGAAACGACAATTAAATAAAACCCAACCTGGGTGCTACTCTTTGGCTTCTGAGTGGCATTTATGTCTTGGCAAGGCACATAAGGAGCTGTCTGCACACTGTGGCCGAGGTCAATGTGTCAGAGTAACCTGACACGACATCCGCCTCGGTCAACAGCCCTGCCCAGCCCGAGCAGGTTCCTCTGCCTCAGAGCGTCCTTCCACACCGGCTTCCCCAACCTCCAGCCCGGCTGTCACTGCCTCTCCCCCTGATCTGGTCCCTCTCTCCACCTCTCGGTCCTCTTCTCCAGCCAAAAGGAAAGCACACGGAGCTGCAGCACTATGTTCTGTGATCTTTTCATCTGCTCACGATATCTGCGTGTCTCTAGCTCCATTGTTAGCCAGGGAGCAGCGCTGCTAGGGCCCCTGTGCACAGCAGCCACTCAGCGAACACTCAGGGGCTATCATGGACCAAGGACTGTTTTAGGGGTTGGGGATGGTACAAAGATTAAACAGACAAAATTCTCCACACTCACGGAGCTTACATTCATATCTGGGTTGATGATTGATGGAAGGAAAGTGAATTAATTTACCCCCTGTTTTATGCAGTGCAGGTGTTCATTTCTGCCCAGCTCATGTTATGTTACAAAGAATAGCCTCACCAAGGCCACTGCCAGAAGAAGGGCTAGGGCGTGGTGGCACATACCTGTCCTCTCTGCTGCTGGGGGTGGAGCAGGGGTGAGGTGGGAGGATCACTTGAGCCCAGGAGTTCGAGGCTATAGTGAGCTATGACGATGCCACTGCACTCCAGCCTGGGCAACAGAGCGAGACCCTGTCTCGAAGGGTGGCTAATTCAGGGTGATTTGGACGTTAATGTACAGTGCTCACAATTTCCATACAAACATATTTGATGGTACACTGCTAGGCCAGCCCACAAAAATTAATTCATGATGTGACTAAACGAAAACTTCAGTTCCAAGTCCTGAAAGGAAAGGATTTAGAGGTGATAGAGGGAGAGGAGGAGGAAGAAGGGTTTGTTCCTCTCTCGTGCTGCCCAGCCTTGGCCTCTGCCCCGCCTTCCGGTCAGCCCTACACTTTCCCTTGACCTCACTCAGGACCCTAAAGGGGCTCCTGTCCCCCAAATATTTCTTACTCCAGATTGTAATTCCCCTTCATTGAGGCATCAGGAGGGAATCAAGCTATTGTCTTTTAAAAGAGAGAGGATGTGTTAATCTGTTTAGAGGGAGATATCATATAGCAGAGTTACACTGTCTGGGATTAACTTTCTTAAGTTCCTCCCACTTTTTCTTCTTTTCTTCTTTCATTTAATATAAATAACGTTTTTTCCTTATTAAAAAGTTACACATGGCAAAA
>NW_012149063.1:7313776-7315464 GCF_000956105.1 Propithecus coquereli
AAAGATTAACTAAAAGCTCCATGATTTTTCATAAACAAAATAAAATGTTCTAACTATTGGAGGACTGGGTAGATAGCAGTGACCATTTCTGTGTGTTTATAAAGCAAATGTTCATAAATCAAAGACTGCCTTTATTTTGCAGCTGTGGCTAAGTTTGTGCAGCCTATGACAATTTTCAGCACTCTAAGAAATGTTTCTATCCCATGTTGGGTGGAGAGTGTAGGACTTCCAGGCACAACTTACCACATCTCTCTCCCTGCCTCAAAGGCAAAAGCAGGAATGCCTTGGTTTATGTTATGCCCATGCAGACATGTGTAAACTTAAGTCTAAGGTACAGAAAACAACAATTATAACCCTGAGTCACCTTTTTCTAGCTTTCAGAAAATCAAAGTTCCCAGAAACTAAAGAGTAATTATAGGCTGACCTAAAGAGCACCCAAGCTTTCTTTATCATCTTCATTAACCATTATGTGCATATTTTAGAAAAAGTAAAATCTAGTTCAGAATTTTTTTTAATGATTGAAAATTTGGAGATAAAAGCCTCTTTCTGAGCATAGGTCATTCAAAGCACCTCTAGCAATCTACCTGATGGTGACCTGAGGAGCTGGGCTGGAAGGACATCCTCTGGTCTCCTTCCACCTGGCTCTTCTCAAGTCAAGACCTGAGAGAGGATGTTCCTCACTTTGCACAGTTCTCCATCCTGCATTTAGAAGATGTTTGATACATCTATACTGGACAAGCAGATCCTTTTAGGTGACGTGCCTGGCACATACTAAAAACTCAACATTAACCATCATTATCATAAGTGAGCTGAATTTCTCCCAGTTAGCAAAGGAGGAAACAAGGGTAGGTTATGGAGGGAAGGCAAGATTGAGCAATAACAAGGCAACAGAGGGAACCTAGCACGTAAGGTGGCTCTTTTTGTTTAGCGAGGGATTTTTCAATGCAATGTAAGAATGAAGAATTTATTCTATTTGATATTTGGAAAAACCTAGGTGCTAGTAATTTCAGAATCTCCATTTATATCATTTATCTACAACTAGTTTTCAAATATACTTAGCCCTATTTTGAAAAGCTGACATTGATCCATTCAATCTGTGCCAGTCTCGATCTCACTCACTAATGCCTGTTTTTTGGATGCAATTCTAAATATCACTAGACTCAGTGAACACAAATTCAGAAAAAAATGCCCTACACATTTCCAAAAATACAGTTCCTCCTCAAAGTTGAGAAGAAATAGGGATTAGTAAATTTATGCTCACCGACTTGTTCTCATTTCACCTGGAGAGGGCTGTTGCCAATTAGTAGGTAACTTAAAGTTCTGGGGGAAGAACGGGGAGCCACTTGTCCCCAAATCCTCCAATGCAGAGAACAGAACTTCTCTTCATTTCACTGAGAAAATGTACAAAAGCCCTTTGGGGTAGTCTCACCCAACTAGGGGATGGAAGACAGCATTTATTTTCAAGGCTGCTTTATTCTAGTAGCTGAGGAGTAAACAAAGAGAACAGTAATAGTCTGTGAATGTTTTCAGAGGTGGCACCTCACAAGCAGAGAGAAAATAGGCCTTAAGGCAAGATCTGATTTCTCTGAGCAAATGAGAAAACAAACCACAATTCCTATCATTATGCCCAAGTTCAGCCACCACAAGGTGATGGCACTCTGACGTGAAAGGTATGAGCACCAAGGGTC
>NW_012149063.1:7315514-7317876 GCF_000956105.1 Propithecus coquereli
ACTGGCTTCTCTTTCCTGGAGTCTTAGTGCTAACAATCCTAGTACAGCATGTGAAGCCTTAGCCAAGAGATTCCTTAGTATATAATAGTTTCAAATGGGGGCTCAGAAAAAATTCATTGTCTTAGTCTGTTTTGTGCTACTGTAAGAGAATACTGGAGACTCGGTAATTTATTTTTTTAAAAAAGAGGTTTATTTCTTACAGTTCTGGAGGCTGGGAAGTCCAAGGCCAGGGGGCCTGCATCTGGCGAGGTCTTCCTGCTACATCAACCCACGGGGAAGGCGGAAAAGCAAGAGAGCATGCACGTGAGAGAGGGAGGAGGCAAGCGGGCTCAACTCATCCTTTTACAGGGAACCTACTCCTGTGATAACGGACCCACTCCCGTGACAGCAGCATCAATTTGTTCGTGGTCATGAACTTGGGGGACACATTCAGACCATAACATTCATGGACTCAAAAACCTCAGTGGCTTTCCATTACTCCAAGTAAAGTCAAAGTCTTTGCTATGACTAGCAAGGCCCGCCAGGATCTGGCACTCCCGGATTACCCTGTCCTGCCTTGACCTCTACTCCTTCCCTCCTTCCCTATCTCTTTGTCTTAGGGCTTTTGCGCTCGCTGCTCCCTCTCCCCTTTTCTCTTGGCTGCCCGTGTGGCTGTTCCATGTGCATTATCTGCCCTTCCCACTAGAGAGGCAGCTCCACGAGGGCATGGAGTTTGTCTTATTTGCTGCTATCTCCCCAGCCACTTAACACAGTACGTGGCATAATGCAGGTCCATGAAAAATATTTGTAAATGAATTTTACAAGCTTCCAGCTCCAAGTTTAGTTTCATCCTTCATTTAGCCCGGGGTTGTGATTATGCTGCCATCCGCTTAGCTGTAGGCAAGGAGGTGCCAGGGTAAAGCAGAAATGTGAATTTCCTCCTCCAAAAAGACCGGGGAGGCTCCAGAATCTTCTCCCAACAAGTGGACATAGGACAGCCATTTAAAAAGACAATATAGGGGGCCTGCCAACATCGTAACAACTCTCTCTCTCGAGCAGGGCTATCTGCCCGTGTCAGGATAGAACAAGTTAGAAAATGGTGAGGTGACCAGCATGGAGAGAGAAAGGGGAACCAAACCAGCACAGGGAAAAAAAAAGGCACCAGAACTCTCTAGAAAGGACATTCCCATGATAGGTTCACATATTCACATTCAACACATCTATATTTCATGTCTCCTGTGCCCTCCAGCCCAGTCCCCTGGATGCTGAGGACACAGTGAGGAACCTTGTTTTCCTACACTGACAGTTTGGCAGTTTTATGCTCAACAAAAGCCAAAGTATAAAAACTAAACAAATAAAAATGCTGAGGTTAGAGTATCACCAACCTTATTTCTTTGAGGGGAAAATGCTTTTCCCATGTGGAAAGACTATTTATGGTTTCTTTTTTTTTCCGAAAGCACCGTCTTGACTTAGGTGATTTAATTACGATGCGAAAATCTCCCAGTCAGTCGCCAGCATCCAATACCAGTGCTCTTCAGGGGAAAACCCATGTGAATTATAGAGAGAAGTTTCTTACAACTCAAGGGTCACGCCGGTGGAAAGCCCCATTTTCACATCCTGCCATGTATATACTTGCGCACACGCCCTGGGAAAAGTTACTGGCATGCAGATAGCTGTGCATTCCTTCAAATTGGTTGCGAATCATTAGGCACGAAGGCCAGGAAGGGGCCTTTCAATTATTTCTGGGGTGGGGAGGACAGCCGTATTGTTCCTTATTAAGATTTCTCTGTAGCTAAATGGTTATTTGGTGTCTCCTGCTGGAAGACAGATATGAACACTGCAAGCCCTTCCCTAGGATTCTCCGGAAACAAGGATACATAGAGCTTTGCATCTTTGGGCCTGACATCACCCATCTGAACCCTGTGGGAAGGACTCAGTCACCCAAGACTGCCCTGGGAGCCCTCTGAGTGCATGGAAGCCAGGCCTGGCTGGTGCAGCTGCCTGGGAGAGGCAGACCCAACCACTCGCAGGTGGAGAGGACATGGGAGGCACGTGTGGGTGCCACAATGATGGGGGACCTTCCTGGGATTCCGATGATCGGTACCACACTATCCCACTCAGTAAACAATTGTCCCGCATGACCTTCAAAGGTCCTGTTAGACATCGATGCAGGTGAAAAAACTGTTTATAGTTATCCGAGCCTAGCCCTAGACCTTAACTCCAATTTATATATAAACTAAAAGTAATTATTGTACTGTTGTATTTATTCCCTGAATTTTTCAGTAATGCAAATGTCATATAAGTGAAATACTTTGTTTTGTTCAGATTTTTACCAAAAGTTGTTCTCTTTTGGAAAATCATGAGCCCAAGGACATTGTCAATC
>NW_012149063.1:7317926-7319609 GCF_000956105.1 Propithecus coquereli
AAAAAGAAAAAAACTTTAAAACATTCAACATATGAAAAGTGTATCACAGGGATAGCTTATGGGCAATGCATGGTAACAGTTCCTAAGAGCTGGCCTAACATGATGCAGCTATCCTGTGATTGTGATTTTCAGGATTTTAGACATTAGGGATTTTAGGTTTTAGAATATAGAGAATTAGACTTTAGGGATTTTGATCTGCTGGGATTTCAACATTTAGGATTATGGTGTTCAGGATTGTTGTGTCTTTTGGGATTATGATGCAAACCCAGGGTAATCCTTCTCTGACTCAAGAGGTATAAAGTGACCAGTCCTGGCCTTGGGGTTCCCAGGCTGCAGTGACTGGTTCAGACATGAACATGTGACTGCTACTGAACGAAGGAGATCAGTGAGACATATTCTAAGATGTGGGGGGCTGGACTGATTGTATTATATCCACATTATAAAGGAGAAGGCTGAGAATGAAGCCGATGCAGCCAAAGAGCTTGAGGGGAGCCTGAAACTTAAGAGGTACAGCAATGAAATGCAACATGTGGATGTTACTTGGATCTGACGCAAATAAACTAAAAAGACAGGAGGCCATTGGTAATTTGGATATTAATCAGATATTTAATGATATTAAGTTGCTATGGCTAATTTTTAGGTGTGATAATGTTATTGTGGTTATGTTACATTTTATAAAGAACCTTTTTTAGAGACACGTACTGAAATATTTGCGGATGACATACAATGTCTGGGTTTGCTTCCAGAGTAATTTGGAAAAGGGGGGACAGTGGGTAGGGTACAAATGAAACAAAATTGGTGATGAGATGCCCATTCCTGAAGCTGGGTGAGGAGTACATGGTAGTAGTCTATTATACCATTCTACTTTTCATGTATACTTGAAATGTTTCCGTAATAAAAAGCTTACAAAGAAAAAGACTTGTGGCTCATTCCCTTCCTCATCCACTAGAGGCTGTTAAAGAGGTTTGCTCACTCTATTATAAACATGCTCAGGCTTTTAGAAGTTATAGAATTATGGAAGTTACTTTTTACTTCTCAAAATGATCTCTTTTGCTCTTGGATGAAATGGGATAGACTGAGGGCTCCCCTATGGTTCAGAGCCCAAGTAGTTCTTCCCGGAAAAGGATTAAACTCTTAAAATCTGAGATCCATTAATAGTGGCAACAAAAAAAGCAAAAATAAAAATTCCAACCAACCAACCAAGGGACAAAGGAAAACACCCTCCTTCTAGATTAGCACTGTCCAGCAGAAATATAATTTGAGCCACATGTGCAATTCTGTATTTCCTACTAGTCACGTTAAAATAGTAAAAAGAAACATGAGATTGCAACAATATATTTTATTTGACACACTACTTCAAAAATTTCATTACAACATGTACTAATTTTTTTAAAAAATTGTTAATTAGGCATTTTACAGTCTTTTTTCACATGAGAAACTGGGATGTATTTACTGCTGGCGGCCTTTCAAGTGCTCCAGACCCACTACCGCACTGGGCGACACAACTGTAGGCAGGGAGGGTCTGACGGCAAGGCCCTGTCTTACTCATCTCTTTCCCTGGCAGCATGCCTGGATGACATTTAACAGATTTTCAATCAATGTCAGTCTTGGAAAAGTCTTGGTCCACCCAGAGCCAACTCTGGGCTATAGCTATAGATTTTTAAGAAGAGTTTATTCTGCTTG
>NW_012149063.1:7332369-7332905 GCF_000956105.1 Propithecus coquereli
ATGAGAAAACAAACCACAATTCCTATCATTATGCCCAAGTTCAGCCACCACAAGGTGATGGCACTCTGACGTGAAAGGTATGAGCACCAAGGGTCGAAGAAAGCTTTAGCAAAATTGAACACAGCACAGAAAAGAGAGTATCCAACCCTCATCGGCAGAGCATTCGTGGAAAACCAGCGTGAAGATCAATGTGAAATTTTATTTTCCAAAGTACAAAGGCTTCTGTATACAGAACTTCCTATTCATCCAAGATTTACTCCCACCTAACGCAAGATACCCCACGGAGGCACACGTTTAATATTCTTCACGAGCACTGTCTCCTGCATTCTCTTCAACCCCTAATTGCACAACGTTGAGATAAAGTTTTCTTCTATTGTTCCCCCCAATATCTTAAAAATATAGATGAATGTTTCTCAGAAATGCTGAGAGAGACACAAAGAAGAGAGCATCTCAAAAAATATTTATAGTATAAGCAACATGTAGAAGTTCAAGCAATGGAGAATAGTGGCAACAGATTCATTCTGCTCTAAAGTCTG
>NW_012149063.1:7336635-7339071 GCF_000956105.1 Propithecus coquereli
TGTGGAGCGAGACCCAGGTTTCCTGTCTCCTTTACTGCCATCCTCTCTATGATGGAGGCCTGGCAGAGTCCACTTCGTACTCTCCTAGTCTCACAAGCAGCATTCTTCTTGGCCCCACTCATTATGAATCTTACTAACCTATGTATAAATTCCAGAACTGCTTAATGCTTACTATGTGCCAGGAACTGCTGGGACCTTTGGAAGCAACAAAGGAGACTCAGCCCTGTGCTAACCCTTGGAATGTTATACTTAGTAGGGAAAGACTTGGTCTGCACATGACGACCGTACTAGAAAGTGCTTCTGGTGTTTATATTGTAAGGTCACACTTACATGACCTGATGCATGATATATGTGGTATCTTTGTACATATTGTGTCCAGTTTTGCATAATAATATATTGTGCTCTGAGCTCACTGAATCAACGATTTCTAAAAAGTACTTTTTAAAAATCATCCAAGCAAGAACAGACACGGTGAGGCTGGCCACCTTGGAGGTCCTCCTTCCTAAGATGCAGGGTCAGAGGGAGGCTGAGGGGATGGCAACAAGTCACGGTCACACAGGCTGGGAACGGCCCTGAGAGAGCACGTGCCCGTAGGTGGTGTGATAGCATCGTCTCCAGGCACTGCAGAACAGTGCTGAGTTCTGACAAAGTGTCACCTGAGGAGAGATGCCACGGCCTTTCCTCTTTTCTACCACAGCTCACTGTCAGCAACTTACACACGCACAGATCCCCTTTGCCCCTACACGAATATTTGTATATGTCTGTGGCACCCTTGAGTGGGTGCTCCCAGACACCGGGAGGCACATCTTTTCATCTCTCCAACCCTACAGCTCCCAGCAGACTGCTTTGCATTTGGCAGTCATTTAAAACATTGCAAATGATTTTTTCCCTAAATTATGATGGTAGCATAAGTCTACTGTGGAAAATGGTGAGCACAAGTAAGTTTAAAGAAGATAAGTTAGCCATAGTCCTACTGGGTAGAAATACTCATTGTTAACTTTTGTGAATATTTCCTTCCAGTCCTTATATATGTCTAAAGTATTTTAAAATTAGGATTACAATGTATGTCGTTTTGTTTGTTTGTTTTTTGAGACAGGGTCTTGCTCTGTTGCCCAGGCTAGAGTGCAGTGGTGTTAATGCAGGGATAAGGCAGAAAAGGAAGGTTGAGAGAGCCTGAGTGCAGCCACTTTGGCCAACAGCAGAGCCTAACCACCCTGAACGAGGAAGTCACCAGCAAGTCGCTGGGCTGGGACCGCCCAAGGATGGATGAATTACTAAGCTACATGCTTTACAAACTGTACTTACAAAGGTTAAGTATGACAATAGTTTAAGATTAACTTTTATGGCCCAACCTCAAGACAATGCTGGTCATGTATGGGGTTTTTGAATGTTTAAAAACGTTACCATTGCCCCATAAGGGGTCACCCTCCTGCTCAGGGGAGGACCCCTACTCTGTCTGTGGAGTCTTATCTGTTGTCTGTCTCTCTCAATAAACTTTCTGTCACTAGTTAGCTCATGCTTGAATTCTTTCCTCCATGAAGCCAAGAACCCACTTGGTGGGTTCAGGGGGCTTTCCTCCCTTCACTGGGACACCCCCTGCATCAGTGTCACCATAGCTCACTGAAACCTCCAATACCTGGGCTCAAGCAATCCTCCTGCCTCAGCCTCCTGAGTAGATGGGACTACAGGTGTGTGCCACCATGCCTGGCAATTTTTAACTTTTTTGTAGAAAAGGAGGTCTTGCTATGTTGCTCAGGCTGGTTATGAACTCCTGGCCTCAAGCGGTCCTCCTGCCTTGGCCTCCCAAAGCGCTAGAATTATAGGTGTGAGCCACTGTGCCTGGCCTGTATGTAGTTTTGAATCCAGTTTTTGTTATACTTTCAAGCCACTAAATAATCTTTGAAAACATGATTTTTAACAACTGTATGGTATTCATTTATTTATTTAACACTTATTTAACATTTTCCTATGGCAGGTTATTTAGTTATTTCTTACTTTGCTTTTAAAATTGTGCTAATATCAATATCCTTATATACAAGTCCTTGGACACTGCTAGGACTATGCTATGGAATAAATGATAGAAACATAAGTTCTGAATCAAAGACTCTGAACAATTTAAATCCACTTGATACACAGTGCAAATGGCCTGTGGGGAAGGCCTGGACTCCCTCTGGCCACATAAAAGAATGCTCCATTCACCATACCCTGTCAACACTGAATGTTGTCGTTTTAGAAGATCTCTCTCTTAATTTTATTTCTTTAATGTGTCAGAATAGTGCATATATTTAAACTCTATGCTTCTAAGTAAAATTTCAGAAGGGCTGTTTACATATCATTAAGAGCAAAACAAGTCTGTGGCCAGTAGTCCCCAAATTCAAGACCCTTAAAGCCTTAAAATGCTCTAGAATTTCAGAAATGAGAGAGAAATCGGTGAGT
>NW_012149063.1:7339341-7341753 GCF_000956105.1 Propithecus coquereli
AAAATCCTGGTTCTGTATTGCTATTTTGAGGTGTTTACCACCAATGAGGTTAAGGAAGCCCAAAGAGCCCTCTGGTTTTGGTCACTCAAGGAAATTTCATCTCACAACTGATGACTTACTAATTTTATTTTCATTTCTTTAGAGGAAGACAAGAAGGAGTGATTAACCTTTAATATTTGAAAGTTGTGTTATTGACCTTCAACTGGATAGTGAGATTTTTAGTTCCAAACATTTAGGGCCCAGACCACATATGGGGACAATTAAAATGTTTTAAATAGTGCTGTCCTTTCTTCAAGTGTTGGCCGTAATATTGAAGCTGGGCACAGGAAGCAGAGGTTTTGTCAGCTCAGCCCAAGCTCTGCAGATTTTGCCGTGTGTCGTTCTAGGTGGCACACCAGCCAGCAATCCTCTGCAGCTCGTAAAACCCAACGTAACCTTTTGGGCTGCTCTGGAAAAAACACATTGAGCAATAAGGGATAGAATGCTTTGTGTTCAATGTTTCCAGAGCTACTTTCTGGCCAGGAGAAATACCAAATCACAGGCATCTGGAAAAGAGAGACAGCCCAGAAAGAACAATGATCTTGCAAAGTCTGCAAGCACAGACTGCTCCTATACATTCATCTGCCCTGTCTGCTTCACACTGAGCTATGGGCATCGGAGCAGACAGTAATTCTATCAGACGTGGCTCAAATACTAGTGTGGCTTATAGTGGCAATGGGTTGACTTCCAGGGAGTGAAATGTTATTGTTCTGATCACCTTGAGGACACTGGGAGCAGTGAAACCTGCAAGTCCATGGAGAAAGAAGGAAGTGTGGCCATGGGAGTCGCACACGTGGTGCTGCTGTTCCCCACCAGGGCTGCCCCCGGGGCTCGCTCAGCTGTAGAAAATTATCGGAAGGCTGAGCGGCATCTGTCTGTGTAGTTTATACACCGTATTATGTTTTCTTGGCTGGTCCACACATGGAAAGGACTGAACAAAGATACCAGAAGGTGGACAAGATGCAACATGAACTGACGCAGAGGTGGTGGCAAGGGCGCGGCCTGGAGAGGCAGAGAGTCGACAGTGGCCTTTGAGGCTTCCTTTCATTTCCACAGTTCTTACTTACATCATTTCCTTTGTGGATTTTAACAGTAACCAGTAGGTCTTGGAAAACGAATCGGTATGCTAGATGGAAAATGCCAAAGGTCATCTTGTCTCTTTAGCAGGGTTTTTTTTAACCTTTCTTTTATACTCTTCAAGGTCTCTTTCCAGAATAATTTAAAACCCCATCATTACAAGCGCTTCCTTTGTGCCTACACCCCCTTTGTGAGATCAGCTGCAGCTGGGCCCACCCCATCCATGGCCAAGTGGGTGAAAGCAGGCCGCTGGCCCAAGGGTGGCCGGCGCTCAGGCTGGAGAGCTGGCCTGCATGAAAAGCTCTGCTCAAACAAGGACAAGGTGACGTCCCAGGCAGCTGAGGCCCCTCCTTGTCTCAGAAGGATGAACTGGCAATCATGGGGGTGGGTGGCAGTTGGTCGCACCAGAGAGGCAAGAGGAGGCAAAAAGGAAGAGCTGAGCCAGTCAGTCAGTGACACAGAGGGGTGGAGACGGACCAGGGTGTGTGGGAGTTTTTCAGGTGCCCGAAAACTGCCTCCTCGTCTTAATCATTCTAACAATGTTAATACTAACAATAACCATAGTGACCACTAACATTTGTTGAGCTCTTACTATGTGATAAGAAGTATTCTAGGCACCTTTACAATTATTATTAACTCATTTGATTCTTACAACTCTATGAGATGCATATGATGATGATGATGATGGAAACAAAGCCCAGAGAAGTTAAGTAACTTGACCAATGCCACAAAGCTTGGAAGTACAGAGACATAGTCTGAACTCAAATGGTCTGGCTCCATGCTCTAAGCGGTCTGTGCCTCCCTGTGGAGCGAGACCCGGGTTTCCTGTCTCCTTTACTGCCATCCTCTCTATGACGGAGGCCTGGCAGAGTCCACTTCGTACTCTCCTAGTCTCACAAGCAGCATTCTTCTTGGCCCCACTCATTATGAATCTTACTAACCTATGTATAAATTCCAGAACTGCTTAATGCTTACTATGTACCAGGAACTGCTGGGAGCTTTGGAAGTAACAAAGGAGACTCAGCCCTGTGCTAACCCTTGGAATGTTACACTTAGTAGGGAAAGACTTGGTCTGCATATGACGACCGTACTAGAAAGTGCTTCTGGTGTTTATATTGTAAGGTCACACTTACATGACCTGATGCATGATATATATATGGTATCTTTGTACATATTGTGTCCAGTTTTGCATAATAATATATTGTGCTCTGAGCTCACTGAATCAACGATTTCTAAAAAGTACTTTTTAAAAATCATCCAAGCAAGAACAGACACGGTGAGGCTGGCCACCTTGGA
>NW_012149063.1:7345343-7388978 GCF_000956105.1 Propithecus coquereli
GGGCGCTGGTGGGAGGTGAGGCTGCAACAGTGGTCTGGGGTCAGGCAGTGTCAGAAGCTTGGACTTTTGCCTGGAGATGTGGGGAACCCATGAAAGCTATTTAAGTGGTGGTGCTATGGTCAAATTTGTGCTTTTTCAGGCTCATTGTGATGTGGGAAAGGAGTAGAGATGCTGAAGGCAGGCTTATCTGCCTTGGTCCAGATCACAGGGTTTGCAGGCCTAAATTAGGGAGAGGGAAAAGAAATATAAAAGAGGAGATAATAGAGATAAATAATAAAGGCTAAAATAAAAAAACGTTTCTCCATACGTCTACTAAAATCATCTCACAGACCACCAGTGGTATGCTTATCAAACTTTGAGAATAGTCCTGCAGGCAGGGAAGGGAAGTAACACTACCGGATCCCTTGGTTGTGCCAGAAGTGCTCAGTGGGGTGCACACAGCTCACCTCACCGGAACCCCCATCCTGCACATGGGCTTGATGTTCACTGCTCCCCTGGTTGTTTTCAGGCTGGCAGTCATTCCAGCTGATTACACGTGCACCTATCAGTTGTTGGACATTTTAGATATCGTCCCTACCTATAAAGAAATTATTATCTTCATTTTAATTTTCCAGAAGTTACACAGCTGGCAAGTTTGGGATTTGAGCTTTAACTATAAACATCACAAAACAGAGACAGCTACAACACCTATCATAACGCCCTCCTAAGAGGTGCTATATTTCTTGTTCATAATTGGTTGATTTACCATTAAGAATTATCTATAAAGCCTGAAGACTTTAAGAGATAAGAATTGGAAAATTTCAAGGGATGCACGGTATCAAAATGGTTTAAAACAAATTTGTTATACATTAATATATGTGCTTCTTTATTTACACATTAAATAACAAGATGTAGTGGCCAGTCTTGTAATTACTATAATTTCAAAGTGGTAATGAGTATAAACACTATTTGAAAATATCTGCAATTGTAGTATGTATTAGTTCCTCTATTGTTATGTAACAAATTATCCCAGAACTAAGTAGCTTAGTTTACCGTATCATAGTTTCTGTGGGTTAGGGATTTGGGCACAGCGTAGCTGGGTGCTTCTCACTCAAGGCCTGTTACGAGACTGCAATCAAGGTGTCAGTTGGGGCTGTTGTCCCATCTGAAGGTTCGACTGGGGGAGCATCTGCTTCCAAGTTTGCTCACATGTTGGCAGGATTCTGTTCCTCTCTGGCTATTGGTCAACGGCCTCCCTCAGTTCCTTGCCAGGTGGGTGTCTCTGTAGGGCAGCTCAGAATACGGTAGCTGGCTTCCCTCACAGTGAGCAAGGGAGTGAGAGAAAGCCCCCAAATTGGAAGCCACAATCTTTTTATAACCAAATCTCAGAAATGACATCCCATCCTCTCTGCCATATTTTATTTGCCAAAAGTGAATCATTCAATCCAGCCCATACTCAGGGGAAGGGATTTATACCAAGGCATGGATTTCAGAAGGTAGAGATCATTGGGTGACATCAGTTGTCCACCACTTAATGACATAAAATACCTATGATTTCTATTGGTGATGATGTTACAAGTGCTACTAACTCAACTTGCTGGCTACATTCATAATCAAAGGAAATGCAAAATTTCAGTTAGAAGTTAGTGAAAATAAAGACATACGATTTGTCCCATCCAGTTCATAGACTTTAGGTTAAAACCCCCTGCATTAAATGACGCAGCATATCTTGCACCATCTAAAAATCAGTCTGGTGCTTTGTGGATGGGCAAAGGATTCCTCACATGCCCCTGGAATCCACCATCTGTGGGCATTTACTGTGTTTGTGAAAGATTCTTTTTTTTTAAAACCATGTGGTACTGCTAGTGCAGCTCAGAAATAAATCAACTTTGAGAACTTCCCTCACAGCTGCAAAAGGCAAGTGTTTGGCACCAATAAATCAGGATTAGTGGAGCTCAGCTCATAATGAACCTTTCACCTCCTCTGGGCAGGTGGTCACCAACTGAACTCTGGGAGCAAACAAGCCACGGTTAGATGTAATCACCACTCTCCTCATGGCAGGCAGGACTGGAGTAGAAAGTAAGTGGAGGGGAAGAGGTCTTCCTGCAAAATTCAAATCTTCTTAAACCCTGGGCCCTCTGAAAACATGAATCAAATTGTGTTTAGGGTCCCTGCTTGACCTGTGCTTATTACCTTTCCAGTCATAACCACTTCAGGTATTTTCTTTCCGGACACTGAAAAATAGCCTGGGATGCTATCAACAGGCCCATATCAGAGAACAAGTGAACTAGGGACACAATTATAGGTTTCGGTTTTGCCCTCCTGGACCCCCATCAAAATTTGTCATCACCTGTTCACAGAAATGCCTTCCGTGTTTCATTTTACTGGTAGAACAGGGACAATATTCAAAATATTTAACAACCAGTGAGGCATGGATGCTGGAGTGGGGCCCGGGGGCACCCCATGCTATGCCAGGCACCAATCCTTTAGTTGCTGAATGACGGGAGAGATGTCTTAGGGGTCCTGCAGGTACGCTCAGGTGACCATTCACTCCCTGATTTTGAAGCATCTCAGTATCTTAATAACCAGTAAGTCTGTTATTTAATAACCAGTGCAGACAAGACTGATTACCAATTGTGGGGAGTAGGGGGCTACTCCTTCCAAGGGCCCCTATGGAGGGCTACTGGTGTGGGAGCTGCCCTGGTCGCCCAACAGTGCTCTGATGCTGGCACCATGGAGACAGAGCCCAGCTCTCCTTTCTCAACCCTGAGCTGAAGCCAGAGCCCCCAGGTCCTGGACCACTTCCAAGGCTCACAGAACCCCTCACTCAGGTCTCCTCGGGTGACTGGCTGGCAGTCTCCCAGTTACCAGGCGCCTTCTGGGAGCAGCCAGGGACAGCTGCTGCCGGCTGGCACCAACAGGCAAGAGAGGGCCGGGTGTTCCCTTGTGAGTTTGATGGAGGGGCATGTTTGCAGCCTACAGGGCAGCCACACCACTGTATAGGGTAGAGGCCAAACAAAAGACTATTCACAGACCCGCCCACTTCAAGGACTGGGTTAGCAATCACCCGAAATTTTGGAGTGGAGCCCCAGGTTTTAGGTTTATCACAAAGGAGATCACTCTGCATTACCTGTTGGTCTGCATTATTTTACAGAGATGCTCTGGTTTGTTTTACTTTACTCCATGCTTCCAGGAAGTGGACTGGGGAGGCTGGATGCAGCCAGACCCGAGTCTGAACTCTGGCCCCGTGGAAAGTGGTGACGCCACTTCGCCTCTCAGAGGTAGTTTCCACCTCTGCAAGTGGGGTCAGAGTGCTGCCCACCTCCCAAACTGGATGAGGGTCTAGAGAGATCATTTAAAGACGAATTTGATCAATGACCTTCTTGAAAGCTGAAGGCAAGATTGAAAATCAAAAATTTTTAGTCTCAGTTTGGGCTGGGAAACACCAGCATTATTCTAGTGTACTAACTTAGGTATTTTTAAAATAGATGCTTTTTGTTCTTACAAGCTGACTAAAAAGCAAAGACAAAAAAGTGACTTTAGAGGTCTAACATAAGTTAATAGTCTTGCATAGACTTAGATCCAACCTATAAGACCTCAGAGTTCTCCCTCTTGAATAAAGATAATATACAGTTGTTCCTCGATATCCATGAGGGAATGGTTCCAGGACACCTGTAGATACCTAAATCGGCGGATGCTCAAGTCCCTGACATAAAATGGCATAGTATTTGGGTATAATCTACACACATCCTCCTGTATATTGTACTTTAAATCACTTCCTCTACATTACTTACAATACAATCTAAAATGCTATGTAAATAGTTACACTGTAATGGTTTTTGTATTATTTTTAATTGTTGTGTTGTTGTTTTTAAAAAATTGTTTTTGAATATTTTCCATCCATGGTTGATTGAATACCAGGATGCAGAACTCACGGAAATGGAGGGCTGATTGTATCATCTTTGCCACAGGAAAACAGCATAGATTAATTCATTAAATCTGTGTAACTAGATAATACCTGTTTCAATGACAATAAATGCAACTCTAATCATATTTAAGATATAAAATCTACATACACATAAAAATTATAACAGCCTTACAATATTTCCTTCAATTGCCTTGACGTATATAAAAGCAGAGGAAAGCTTGATTTGTTTAGGCATTGCTTTTGCCCATTTTTTTAAAAAAAGGTTTTTTTCCTTAAAATAAGAATTATGGAATCACTGGGCCTTGAGCAGTGAAAGATAAGGTTTGAGATACGAATCCTGACTCTTCCACTCCTGTTTATCCAAAAGAACATTCTCTGTCTTCAATGAGTAAATCACTGTACAGATTCCCATTCCATGTTTTCGTTTTGTTTCAATTTGTTTTTGAGACAGGGTCTCACTCTATAGCCTGAGCTAGAGTGCAGTGTCATCATCACAGCTCACTGCAACCTCAAACTCCTGGCCTCCAGCAATCCTCCTGCCTTGGCCTCCCAAAGTGCTGGGATTGCAGGCATGAGCCACCACACCCAGCCCCCATTCCATGTTTTTTACAGGTGTTTTGGAAACTACAAATGAATTCAAGAGTGATATTAAACCACTAAGACCATTAAGAAAGATGAATTTCTTCCAGAATTTTAACTCCTATATCCAGACATCTATATCCAACTGCCCACTTCACATCTCCACGTGGATGTCTATCTAACCAACATTTCAAACTCAACATATCCCAAACTAAACTCTTAATATCTCCCTTCTACCACCAACTGCTCTACCTACAGCCCTCCCCATCTCGGTTTGATGGCATTTCCATTCTTCCTTCACTTAGGCCCCAAACCTTGGAATCTTCCTTAACTCCTCCCTTCCGCTTATTATTGTTCAATCCAGCCGTTAATCTTGTTGGCTCTGCCTTCAAAATAACCAGTCTCCAATTACTCCCCACCACCTACAAGGCCTTCCAGGGTCTTGCCTCCAACTTTCTCCCCCTCATCCGCTCTGCCCAAGTCTCATGGCTCCCACTATTCCTCGAAGGCACCCAGGCATGCTCTGCCTCACCACCCTCTTGCCTTCCCCATTCCCTCCCCTCTTCTCCGTGACAGCCACCCTCACCACCCACATGCCCACGGCTGTGCTCTGCTCCTCCTTACCCTGCTGCGCTTCCCTTCCCACAGCGCTTATCCCTCTAACTTTCTAATACGCGACATCATGTACTATTTTTTAGGTTTCTTGTTCACATTCCCCCAATTGGAATATGAGATCGACATGGAAGTTACTTAATAGATATTTCCAAATGAAGGGAAAAATGCCCTCCCCTCAAAAAAGGCAAAAAGAAAAAACCCTATAAAAACATCCTGTGTCCCAATAGGGCCTTGTGATTTGTAATAGCAGGACCCACATATTATATCTCATTTTCTTCTTTTAAGAATGCTTGTGGCATTTTGAAGAGGAGCAGCAAAGAAGTAGGACTGACACAGAGCAGATCCTGAAGAGTCCTGAGGAGGGGTAGATCACTGCAAGCACAGAACATTGTCACAGGGGTCCCCAAACCTACCTTTTAGCTGGGAGCCAGAGGGATCAGACTCAGAATGCTTGACCCACATTAAAAATTCATGAGAGGCTGCTGAGTATACCAGAATTTACAAGTAATGTCATTTCTTTCCAGTGACCATGTCCATTGTCCAGAATATACCCTTCTGGACAATGGTACCCAGGAAGCTGATTTAGTATTCAGAAAGTGGATCAGGAATCTTGGAATCAGTGCTAAGGATGGCTAAGTCTTCTGAGGATGGCTTACTCCAGGCAATGGTGAGCCTGATATTCATCCATACTACTCAATCCATGTTCATGTCCATAAAATTTAGGATCTCTTTTCCTGGCCAGTCCTGGGCAACCCCTGAAATCTTTCCTCTCTGGGCTGCCCTCTTCTTTGCTCTGTGAGGACTGGTTCATGGCATACAAACTTTCTCCAGGATGGGTTAGGTTTCTACCTACAAAATTACAACCTTATTGCTGTGTTGCCTCCCAGGAATTAACACTATGCTAGAGTTTTGGGAGCTCCTCAAATCCTCAGTCTCTTAGTCTATTCCACTTAGGCATAGGTTTGGCCTCTGTAGATCCCAGAGGGGCACCTGTATTCAGATTCCAAAGTCCCTGGGACTCCTCAACATTGCTGCCTTATGTGGTGATCAGTGCTGGAGTCAGAGGCCTTGTTCTACACCCACCGCCATCACTAAGGAGCTAATCTGACCACAGACAAACCACCTAACCTTTCTGGGCCTTAGTGCGCAAATCTAAAAATAAGGGGATAAAGCTCTCTAAGGTCCCTTTGAGTTCTAAAAAATTCAAGATTCTATTTTTTTTTACCTACCTCTTTAATTTTCAAATAATGACAACATCATCTGAAAGCCTCTTTCCTAAACTTTTCCCAAGGCCAGATGTTCCTAGCATGGAAGTAGAGGAAAAAATTAGTTTTTGAATAATCTAACATTTTTGTCTTTTAGAGCAAATTATCCTCTGGCTTTTTCAATTCCCTTTCCTCTACTGCTACCTCCTTATGGAGTTCAAGGCTGCAGTGTGCTATGATTGTGTCTATGAGTAGCCACTGCACTCTAGTCTGGGCAACATAGTGACACCATGTCTCCAAAAAAAAAAAAAAAAAAAGTAAACTCTTTGCACTTCCTGATTCATTAGGATCTATCTTATAACAACATTATTTTCTAAATTATTTTTCCTATGTAAAACCTCTCTTATTTTTGTTCTGGCAACTACGCTCATTAGCCTGGATTTGTCCCTGTTTTTCAGGGAAGGTTATTAAATGCTCTGGGGAAGAGGAATAAAAAGCTTAGAGACAGGGCCAGGGGAGGAAGCATGCTGTGCACACAGGCAAGTTCTGGTCTGGGTTTTCAGAAGGTGATGGGAATGAATGGTGGAGGCGAAAATAAGGAGCAGAAAGAAGAGGAAAAGCAGAGGGAAGACGAGAAATAGTGAAGGCACACACTGTTTGCTTTGAAAGAGGTCACAGGAGAGGCCTGATGGCAGTTTATCAAGAATGTTCATTTAGCTAAATGACTCTAGAATTGGGACTTTCCTAAGCAGTCACACTGCAGTGAGAAGGCGGAGTTGTGACACCAGTTCTCTTCCGTAAGTAGCGCCCTCTGTGCAGCTTTCTGCACGGCAGGCCAGGGCGCTGTTGGGCAGCCCTGCTACTGGCCCCACGCACAGTTTTCAGGAGTCAGAATCATTCTACATGTCTCTAAAGCCTTTAAGGAAGACCAAATCTTTCCACTGCTGGCCTGGAAATCAAAGAAGATGCTCTAAATCACCACCACTCAATAAAGCAGTGACTTACTGAAAGAAGGGCAGTTCACTAGCAAACCCTCCAAATGATTCTCTTAGTATATGTATAAGCTCCTTGTCTGAAGTTAGCAGCATATTCCAAATAACTGTAGGCTCCGAAGCATTATCTAATGACTTTTAATTGAGGAGACATAGGCCCTTAAGGATTTTCCCCCATTATAATATACATACTATATATATAGTATACACACATATATATTTGTGTGTGTGTGTACACACACAAACACGTATCCTACTACAACAAAAGACTGTTTTTAAGTCACACTAGGATGACAAACCAATACAATGAGTTAACTTAAAATATGTCATTAAAAATCTAGGCATGAACACAAATAGAAAGGAAGCCTAATTCACACCAGAAAAGATCAAAACAGACACTCTGGTAAGTATCTAGCTAGTTAGACAGTCTCAAAGCAGTAACGTCTCATTAGTACTGAGAAATTACAATGCTAGTGGCACATGAATACTTCCTGCTGAAGCTGGCACAAGATGTCATATAAACTAGGAATAGGTGCCTCCTAAATTCAGTTTGTTTCACCATGATAGGGTTCTACTTCAAGGACTTATGTTTTCCTAGTTTATTATTTTCCAGGAAAAGCTTCCTGTGCCCTTTCATAAACAAACAAATGCAACTGTTCTTGTCATCATCTTATGCTTGTTTTTTTTGGGGGGGGGTACACTTAGAGACTTTTTTCTCCCTTTAAACAGCACCAACCTTCTGATTGATGAAGAAATGGAGGGAAATTAAAATGGCAGAGTAAAAAAATCCATCAGGCGTACAGACAACTCCTCCCCTTGTACTGTTACTGAGCATGCATTGCGTTCATAATATTTTAGTTAGCAGACAGCACCTTCAGCAAAAGAATTACCACACAGCACTGAGTCAAGCTGTCTGTCACATCTCTCCTACCATTTCCTTGCAGAAAATCTATAATCTAAACACCTACCATGGCCACTCTTCCAGAATAACTCCGCTGGTCTTGCTCATTTTCCTAGGACAACAGCCCAAGTCCCCTTTGGATCCTTACTACCCAGAAGCAAAACATGAACATTTTGTTTGAAGCCTTCATGAAGGAAAATGGTAATGATCCTGCAATGTGAGCTATCCTCAAGTCTGCGTTTGGGGAGGGAGGGTAGTAGAAGAAGACACAATTACTGGATGATTCTCAGAAGCTAAACATAGAATTACCATATGAGCCAGCAATACCACTTCTGGGTATACACCGAAGGAACTGAATGCAGCTCTCAAAGAGATGCTTGCAAACCCATGTTCACAACAGCATTATTGACAATACCCAAAAAGCAGAAGCAACCCAAACGTCCATCAATGGATGAATAGATTAAAAAAGTGTGCTATATACACACAGTAAAATATTATTTGGCCTTAGAAAGGAAGGAAATTCTGACACATGCTACAACATGGATGAACCTTAAAGACATTATGCTAAGTGAAATAAAACAGTCACAGAAAGACAAATACTGTATAATTCCACTTATATGAGGTACCTAGAGAAGTCAAATTCATAGAGACAGAGAATAGAAAGGTGGTTGCCAGGAGTTAGGGGGGAAGTGAATGGGGAGTTGTTGTTTAATGGGTGTAGTTTCAGTTTTGCAAGATGAAAAGAGTTCTGGAGGTTGGTTGTACAACAATGTGAATACATTTAACACCACTGAACTGTAGACTTAATGGTTAAGACGGTAAATTTTATGCCATGTGCCTTTTATCACAATTAAAAAAAAAAACAAAAAACCCTATGGTTCCTAGTATTTCCCAATGCGATGGTGACAACAATATCACCTTACACATGCCCAGAAACTTCTCTCTGAGAAATCCAGAGAGCTGGGTCTCCAGATTTGCTCATGCCAACTTAAAATGATGACCAAGGATGAGTTCAGTCGTAAAGGCTGAGGTTATCAGAGTGTTATTTTTTATTTTCTTTTTCCCTACTAGCACGAATGTTTGGTATACATCCCCATTTTATCCCTCTGAAACCCAGGCCATCCAAGCATCTGCGGATGCTGACTCGCAGTCTCAACTCTGGAACTATCTGGGGTTCTGGGGAGAAGATGCCTACTATGTGTCAGCGTCTGGGGGAGAAGAGAGATTTGTGAAGTCAGCCCCATTCCTCTTCCTATTTAGAGAATTCAGCAATGTGCCCGTACTGTTCCTCACCATAAAATTCACCCATTTTCTCTCCAGATTAAAGGTGACCATTCATCTCTTTTCACTATGACCTTCAAACTGAACTCAGTGTTCAACTTATCAGTCATTCCAGCCTAAAAATTGCAAGCAAGATTACTGCTCCAGGTGCTCTCCACCACCCAACAGGATCTGCCACCTTCTGAAAGTCTTCATCCTCCTCCTCTTCCACCCCCCCCAACTACTTCCAGGCCTGGGAATCAGGGGTGTTTGCATAATGATGACACTTTATAAACCTTTTCTTGCATCTCAAACACAAAGGAGAACAGTGAAAATAGAAAGCTGGAAAGGGGGCTGAGAAATGGCTGGGGAGAGAAGGTACCCCCCAAAGAACTGGAAACAGCTGCTTTTGGAAGGATACATTTACAAAAAAGACACCAGGTCCATCTGGAAAGTATTTTAACAAAATAAAAAGCCCATTTCTATAATGAGCAGAAGATTAGCAGAATACAAAACTCCCGAGAACAAAGGTCTACGACCAATTAAAAAAGCAAAACAAAACCGAAAGAGGAGTTCCTTCAAGGGATGTCCAGCCGCCACTGCTAAGCTGCAAGCCGTTCCTGGTGCGGGAGGGCCGTGCCATGTACAGAGACCTTACTACGGCAGTTCCCATTTGCATGTCTCCTACAGGCATTCGTGCGAAGGGCTCCAAATAGCAATAAATCCAATCTCCCCTCCATCCCCCTAACCCAGTGACAATGCGGGCTGCCTCTGTCAGAGCTAGCACAGGGTTTCTGAAACCCCAAGAGCTGAACTCTCCAGCTTAGAATCTTCCCTTATTCTGTCAGCTTCCTCTCCATTTTCTTGCACAACATGGTGGTAAAAAAATGAAAAAAATGTGGCAATCTGAGAATGGAATCAACAATGATTTTTCTCTTTCATCACTGTTCTGGTTGTTTGGTATTATTGGGATATAAACAACACGTGAGTCCACTAACCCCTCAACCCTTCGTTGTTTTTTGGTACAGACACATTTTAGAGAACACTTCAGGTTGCAATGAAGAGATGGCACAGGAAGATCCTAATCCTGGTCTCCTCTCATCTGCCTCAATTAACATAGGAACACAGCCAAAGAAGCAATCTAGCATGTTTCCAAGACATCCAGTAAAAGCTCAGCTTGGCTAACCTGTTCGGGAGCACAGCAGTTCAACAATGTAGTAACTTCCTTCTCCTAATTCAGATTTGAGACATTTTCCTTTTTCATACATAGATCGGAATGTAGCAGGTCATTGTGTAAAAGCCTTTGAATGACTTGAAGTTCTTTATTAAACTGTCTCTCATTGGCCATAGGAAGAATAATCTTAGTCCCTTTACATGTTTCTGGGCTTTTATTTCCAACCTCTATTTTATTTCCAATCATCTTTCTGGCTCTTTTGTAGACTCTTCAAATCTTCCTTTCTACAGGAAGCAGCAGGCTGAGGACAGAAAGCTCTAGTGACAGGCAAACCTCATGGCCTGTTCAGGTTGTGGGCGCTTCTTAAACTCTGGTGCAGGCAGAGTATATTCAAGCTGCCCCTACCTCTACCTCTGCCGCTACCTTACTAACATTTTACGTTACTAAGAGAAGGAAGGGGGAAAAGAAGGGAAGAAAGAGAGCAGAAAATATAAAGAAAACTTAAGAATTTGTAACAACATGAGAAATTATTTTAACATAAAATACAAACCAAAAGATGTGTTTTACAAGATGAAAAGTACATAAAAACAACGAACTGTTGCATACAGGCTTGCAGGATGTTTTTACGCATAATATTTCTGTATTTTCTAACACCCTTTGAACCCCCCGCCTGTCTGCAAATGCAAGCCGATCCGTCCCATTTTAGATTTATGCTAATAGGTAAAAATGACAAGAGGCCTAGCTGAATTCCATGAAATAAGTTATCTAGTACACATCTGAAGTTTTGGTTTTTTAGAGGCACAGAAGTTCTAAACAAGGAAGCAAGAGATTCTGAGAATTTCATTTTCACCATAATGGCTCAATGTTTGTTCCTCTAACAATGTGCGGTTACCAGCTATATGCTGGCTCTTCCTTTCAGAGCCAAAGCAAGTTCTTCATGTTACAGAAATAGTTAAAGACAGTTCAAGGAAAGAAAATCAGGTGTTTTCGAGTGGCTATGAAAGGTTTTTCAAGGGGAGGAAAAGCACTAACCTGTGTTGTTTTAATCGGCAGAAAACGACCAAGTTCTCAAGTTCCCCTGCTATCTTCTAGCCAGCTTCCTGTAAATGTTGCATGTGACATTATACTTCCTCACCGCACCTTCTTTGACTCGCCTCTCCTCTCTAACCGGTCAGAGGCATGTGATAAGATCTTTTGCTGTTTGCTTCACACAGGGGTAACCCCGTGTCTACAGAAATGGCTGTCTCCCTGCAGGGGTCCCTGAACTTGTTTTGGGTGTTCCTGGGACACAGGTAAAGAGGAGATAAGCCAGGGGGAGTAATGTCTGGGCTCTGGGCACTTGTGACTCCATAAGGAAAGAGAGGGGGGAAGGGAGAGACGGAGAGTTTTGAACCCCATGGTTGCTCATCCTAGGATTGGGGTTCAGCAGCCTGGGGCTCTCCTGTCATCACGTCAACCCCTGCTACTGCTGCCCTCCAGACCGCTGAGAAAGATGGCGCTGCACGCAGGATGTCCCCAGGCACCTCTGTGGAGGGCACCACCATCAAGGCAGCACAACCCATGTCTTGGTTTACGTTTCCGGATCCTGCAGTGACCATGACGGCTCGCCCTGAATTTCCGGGGACTGTCTTCAGTTCACATGTAGTCTATTCCATCACGCTGTCAGACGGTATGCCCTAATTCTTGGTTCAGAAAACAAAACCATCGAATTCTCAGACTCCCAGGGCTAAATAACTGGCAGACATTTCCCCTGCTAGCTTTCAAAATATGCCAGCCTTTTGGTTTCCCCTAAAAAGGCTGCTCGTCTTCCTGCAGGAAGGTGGTGGGTTCCTGAATGCATGTGAGCCCTGGCCATGGGGGCCTCTGATGCTGGCCTGGGAAGAGCACCAGGAAGAGTGACCGGATGTGTCCCCCTCTGTCCTGGACAGGGTTGGGATGGGGGGAAGGCTGGGAGAGAGCAAAAAATCCAAGGGTGCCATTTCAAGTTTGCTTGTTCCAGTAGTCAGTGCCTTCCTCTATCCTTTTATAATTCCCCTATCAGGAGGGTCCACACATACTAGAATTTGTGGATATAGGAAGTGGTGGGTGGGAATAAAATGATATCCTGGACCAAGGGGAATATTCTACAATTTGTACAATTTAACTCAGTGCAAAAACTCCAAAGTTCTTTCCGTTTGGCAACATTTGCATAATTCCTTTTAAAAAATGCTTTTAAAGGGATTTTTTTGTTTTTTAGAAAGGTAACTGTAGACAAGTTCCAAGACTTGAAAATATTACCCTATAATTCCCCGACAAAGCTTTCCATGTGAGAACACCAAGTAAGGAGACGAGTCCTGAGAGGCAGAACTGTGGACAACAGTGAAACTCTGAAGTCTCACCGCATGATTGAATCTCTGGCTTTGAAAAATACGTATAACTGTTTTAACATTCTGACAGCTGATGGCTGGTTTCCGGATTGAATTGTACATTTAGATTAGACAGTTGAGTCAACAAGGCTGTCCAAACTATAGACATGGCATTAGCTTTAAAATAACAGTAAAACTTTGCCATCTTGGAGTCAGAAATTGCAAAGAATTTTGGAAAAACAAAATACTACATAGATGAAAAATAATAATGACTCAATTTGAATGTATTTAGAAGTGTCACATTCTGGGTTAAGCTGCCAGTTCCATTTTTCAACTAAACAGTTACATATGTTCTGCTTAAGCTGTGATCTGTGTGGAATTCTGAAAGGTCTTAACAAAATGCTTTATAATTTTCCTTTAAAATCCCTAACCTGGCTTTCTGTCCATGAATTTTATTTTTTCTGTTTAGGCATTTAAACATTTAAATAGACTTTATTTTTCAGAACAGTTACAGATTTATGGAAAAATTGAGAAGCTTTTCTACATATATTCTACACCCAATATTGTCTATTATTAACTTCTCACGTTTAGTACAATACACAAGTAACAATTAATAAACCACTATGCATGCATGATCATTAACTAACATCCATGGTTTATTCATGTTTCCTTAGTTTTTACATAATCTGCTTTTTCTGTTCCAGGATGTGATCCAGGACACCACATTACACTTAGTCATCACATCGTCTTAGGCTCCACCTCGCTGTGACAGTTTCCTGGACTTTCCTTGCTTTTCATGACTATGACAGTTTTGAGGGGTACTGGTCAGGTATTTTGAAGAATGTGCCACAACTGGAATTTGTCTGATGTTCTTGTCTTTTTAAGACTGGGGTTATGGGTTATCTGGAAGAGGACCACACGGGTCAAGTGCCATTCTAATCACATCACATCAAGCACACATGCTGTCTATTAACATGATTTAAAGCTGTTGATGTTGGCCTTGTCACCTGGCTGAGTAGTGTTTGCCAGGTTTCTCCACTGTAAAGTTGCTCCTCCCTCTGGCCCACATCCCTGTACTATATACTTTTTGGAAGGAAGTCCTTGAGGGTAGAGTATCTATATAAATTATCTGAAACTCTTCTGCATGGAAGATGTCTCTTCTACACATTTAGTAATTTATTCAATCATTTATATCAGTATGGCTGCATGGATATTTATTTTATGCTTTGAATTTTAATTCAACACTACTTTATTTAATTTCTTGCTCAAATTGTTCCAGCTTTGGCCACTGGGCACTCTTTCAGTTGGTTTCTGTGCTCCTTTGATATACCTCTTCAATGATTTTTATTTTTTGTTTTTGAGCACTTCCTTAATTTCCGGCACTATAAGATGCTCCATGCTAACCATGTATAGTACCTCCCCAACTGTCAAGAATTTGTTTGTTTTGAAAAGAGAATAAAAGAAAATTAATCTATGGGCCCAAGAAAACTTTTATTTGCCTTTTTCAATTTTCATTAATTCTGCCCATGTATATTAATTTTAAAAGTTTAATTGCTTTCATAAAATTAGCCCTACATAGCCTATCAGCAGCAAACACCAAAAACCAGTTGAGTGAAATTCTGCATTTCCTTAATTCCAAGATGTGTGTTTGTGTTGGTAGTGGTTTTTTTCCTTCATATTTTAACATTCCTGGAATCAAAGTTTACATCTAATATTATGTCTTAGCCAGGTATGGTGGCTCACACCTGTAATCCTAGCACTCTGGGAGGCTGAGGGAGGAGGATCACTTGAGCTCAGGAGTTTGAGACTAGCCTGAGCAAGAGTGAGACCCCGTCTCTACTAAAAATAGAAAAATTAGCCAGCGTGGTGGTGCCCACCTGTAGTCCCAGCTACTCATGAGGCTGAGGCAAGAGGACCACTGGAGCCCAGGAGTTTGAGGTTGCAGTGAGCTATGATGACACCACGGCAATAAACACAGGAGGGCAGATATCTCTTTGACATATGGACTTCATTTCCTTTGGATATATCCCCAGTATTGGTATTGCTAGTTCATACGGTAGTTCTAGTTTTAATTTTTGGAGTAACCTCCATACTGTTTTCCATAATGCTGTACTAGTTTACTATGCTACCAACAAGGTGTAAGTGTTGCCTTGTGTCCACACCCTTGACAACACTTGTTTTCTTTTGTCTTTTTAATAATAGTCATTCTAACTGGAGTGATGTAGTAAGTAACTCATTGTGGTTTTGATTTTAATGTCCCTGATGATCATTTCACATACCTGTTGTCATTTTGTATGTCTTCTTTTGAAAAATGTCTATCAAATTCTTTTGCCCATTTTAATCGGGTTATTTGTTTTTTTGCTGTTAAGTTCCTTATATGTTCTGGATAGTAACACTTGTCAGATGCATGGTTTCCAAATATTTTCTGTCATTCTGTAGGTTGTCTCTTCACTCAGTTAATATAAGTTTCCTCTGCTGTGCAAACACTTTTTAATTTTATGTAATCCCATTTGTCTACTTTTGCTTTTGTTGCCTGTGCTTTTGAGGTCTTATCCAAAAAATCTTTATCTAGCCTAATGTTGTGAAGCATTTCCTCTATGCTTTCTTCTAGCAGTTTCATAGTTTCAGGTTTTACATTTAAATCCTTAATTTATTTTGAGTTGATTTTTGTATATGGTGAATGGTGGGGGTCTAGTCTCATTCTTCTGCATGTCCTACCCAGAGCAATTAGGCAAGAGAAAGAAATAGAAGGCATCCGAATTGGAAGGAGAAAGTTGAATAGTCCCTGTTTATAGATAACATGATCTTATGTATAGAAAACCCTGAAGATGCCACCAAAAACTGTTAGAATTAACAAACAAATTCAGTAAAGTTGCAGGATACAAAGTCAACATACAAAAATCAGTGACATTTCTATACGCTAATAGCAAACTATCCAGAAAAGAAATCAAGAAGACAATTTCATTTATAGTAACTAAAAAAAAAAGATACCTAGGAATAAACAAGGAAGTTATCTCTACACTAAAAACTATAAAACTTTGATGAAAGAAATTGAGGAGGACACAAATAAATGGAAAGATATCCTGTGTTCATGGACTGGAAGAATTAATATTGTTAAAATGGCCATACTACTCAAAGCAATCTACAGATTTAATGGAATGCCTATAAAAATACCAATGACATTCTTCACAAAAATAGAAAAAAAATCCTAAAATTCATATGAAACCTTCCTGGGAATGCTTCTGCAAATTATGGGTTCTGAGATATACAGGCACTTTGGAAATCTGTAGAAGTATCTGTAGAAGGGAGGGTGTCAGGGTATGTTTCTGCCTCCTCACTTCCAGTCACAAGAAGTTGCCATCAACTAAAGAATCTGTTCTAGATTTAAGTAAGGTCACAGGAATGTAAACATACCCTCTAAAGAGCTGAGGAACTCGATTGAGAAAATAATGTTGTTAAACCTGCTAAGAGGCTAGAAATCTGAGTTTTCTAGTGTCTACTTAAGAAGCACAGTAATAAACAAGAATCTGCAACCTTTTTTCTTCTTTTCTAGAAATGAGGTGGTTTCCATTGTTTTTTAAAGCTTTGATATCACTGCAGAGGGGATGGGGGAAATTCTGTTTTTTACATGTTTATGTGTTTGAATGAAGGTTAACATTACAATTCCGTATTTGATTTTTCACAGAGAATCCTGGGGTGGAGGGGAGAAGGAATAGGGATAAAGGTGGAGTAACTATTTAAAGACTTGTCAATAACTCAATTTACTGGACTGAAATCCTAGTGTGGACTACAAAGAAAAACTGGTAAAATACCACAGAAGAGTGTTTCTGTTTTAACATATTTAAAAAAATTAATTTAGCCACATAAATGCTTTGAGTTAAATATTATTTTCAATCATCCTTATATTAAACATGAGGAGACTATGGTTCTAAGAGTTGAAAGGATTTGTTCAAACAAGTAAGTAAGTGATAGAATTGGAATTTTGCACTGAAGTTTCTGACTACAAGTCCAGTGTCATTTCCAGTACACACCAAAACTGCCTCCTTGTTGTTCTGTCTCTGAGAGAAACTTAAACCCATGCACACCACATGTGGGTTGTACAAGGAGGAACTGTAGTGAGACGTGCCCTTGGTGGTCAGTGCATCACACGTAGGTCAAGCAGTCCAGCCAGAACCCAGGGCAATTGTTTCCAAACTGACCCTGGGCAATTTTTGGAGCACTATGTCATGCAAAGACTTTCCTCATTACCAATCATGCAAAAAGACATCATCTATCTGAGCCCTTGGGACGACTAACAAAGGTTGGAAGGTCAAGAAAGTCCTCTTGCTGGTACACTACATTGGTGCATTGTCTATGCCATTGTAATGTAATTTAAGCCAAAATTATCAAGCCCTTTGATCAGCTGTCCTCAAAGCCAGAGCCCTACTCAGTGGTGCCATTCTTCTTTGGCATACCACAGGGCTTGATGCCAACAACCAAACTGGCCCTTTCCAGTATCATGCAGTTGAATTCCAAATAACCAGGCCCCTCATTCATCTTTGTTGTTGATCATTGGAAGGAAATGGCAAATTCCTTTGTTCACAAAAAGACTGGCTAGGGACACATAGGAAAACCTCCCCATTCATCCAGGATGAGTTTTAAAAGTTTCATAAATACAGAACTTTAGAGGTGGCAGAAAGACAGTACTAAGGACGCCCTCATACAT
The DNA here is from genome assembly GCF_000956105.1 of Propithecus coquereli. Lineage (NCBI taxonomy): Eukaryota > Metazoa > Chordata > Mammalia > Primates > Indriidae > Propithecus > Propithecus coquereli. The sequence continues at coordinate 7,363,027 of NW_012149063.1, forward strand.
TTGCTGCTCCTTTCTTTTAGAGTGAATAAAGAAGAGACTAACACGGTTATTGAAAACAATTCAACAGCGTGCTAAGGGTGCTGGGAGCCATCAAGAATGGTAAGATGCGCCTCCTCGTGCAAATTTGTGGCTTTGATTCAGAATTTGTTTTCTTTATTTTTTTTTCCATCCAGGGTAGCACTAAGGGATCTGTTTTCTTAACACATATATGTAACATGGGACCAAAAGGACAGCTAATTAATTATCTATTTGTACATTCTTCCTACTCAGGGGCATCCATCACTCTCTTCTATATTTAGAGCATACAGAATAGGGCAGAATTGGTAAACAAGTTCATAGCACTCCTAAAAGGAAGGATTCTGAAATCAAACTGCCTGGGTCCAAACACCAGATCCATTACTTACTAGCTTCAATGAATTATTTTATTTTTGGGGGTCACAATTTTCTCATCTGTCACATGGGGATAATTTTAGTATTATTAAATGTGTATTTAATGTGCTGCATTCAAAGAGCTTAGCCAGTCCAGTGCATAAATGGTGGTTACTATTACCGTTAGTAGGTGAAAAATGTTATTCTTAGGAAATTCTATATTAGAATTTCTCACAAGAAAAGCAATCAGAGTCAAGCAAAGAATTTCATTTCTGAAGGTGGTCGGCATGCAGGAAATGAAGGATATTCAGGAACTGGGCGAACGGAGCTACAGGTCATCCTAGAGAGGCTCAGTCTAGCCAGGAAATCCATAAGGGTACTTTTGAGCCTGGAGGTGGTGAAATACCTATGTTCCTAAATTTGGAAGAGTGAGAAGTATCTGTGTCTGATCAAAAATAAGGAGGGAAATGCTATGTGAATTTTATGTGTCATAATAAAAAAATGTGGAAAGCTTCATGACTAGTGAGAAACTAGGTGGATGAGAAGAGAACAAGAAGTTTAGCAGAAGCTATGAGTACAGGTAGAGGAACAGGTGGCTACACAGAATTTTGGAGGACCTGTTTATGTAGTGTGAAGTATAAAACCCTTAAGCCATGCCTTTTAGAAAAAATCTAGATTAAAGGGTTTTAATCTATTTAATAAACTAAAAGATTGTATTAATTAGATTTGAGAGCTATGCTATTCTTCAAGGTTTCTAGTATTGGAATGTGTTTTCTTTGAATGAGATTCCAGGCAGAATATGGACCATGTGGAGGTCTCAGGAGTTGGTAAGGTTACAATCAGAGCGTGGGTCATATGCAGCTGAACTACATCGAACTCAATCACATGTGTTTATCACATTTTTTCTGGATTTTGAAGTGGCCGCAGACCAACATGAAGTGGTGAAGGATTACATGATTCTGTGAAGGAAAGTAGGCTTACAAAACAGAAACATCTCCCAAGATTTTATTAATTAGTGACGGTCTTAATGAACGGGAAACACTATACTTTGTATATCAACATCTATTATTTTCTTTGCCGTCAGTAAGCTTCTAGAAATAAAGCTGGTGCTCCAGGTGGTGCCTAAAACGGAACAAGGTGCTGTTTACTAAATGACTGCTGCATTCCTCTCAAGAGATACTTGTCATAAAGCAACATAATATCCACCAGTTAACTTCCAAGGACGAATTTATAACAAAAATGACCAGTGATCTCAGTGCCCAATAACATAAGTGTGTTTACTGAAATATGTCACCTGAACATTTTGTATAAACTGTATTTCACCCGTAGGGGCACTGTGGAGCATTAATAACACTAATGGAAGTGGAGGCGGAATAGGGGGTAATGGAATATTACAAGTTGATTATGGTTTTTGTTTTATAAACTCTACTTCCCATATTATTGTAAAATTACCACCATGAACTGTAATATTCATCAAAGCATGCTGAGATTCCTAGTAACTAGATTTTATAGGTGTGAAACCCTCCGGGGGTGACAAAAGTCCAGTGTGCTACAGAATGTACAACTAGATGCATGAATTCAGCCTCAAAAAAACATGCATCTAGCCTGATTAAAGACAAAGATTTAAGGTTACAAAAATAAAAAAACAAAGCAAAACAACACCACCACCCTAGGTTGTCATTAATGACAAACTGCCTTGGACTATCCAAATTCTAAACAAACAAAAAGTCCAGGAATCCCCAACCAATATGTAGACTGACACACCTTCGGATTACTTTTCTCATTTGTAAAATTTGCATATAACAGGCACATTTAACTTACATAAATCCAACTTTTCATGCTCGAGGGAGAAAGAGAGAGAAAATAGTTTAAATAGTGATGGCCATTTCACCCACTACTCCTCAAGGGAGTGCACCCCCCGAGTATGCTGAGATGAGAGACAAGAATCTGCAGTTTCCTCCTCACAGCTCTTAGTGTTGTCACCATCATGCGACACTGGGTGTGATTCCAGTCTTTAAAAATACATATTTTTTTACACGCCAGAGCCTATACATGGCAGCTAGCTATTTCATCTGTGTATTACACACACACACACACACACACACACACACACACACACACACACGTATTTCCTGCGTATTATGATGTTTGACATCTTAAAAAACTTTCCTGGCTGGGGAGAGATTGCCCCTCCCAGGGCTAGCCAGTTCTTAAGAGATAGCCAGGAGCATGCCTTTGACACACAAACTAACCAATCCAGGGCCACACCTCCTCTATCTGGCCCATACACCCCAAGAGGCAATATTCCTCTGCCTTGGTCATCCCAGGGCCAGGTACCAGTCAACCAGTGATCACCCCTCTAGTTTAGAGCCTGCTGAAAATATTCAAACCAGCCAGTCCTAGACTGTTTTTACCCTGCCCTGCCTTGCCTGTCCCACAGAAACCCCAATAAAAGTTCTGGACTAAGCCAAGCATGTGTGCACCTGCAGTCCCAACTACCTGGGAGGCTGGGGCAGGAGGATCGCTGGAGCCGAGGAGAGCTATGATCCTGCAACTGCACTCCAGCCCTGGGTGACCAAGTAAGAGCCCATCTCTACAAAACAACAACAAAACCAACAGCAAAGCTGTGGTCTAAATATTCCCCTTGCTCTTGCCTTCAGCCTCCTGACCACTCTGGTGTTGTTCCCATGTGGACCTCCGTGGCGTGCTGTGCCTCCTGTATCTAAGACCTGTAAGCCTAATAAATTTTGTGTTTCTGGCCAGGCGCCGTGGCTCACGCCTATAATCCTAACACTTGGGGAGGCAGAGGAGGGAGGACCGCTGAAGGCCAGGAGTACAAGACCAACCTGAGCAAGAGTGAGACCCAGCCTCTACAAAAAATAGAAAAATTAATGGAGCGTGGTGGTACTTGCTTATAGTCCCAACTACTCGGGAGACTGAAGGCAGGACGATGGCTTGAACCCAGGAGTTTGAGGTTGTAGTGAGCTATGATCATGCCACTGCACTCCGGCCTGGGTGTCACTGTGAGACCCGATCTCAAAACAAACAAAAATTTTTTGGTTTTCTGAGCCTCTCCCATGTCTTCTCTCAGGTCCACACTGACTGACCAACACATAAAAGAATACAAAACAATCTGTAGAGTCAACCAAGGAAGCAGTGATCAAGAGTAATTTTTGGCTGAGTGCAGTGGCTCACGCCTGTAATCCCAACATTTTGGGAGGCAGAGGCTGGAGCATCGCTTGAGATCAGGAGTTTGAGACCAGTCTAAGCTGGCGAGACCCTGTCCCTAGAAAGAAACAGAAAAATTAGCGAGATGTGGTGATGTGCACCTATAGTCCTAGCTACTGGGGAAGCTGAGGCAGGAGGATAAATTGAGCCCAGGAGTTTAAGGCTGCAGTAAGCTATGATCGTGCCATTGCTCTCCAATCTGGGTGACAGAGCGAGACTCCATCTCAAAAAAAAAAAGGGAGTAATTCTGAATAGATGTAGTTTCTACGTCACCCATACCTATAAATCTTAACTTCACTGAACTGCACTAGACCAGGGGAGTCTTTATCTCTACGTGGTTCCTCCAGTCCTGACAGTGACAGCTCAGAAACTCTGCTGTTGCAGTGCCATAAACCACCCTTCCCGCTGGGCAGGCCGACCATGTGCCAGTTCTCCTCACGCCAAGTTGATGAATTGGTACCTGGGAGTCTGGACCCTCCTGGGAGGAGCTGTTCCCCCTTACTCCCCCGATGCAGCAGCACAGTCTACTGTACATACATCCGCCTTTCCGTGTCTGTCTCCTTCTGGGAGGAAAGGGTTTTGCACCCTGTGGGTGTTTTCTGAATAAATGAAAGATTACTGCCTCCCAGCAACTGAGCCTCAAATCCACGGTCTAGTTCACCAGTTTTATAAATGGCCCACTTTGTGTATGTACAAAGTATAAGAGCTTCAAAATACAAAAAAAGGCTGATTCAAAATCTAAATTAAACTGTTAGTAATTTATAGCTCTTAAGACAGACCCTAGGATATAAACTTCCCTTGTCCCACCTTCTACAGGCTCCTGTATATGGAGGTGTTTCCTAGACTTTCTGCTTTCCCTGAATTTTAAGGCGATCCTAACTGCTCTTCTCGAAAACTACGAACTCTCTGTAGTGTTCAGTTTTCCTTTTAGTATTAAACCTAAACGGTATACTTCCTGAGAAGATTTTTTAGCACAGAGACAGGTATCCAAACGAGATACAAAGTCTCTAACAAACAGAAACTATCCAATCTACATTTCTTCATATCTATGCGAGGCCCCTTTGTCCTGGTTCAGCATGCCTGTGGGCTCTCCCACAAGGATGGGCAGTGAGGCATTCCCACATTGGTGCCGGCCATGAGGACCTGTGTGTGACTGCCACCCAGCCTGGATGCGACCAACATCGTGGGGGACTTATGTGTACAGAGACAGCCCATGCGACTGGCATCACATGTGCTGCAGATTTGCGACCCCTGATCTAGGAAGAGACTTGTGGCCCACAGGGAGCTGGCTTTCTGCACTGCTTATTGGGCTAAAAAGCCAGTGAATGGAAAGAATAGAAAGATTTCTCCATCCAACCTCGCAGAAGAGATCTGCCCTGTGATCCGCCATGCCCTTTCAAACTTCTGACTCAATTGCCTGTTCATAAATGAGACCACTCAACAGATTCCAAATGGAAGTACTGACTCACTTACAGGCCAGCTTACTGTAAAGCACCAGCGACCTCAGGCCCTAAGAGCTTCATCTTCCTGTATGTGTTCAGAGTACTTTGCAAGTGCTCTTAATAGCACAAACTATTAGCATTATCCATTAACCTAAATTATTATTGCTTTAAGTGTTTATGTGCATCAACAGTATTATCTTTTTTTAAAAGAAAACCCAAAATGATTTTTTCTGCATTGTTTAATTCATCACCACTGAGGAAAGTTGTTTCCACTTTAGAAGTGATGACACTGAGTTGCAGATAAATGAAAAACAAGCAAGAAAACTGCAGAAGACCTTGCAGATATTTCAGTAAATACCTGTTAACTGATTAGCTAACTCTCTCATGTTTATCTTAAACAGAAAAAAACTAGCAGTAATACAGCACACTTTGATGGAACCAGGTGGTTTTCACAGTCAAGATCTTACAAACACATAACGTGTTACATGGTAAATACCTAAGCTATCAAGCCCAGAAATTTTGTTGGGTGAGGGTTCCAGTTATCTATTGCTGCATAACAAATGACCCTAAAAGGTAGCTGCATAAAACCACCACCATTTCGGCCGGGCGCGGTGGCTCACACCTGTAATCCTAGCTCTCTGGGAGGCCGAGGCGGGCGGATTGTTTGAGCTCAGGAGTTCGAAACCAGCCTGAGCAAGAGCGAGACCCCGTCTCTACTAAAAATAGAAAGAAATTAATTGGACAACTAAAAATACACAGAAAAAATTAGCCGGGCATGGTGGCGCATGCCTGTAGTCCCAGCTACTCGGGAGGCTGAGGCAGAAAGATCGCTTGAGCCCAGGAGTTTGAGGTTGCTGTGAGCTAGGGTGATGCCACAGCACTCTAGCCCGGGCAACACAGTGAGACTTTGTCTCAAAAAAAGAAAAAAAAAAACCACCACCATTTCATCATCCTCGTGGATTCTGAAGGTGAGGAATTCAGAAACAGCACAGTGAAGGCAGCTATTCTCTGTCCCATATATCTGTGATCTTAGCTGGGATCACGTGATGCACAAGGGGCTAGAATACTGGGACTGGAGAATCCACTTCCCAGAGGGCTTCTTCATGTATCTGTCTGGCACAGGGCTGGGAAGGAAGAAGGTCAGGCTCAACCACGACTGTCGACCAGAGCACTTACATGGGGTCTTTCCGGCGTGTAGTTGGACTTCTAGCATGATGGCTCAAGTGCAAGTGTTCCCAGGGAACAAGGCAGAAGTATGGCCTTTTATGTCCCAGCCTTGGAAGTCACACTCGGTCACTACTGCCATACTCTATTGTCAAAGTAGTCACAACCCTCTTCCCTACCAGATTCAAGTGGAAGGGACATAAACTCACTTCTCACTGAAAGGAGGGTCAATGTATTTACAGTCACGTTTTAAAACACCTACAGTGAGTCTTCAGTTTCCTGTTGTATGAGGCACTGACATTTTGAACTTGAAATTTTATTGATAAGCATGTGTGCTTACAGAATATCCACCATAAAATGGCTGCTATTATAGTTATTCATAAACAGCTTCTGAATCGAGAGAGGTCATAGTCCCGGGGCAATATAATGCCTAGGTGGGTGTTAGGTAAATAATAATTTGGAATAATAACAAAGGAAACAACTGGTAGAAAATCTGCTGTCATCTTTGGCCCTTTAATTTTACCAAAATTATTCAGTTGGGTAAAAAATGATTTTTCCCATTTCTATGAAGCCCGTATAGCTGTCAGATGCCCCAAGTTAAGTTAAGGCATTTAAGGAGCTGGGAAACATAGGAGGAAATGATTTAATTCTATGCAACGAACTACTCAGCTTGAGGGGCAGACTGAAACTCTCACCAGGGCTGGGCGGGTGGAGGAGTGAGAGCCGGGCGGGTGGAGGAGTGAGAGCCGGGTGGGTGGAGGAGTGAGAGCTGGCCGAGGTAAGCCAGTGGAAACATGGCGCTCTGGGGCTAACTGGACAGCATAAGCTTTTGCCTCGACGTGTCTGAATTTGGTTTTTTATAAAAACATTTCATTTTCCAAAACTGGTCTATATAAGAAACAGAGTTCACAGTACTTCTGACCCCTGACAAAGTTCCCTGGACACATGAAAAGAGATCGTGAGCCCCAGTCTTTAGAAGATGAGCACTGTCTCACCACTGACCACCTGACAGAATGCCACCGACCAGCAAGGAGCTACGCACATGTTTATCAGAGAAAGCACAGGTTATGGGGAGACGGAAGTCCGACATTTCTGTGCTGAGCAACCTCTCAGCAGACCGCCACGTGATTCTCCCTTTAGTGAATCTGTTTTGAAAAAGTCCCCTTTAAAAATCCTCCTCTAAAAAAAAAAAAAAATCCTCCTCTATTTCCTTGAAGAGAAAATTCAAATAGAGTTCTCATACATCAAACATATGACAGAGGCAGTTTTTAATCACTTAAATTATTTATCCTTCATTGTTTAATGCTTTATATCATTCCTCCATGCATAATTTATTATACCATTTATGTTTATTAAAAATTGATAATGGAGACGTGCTCTCTGTTCTCTTAGGCCACAGATATTTCTCTGTCAGATCACTTGGGAATAGACAACAAAGTATTCTACTCAGTTTCTTCCTAACTCATTTTAACTGTTTGTAAGTCCCTTTCTTTTCTTAGAGGTCCTTTTCTTCCACAAAAGGACAAGAGTTTATCTCAGTGTATTAATTGCTCATTTCCTTTTTTATATAACAAGAAAGCTTATCTTTCTACTTACTGAGGCCTTCAGAAAAAAGGCTCATTTTGCTTTTCTAATTTTTAGAGTGTAAACGTAAAAAGGAGGCACAAAAGATTCTGGAGTTGTCCATGACACGGGTCATAGCTTCTGTTACCATCTCTTTCTCTTTGCCTTTTCTATACTGTTCCTTTTTCTCCTCAGATGACACATTTTCCTTGCCTTTATTATATCTTCAGTCCATTCTTATCTCTCTGTTAACTGGCTTCTTTTTCTCTTCCCTATCTTCCAATTTCTCCCCAGATTTTCTCACTTTTGCACTTCTCAACCCTGTGATCCGAGCTGCTCTCTGCAACCCAGCAACCCCCGTCAGGAACTCTCCATCGCCAGGTCTCTGATTCACTGCTTTGGATACTCTTGCCTCAGACTTGGTCATTCTACTCTTCTCTGTGGGGCAGCAGGGCAGAAGCAGGAACAAAGTGTGTGAGAGAAGTGTGGAAGCTAAGCAGCAGTTAAGCAGCACTTAAGAAGCTTACAACGTATTAGTCTGAAAAAGGTTTGCAGCAGACTACTAAACTCAAAGGCTTCCAGTGGGTATGTCCAAGTTGGCTCTCCTTGGAACAAGCAGCCCACACCCGAGGGGTCCAATCCTGCCCCACTCCCAGGTTTCCCTATTCCATTCTCAGTCTGCTGTAGCCAGTGTGACCTCTCTGAAAGGCAGAGCTGCTTAAAATCTTTTCCCATCACGATCAGGATCAAGTCTAATGTTCCCGACACGGCATACCAGACTCTTAACATGTGAAGAGGCCCCAGCCTAACTCTCAGGCCTTTTGTTTGGCACACCCCAGCTGTGACGACTCCTCTCCCGCAACCAAGCACACCACACAGCCCCACTCCCTACACTCCACTCTCGCCACACAAAACTTCTTTCAGGTCCACGTTCTTTCTTGTCTCTTGGCCTGAGAGCATGCTGTTCTTCTGCCAGCAACTTTCTTCGCCCATCTCCACAGGACTTCCTTCCATGAAGTCTGCGCCTGAGTTATACCCCTTCTAACATGTTCCCTGGACACCCAGTAGTCCTCCCATCGCAGCACTCACCATGCTGCACAGTAATCTCCTGATTACTCAGTGGTGCTCCCCACAGACTATGAGCTCCACGAGGGCAGGGACCGTGCTTTGCTTGTTCACATTGCATGCTCAGTGCCTGGCACGTGCACCCAGTATCAGCTGACTGAAGAATGACTGAGTGGTAATCTGTTCCACTGGTGGTCTCCAATGAAGCATGCCTTCTGGTATCCACATCTCATGCAGTCTCCTCCCCTTGAATTTGAGCTGCCTTAACTTGCCTATGACTTGCCTTAACCAACAGAATACTGCAGAAGTGATGCCCTGCCACTTCTGCTTTTGTGATCCCAGGCACCATGTAAGAAGTCCAGTGATGCTGCTGAGACCCTGAAGAGACCACATGGAAGACCACATGGAGTAGCCACTTCAAGGGGAAGAGGTCCTGCCTGGACATGGAGAGAGAAGCCCAGCCATCCCCACTTCCCAGCTGAATCCTGCCCCAGCTAACACACCATAAGACTGACCACAGGCAAGAACAGCAGAAAAGCTGCCCAGCTGAGCCCATTCCAGACTGCAGAATTATGAGCAAGTAAAATGATTGATATTGTAAGCCACTAAATTCTGCAGTGGTTTGTTACACAAGACTGTGTAATGGTAATAAACTAAATATATGAATAAAAGGGAATAAAGAATTACTTCTCATAATAAATTTCATGCAAAGACAAAATGTTTCCAAGAAACATTTCCAAGAAATAGCAGATCCAAGAAAATAGCAACAGAACTAAAAGGAAATAGAGGAACTCATACCACCGGCTTCCATTTATAACACATCACATTTTTCCTCTGTCATTTTCTTTGGTTTTAAGACATTTTCCAATGAAAAGATTTTCCTACTCTTTTTTAAAAGAAGAGATTCCAGACATTAAAGTTAAGGAATCCAACCAAGGATGGGATGTGAACATTAACACATGAATGGAAACCCTTAAAATCCCGTGGCCAACCCACCCCTGCTGTTCACTTCCTCTCACGCACTAGCAGTGTGGATCTATGGCTGTGGACGAGGGCATAGGCGCTGCTCTGCTCAGAAGGCTGGGTCTCCTGGCTTAGCTGAACTGGGCACCAAATGTTCAGTTCAGTGTGAAAAATCTATCATCACCCAAAGAACAGAATGGCCAATTTTTATACGCACACAGCTTAATGACTTGTTGACTAGTAAAAATAAAATGTCTTTTTTTATTTAGGGAGCACTTTAGGAGGGGCGTATAACTTAGGCCCAGAGAGTCCTGTAGAAAGAAAGTTGCAAAGCTACGGACACTAAGAGAGAGAAACAGAACCTTCAGTATAAATGTTGATGTCCTGTCTGTTAGTGAGACTGAGCATTATTACCCAATGCCATTAACCCAGGTATCCAATCAGTTACTACACACACACACACACACACACACACACACACACGCACACACTCTCTCTCTCTCTCTCTCTATATATATATATAGATAGATAGATAGATAGATACTCATAGAGACAGCTGATATACTTTGTTACATGATCCAGAATATAGCTAGACTATTTTTGAAACCCCACATAGTGACATTGACAAAAGCATATTCATCTGCAGAATAAGGAAAAAGACTGCTAAATTTACACCGGCTTGGTGGAATTTGGGATTGCTACTTCTAATAACTGCTGTTCTTTCAGAAAGAAAAAGGATTGTTATATAAGAACTATAGCCTAAGCAAAGTATCTGTCTTTTATAAAAAATAGAAAACCAAAATGCCAAGAATATTTTCTAAAAGTTTATATTGGACTAATGCTTTGAATTTTCTGAATGATCTCTTGTATGTATAAGTATCAGTGTATTTTTTTGGAATATAGTATGTCTCTTAAAACTACCTCCAATTAATAAATTTTATGTGATGGAGATTTAAAGTAAAGAAGTGGGTTTGGGAAAGAGCTAGCAGCTTGAATGTTGCATGTTTAGAAAGGGAAGGATCAATTTCCAGTGTTTGCAAAGCTCCGGACACTAAGTGAGAGAAACAGGACCTTCGGTATAAATGTCGATGTCCTGTCCATTAGTGAGACTGAGCGTGAATGCCTTTTAAACACGGCTGAGCAAAAGCTAGGCTTTAAAAATGAGAACTATTTCCCATTCCTTTTTTTCTTCCTAAATAAGGGTGTTCTTTGAATAGATGCCACCTTGGCTGTTCCCTGGGACCCAGAAATTCCAGGGAATGGAAAACTTATTCTCTGACTTTTCTTCTGCAGAGTAACTTCTGGTGGAGACATTGGGCAGTGGGGAGAGGACAGCATACACAGGCAGGGGAGTGCGCCAAGCACTCAATTCTCACCTTTTAGGGGAGAGAAAAGGCTAGCATAGCAGCAGTGGGTTTCTGCAACAGAAGGAACCTGGGAGATTATCTTGGTCACCCCAATAATCTCAGACACAAAAAATCGAAGGGGGCACTGCACTTTGTCTGTAGCAGAGACAGGCATTTATTCCCTTTACGTGCCAGCCACTAGGTTGAGCCTTTCGCATGATTTTATGGAGAAGATATTTAATAATCGTTTGTTGGGTGGGTGGATGAATGATGAAGGCAGGCAAGTGACATCCTGAAAGGACACAATTCTGTTGATGGGACAGGGCTTCAGCAGGGCAAGGTGGGAAGCAGTGTGGAGAGCGTAGTCACTGTGCCTCAGGGAGAAGGAGAAAATGATGTTCCCTGCAAAGACCATGTTTGTGCAACTGGCACAAGCCCCCTGACGGTTTGCCCAAGCAACTTGGAATCACAGTGGAGTTTATTAAATGCAACAAGCTCACGTAGGACGAAATTGTGCAAGCTCCCATAGCCATCCTATTTCTTTGAAATGAGCAAAACGGTGTGAGGCATCTTAGAAAAGTGCAGGGTCTGGGGGGGTCCCACAGAGCCCGCACAGAGCACCATAGAGGGCAGGTGCACCCGCAGCATCCGGCTTCTGTTTGAAAAAATGAGTTTTCTGCTTACAAAAAAATACAAGCTGAAAACTATGGGTACAGTAGAAAGACTACTGGATAAGGATCCCGCAGACATGAATTTGAATTTCGGTCACACCACTGACTAGGAGGGTGTCCTCAGAAAAGTCGATTCACCTCTTGAGTCTGTTTCAAAACCTGGAAAACAGAGATAATACCCACCTTACCTGACCATTTTGAGGATCTAATGAGATAAATGATGTGAAAATACTATGAAATTATTTCATGGATATAGGCTGTAAGAAGCATAAAAGGTAAATCTGTTAAGAAATGTCTCAATAAGTCAACAAGTACTTTCAATGGAGGCTCAGTTTTCTGTCTCCTGTTTGTGTATCAATAAAATCCACACATGTCTCAAAGAAAAAGCATTATTTAAAGAAAATAGTTAGTGCCTGGGACAATTTTACTGACATCCCAAAAGCATGCTGGCTAGACAGGGGGGACCTTGCTGGCACTCTAAAAATCTACCTCAGGGTTTGGCAAGTAATGGTAGAAGAGCTGCTCAACTGAAAGAAAACGGATTAAAAACTCCAAGTTCCATGTTGGTGGCTTCCAGGTGAGGATGGAGACCGCTGCTTGTGCAGAGAAGGCTGACAGAGGATCAGAGTTTGAGAACTGGAGAAGGGACTTCCAGATTGTCAACACTACTTTGCAGATGAGGAAACTGAGAACTCGGGTGGGAGGCGACTCGCCCAACATCACATTAGTAACGTGGGACTCAACCGCACACCCAGCGCTTCTCCACTGTACTAAGTCTGACTAATGGTAGACTCCCAAACCCAGTGATTTCCCATCCATAATGTATCTGTGCAGAGTGAGCTCAACCCTCCCACAGTCCACTCGAACCCAGTCTTCAGAAGGATTCCAAGTGGTGCATTTCTACCCTGGCCCCAGGGTAGGGTGAACCACATCCTGGATTGCCAAGGATGGTCCCCATTCATGCTTATTGTTCCAGCATAATTATTAACAGTGTTCTCACAAATACCTGGATGGGGACGGTAAGGTATAAAGTACTCTTTGTGCTTTTCTGGGAGGAAGAGAGATCCAGAGTAGAGCTGCTCCTTGAGAGCATGACCAGGTGGTTTGGAGCCAGGAGAGATGTGATAACTGTCTTCAAATATTTATAGGTCTGTCCTATGTTAATAAAATTAGACCATTCTGTTTACTAGGATTAGAACACGGACCACCACGTGGAAACCATAGGGGGTGGAATTTTTCTTTAATATAAAGAAGTGTACTCTAAACAGTCTCCAGAGCCACACTGCCTGGGTCCAAACCCTGGTCCTGCCATTTACTAGCTCTGTGACCCTAAGGAGTTTGCTTAAAGTTTTTGTGCTTCAGTTTTTTCATCTATAAAATAAGAATAATAAAGAGAGAGCCAGGTACATAGTAAGTACTCTATAAACCCTTGCTATTACTATTATTACTGACTGTTATTTGGCAGGCAGCAAATGTTCCCAGAGTGGAGGTTTTCACATCTGGACCAGAACAGGATTGTTGGGTTCACTCAGGGAGCACAGTGAGCATTGGCTCAGCTGATGTTGGAGATGCCATCCTAATGGTGAACGTGTCCCGTCTGCTTGGGAAACCATCCCACCCTGTCTGCTCACTGCTCACAGCGTGTCAGCAGGGAGAGTCTGTTGTCCCTGGGGAGGGCTGCAGGCTGGCTGAGCAATCTGGAAAAGGGACCTAGTTCAGGACTGTCGGGGGGTGCACTCGAAAGCTATTCCCGCTGCACAGATCGCAGTAGAGTGGGGTGAGTGAGAGTATGGGGTGGACAGAATCAAACTGTCTGCTCTGAATGCTGGCTCAACCACGTGCTAGCTGCCAACTTGAGAGTAGCTTAAGCTGTCTGTGCCTCGGTCTCCTACACTCTAAAATGGGATAATAGCAATGCCACTCTCACAGCGTTGTCAAGAGGACTGTGCGCAATACATGTAAAGCCCGGGATGGAACAAGTGCTTGACAAATATTGTTATTATGATCATGCCACAGAATCACTAAAGCTTAGGGCTGGAAAACACCTGAACAGAGGCTGCAACTGAAGCCCATAGCGGCTGGGGGCCTGTGCAGAGTCTCACAGCCTAGGGGACTCCTCACTCGCTTTCCTGCCTTGTGCTGCAGTCCAGCTTGCGCTGACTGATCCACCCGCCCCCTGCAGCCCAAGGCATGGCTGATGGATTGGTGCCGGGACTGCAGAAGCGACCTGAACTAGGGCAGCTGGAACCGGAGGGCCAGAGCGTGGCAGGCAGAGCTGAAGGGCAACCTGACCAAGCAAGCAGGCCATGAACTCAGAGTGGGGCGGAGACAGGACTGAGGCAAGAGTGACTTTATTAAGACATAAATCAGATTATCTCACCCCACTGGCCACAACTCTACTACATTAAAGTTCCTAGAGGGCACTCGTCATTGCCTACACCTCTGGCTTCGTTCCTACCCCTCTCCCCACAGCCTCTCTTCCCCTCTGTCTTTTTCTGGGATTTGTCCAGCTTGTTCTCTCCTCAGAGCCCTTGCACTTGGCACGCGCCTGCCCCAGACAGCCTGGGTCTGGCCCCTTGTTACTCAGCTCAACTCTCGAGGCACTTCCCTTCCCTTGACAGCTCTACTTCGAGCACACCCCATCCTTCTTCACCCCATCAGCCTGTCAGCTTTTTTCACAGCCCCTATCTCTATCTTAGTTTACCCGAGTAAGCATTTGTTTGCTTGCTCACTGCCCATTTCTCCCTTGCAGAACATAAACTTCATCGAGTCAGGGACCTTGCCTTAAGCAAGCCTCAACAATGAGCACTTAAAAAGTTTGTTGAATGAATAGATGAAGCAAAAACAGGTTGCAGAAGCATGAGGAGGCACAAGGGTGACCGCTTTGAGAGCTGGGTCAACTCCACAGGTCAGTGGGTGCACGGTCTGGGTGGCTGTGGCTGCCTTAAAGACCAGAGGCAGGACATGACACGTGCCCTGGAGAGGAGGAAAATCCCTGCAAGGAAAGAAGAGAAGAAATGAATCTTCCTTCATTCTCTCAGGAGAGCAGGGAGCTACATCACCCTGGCTGCAGAGCACCTACCCTCGCCCCAAGTTAAGACAGTCGCCCCTTGGCATAGGAAGGGGACTGGTGCTAGGACCCCTAAGGATACCAAAATCCGCAGATGCTCAAGTCCCGGATATAAAATGGCATAGTATTTGCATATAATCTACACACAGTCTTCCACATACTTTAAATCATATCTAGATTACTTACAATACCTAATACAACGTAAATGCTATGTAACTAGTTGTCATCTGTACACGTTGAGTACAGAGGCAACCGTACTCGGCCTAAATACATCAACAGTCTGTGGTTGGCTGAACCCGAGGTCGTGGGGTTCCGACTGTAGTCCACACCTCAGTGGCAGGAAGAGGCCTGAAT
Organism: Propithecus coquereli; assembly: GCF_000956105.1. Taxonomy (NCBI): domain Eukaryota; kingdom Metazoa; phylum Chordata; class Mammalia; order Primates; family Indriidae; genus Propithecus; species Propithecus coquereli. Next base: position 7,378,262 of record NW_012149063.1, read on the forward strand.
CCGTAACTCTTCTCTGGCCTCTAGATGAGAGAAAGGCAGGTTGGCTGGTCTTTCTTTGATTAGCACCAAAGAGAATCTAACACAGGGTTCTACAAAGATGGGGCTTAAAATAAACACTTCTGACTATGGTTTTATAGAAGGGGGAAATCTATGTATAGAACGACAACTACTTGAAGCCAAGCAGAGCTAATCTGAGTGTCCTGAAATAGGGCAACCAGACACGTGAGGTTCCGATTAGAGTTTCTATCTTCATGTCACATTTGATTTCCAGCCTTGCATGGCAGCAACCTCAGATGAAGCAAACCAGGGTCATAAACATGCTCTCGAAAGGGAATGAGGGCTGCTTGGACCAGAGGCTCTCTCTGCACTGGAGACCCAGGAACGAAACAAAGAGAGAATGGGGTCCCTGCTAAGAGGTTTTTGGCATCCATCAGCCTACTGTCTTGACTTTGAGAGGTTTTTCCAGAAAGTATTTGCAAGGGATACCCTGGGTCTTTATGAGAACATTAATGCAACACCTCTAACAACTGTTGGTAAAACATTTATAGATCCCTAATTACTCAGATTTCATTTCTAGGAAAAATCTCTCTGCTTTACAAAATTAATTTTTAAATGTTAATGTTAGTGGGGGAATAAGCAGCAGAGAAGTTAGGAACTGACTGAAAGAGGAACAAAAAATATTTCCCTATAAACATGTCCTTTTCAGTAATCTCCTTTCCCAAGAATTAAGGTTGGGAGTGGAGGGAGGGGGGGAGGAAATAAGGTCCACAGGACTATTTATGGTACCAGGGCCACAGCTGAGGCTTTGAGGGCAAGGTTGTGCCCTAGAAAAAGTCACTCTCCCGACCTAAGTTTAGGAATAAACGGTGCCTCCAGTTTGTAAGCGTTACCAGACAACCACTACCAAAATCCCCAAGGCTGCAGAGGAGGAAGGTTAGTAAAGAGTTCCCTCAGCAGAGAAGGAACTAATAAAACATTCTCCCCTCCAAAGCTCTTGGCTGACGTTTCCCAATTCAACTTTACACAAAGCTCTGAAGCCAGCCATTAATATTCTTCATTTTACCAAACGGGAGAGAAAGATTACAATAAATGTGGGAACAAAACTCAGGAATTCATGGCCCCTGCTCCCCCAACCCAGCCTTGAAGCTTCCTTTGGCCTCAGGGGAGAAGCAGTTAGCTGGACATTCATTTTGTTTTAATCAGGATTTTTCCGTGAAATACCCTAAACCTCCTGGCACGACCCTGACATAGCAAATCGCAGGAGGTTTTCCAGATACGAAAGTCACTGTGGTAGGAAAACAGAGGGAAACGCACGCAGGTTTTTTTCTCTTTTTCCTCCTACCACCACCCAGCTCCTCTGTTTCTCGGGTGAGCTCAGCAACACAAGTGCCTCAGATAATCTAGAAATTGCTTCCATATGCGGGCACAGGAAAGAATGTACTCACTGGCTGCCTGAGAAGGAAGCTCTGGGCAGCCTCTCTTTGCTGCCAGAAAACGTTTCTCAGGCCTAACAGAGCCACAGAGTGAGCCAAAGGAGAGCAGAGGGAGCATCCTCAATTTACGGATGAGGAAACTGAGGCCCAAGGGCACGCGGACAGTAACAGCGGTGGCGGCGGTAGAAGCTGGGGCTCCCTCGTTCCATCCTCAAGTCAGAAATTGTCTTTCCCTCTCCTCCCTGCCAATCCCTCCTTCCGTCCCCATCGTCCCCTCCCCCTTCACACACACTAGAAATGCCTGAAAGAACGGCCTGTGGAAAATTTAGTGTCCCAGCAAGTTGGTGTCCTGATCTCCAGGCCTGGGTGCTGGGGGCCAGCCCTTGGGGCAGGACAATCGAACAGAGCTTGCTTTGGGAAAGCACTGGGAGGGCGCGGGGGAGCTCCGTTCACTCTCCGCGCTGGGACGGCGCCAGGGTCCCCAAGGCCTGGAGACCACTCCTCAGCCTCAGCGCCCTGGTAGTGCTGGGCTGGCCCAGGACTCGAAACAAAGACTCCATTTAGGATCCAACAGAGAGAGGTCTGCCAGCACTCTCTTCTCTACAGAAACCCACCACACAGAAACTTGGGGTGATTTAAGCCTGAATCACATCATCTTGAACCGCTGACCCGAGTGGGAAAACTCAGCACAGAGCAGTAGTGGGAAGTCAGAATGCCCTCGCTTGTGTCCCCTGGGTGGCCTGCGCTGGGCTCCCCCACACCATCTCCAAGCAAAGAGCCACAGCGAGCTGTGCCAGGGCCCACTTACAAGTCAAACCAGACAAACCTCAACTTTTTAAAGGCTTGCTATGCAGAGGATCTGAAACCCAGATGGGGTTTGGCAGTTCTGCTAAATGACCTGAATACTTCTGGGTCTTTCTTATCTACCCTGTCCTATCCTATGCTACATTTATGAGTTAAGTGTGTTGATGTGCCCTTCAAATAATGTTTTATTAATGACACCACCATACATAATTAAGGTCATTATTATTAGAGTATTATTATTATAATAATATTCCAGTTGCAAGTGTTAATTAGGTAACATGGTCTTCCGATAAACATTTATTGGATACCTATTACGTGCGAGACATAGAAGTAGGGGTATAACACTGCATATATCCCTATAATATGGCTCCTTCTTTTAGGGAACTCAGAATGAAGGGGCCTCAGGTGCCCTGTATCATTGTTTATGCTTCTGTCTCACTATAAACCAAACACCCATTTGACTATGAGCAACCATGGACTGTGAGCAGGGTGTGTGTCCTATTTGTGTCAGGACGATGCATCACAGACATCAACTGTTTCCTGTCCAAGCAGAATTAAGACTCGGCCTCCTACCCCTCCAATCCCATCACCTCCACTCCCTCCCTCCACCATGTCACCACCTCACCAACTTTCAGCAGTTGGGAATGAGGAAAACCTCTTCTGGAACCATGAAGCCTGGGTCACCGCGTCTCCTTTTGCAGAAATCTGCCAGGACTACAATGAGACTGGTTTCTACACGCCTGACACATTTCTCTCTAAATCAGTATTTTTCAAACTGCAAGTTGCTGCCCATTCTTTGGCTGTCAAATCCCTTTAATGGGTTGCAACCAGCTTTTTTTTTTTTTTTTAATAGAATAGAATAGAAAATATGTTGCATTTGGTAAACCTGGGGATTGTTTTATACAACTTTTATTTTTGTTTCTGTTATCTACATGTACTGGGTCTCAATGAAAAATGAATTTCTTATTGGGAGTCATGGTCAAAAAATGTTTCAAAGTCCCAGTTTAGACAATGCGTATTTTTACATGATGGACTCTCTGCTCACAGATTCCTTTTCAGACACTGCACAGACAAGGTTCCCACTTCATGTCTGTCACTCAAGAGGGCAAACGGGGCTCTACTCTGAGATGCCTCTTTTTTTTGCTGGTTAAACTCTAAAACAATTGTAGCCTCTGAAATTTAAATTTTCTCTCTTAAAAATATTTTGACTCTTGGAAGGGTTGAAGGGACCCATCATCCTCTGTTTTTCCAGCCCCTGGAATCTACACAGTGTAGTGTGCGCTTCCGTGCCTGTGGCCTCTAAATTAGAACTGAGTTTATTTCTGCAGTTATTCTACCTTAGGCCCTTTTGATGTACCTCACGGGAAAAGAAAAGGAGGAACTCACTGGACCGTCTTATGCAACAGGGTCAGTTAGAGCACACCCTGCCCTCTAGTTCCTCCAAGCACGCAAGCCAGTCCGGGTTTCGAGAGAGTTCAACAGTTTACACCAGAGCTGGGACAGTAAGTTCAGGAGAAGGTGGGGCCCAATCTGCAACCAGCCCAGCCTGGCCCGTCACAGGCCCCTCCATACTCCTTGTCCACTCGGGAGCTGGAAGCCACTCTCTGCACCATCCAGGTTTAGGGTAGTAGCCTGCACAGGCCCAAGAGGCCTGGCTTCGCAGGAGGCTGGCTGATGCTGACACAGCAGGATGTGCCCCCCAAACTGTCATTCTAACCAAGGACAACGCAGGGAGACCACAGACGTGGGAATCAGAAACCTCTAAATTTGAATCCTAGCTCTGCATCTAGTTTCTTGCTTGAATCTAGAGAGGTCTGGGGTCACATCAGAAAAACACAAAGAACTCCCTTTGCCCTCTGACCAAGAACAATGTCCCGTGGACCTCTCTGAAAACCTTCCCATATCATCTTGGGCTTAAGAATGCAGTTGGTTTTATCATCTCTTCTCAGCTTTATATTTTGTTCTTCCCTGGACTTGAAAAGATGACCAGATAAACCGCCAGCAGAGAAATCCCCACCAGGGCTGACAGTGCTCTGGGGCCTGAAGGGAGGGAAGGAATAAAGCATTTCCCACCCTGGAACAGTCTACAAAGTATGGCAGGTTCTTCTGGGGACCCGTCAAGGTCTCTGCAGGGGTTGTGAAGAATTCCCCCCAAGTTCTTCTCTTGACAGTTTCAATTCCCCCAAAATGCCATTTCTGTGGGTGGGATCGTGGAAGACCAGGGCTGCCATCAGACCCAGGCCGATGATACCTTACAGCCCTCCCCTCTCCCACCTTCCTGCCCAGGCCATTTTGAGGCCATCTAGCTCAGAGATGGGGAACACAGCTCTGGACTTCCTTCCAGCCCTAGGTTTCTGTCTTTATGTGAGAAAGAGCTGACCTCCTCTCCAAACTTGCCTGTGAGAATCCCAGTCATTGCTCTGTAGGTACAAAGGTTACCTGTGGCCATCCTTGGTGATCTAAGCCCAGGAGAGGCAGTCCTGGTGCTGGGTGATGTGGCACTGGGTTGGGGGGCCTCGAGGAGAGGCTTAAAGCTCTCCATCCCAGCAGCCTAGCAAGAGCCCTGCAGCTTGACACCACTCTGACCCCCAAGCCAATATGGCCACATCTTGGCTGAGGCCAAGCTGCCTAATAATTGTTCATGGCAGCAGGTTTTGAGATACATTTTTCTTTATGGAAAGGAAGAGGCCATTTCCCTCTTCTTCCTGCCCCTCCCCCCAACTCTGCTATGCGCAACCAGTTTGATTCCTTCACCTCCAAAGCAACTACTTGAACCAGAGGGCATCTGCTTTTCTACCTAGGACTGCCTAGAAGGCAGAGGCTGGTCAGTGCAAACTCCACAGGACAGCTGCCACTTGAACCCCTCGCCCCACTGTTTTCTGTACCTGAAGGAGGTTTTCACCTGCATTTTTCACATCTTTAAGGTACTGTTAACCTTGATCCTGCCCAGTAATGAAACAGACCATTCAATGTTTTGCCTATATATTTTTTTAAGAGACAAGGTCTCACTATGTCACCCAGGCTATAGTACAGTGGCATAGAGATAGCTCACTGCAGCCTCGAACCTCTGGGCTTGGGCGATCCTCCTGCCTCAGTCTCCTGAGTAGCTAGGACGACAGGCACATGCCACCATGCCTGGTTAAATTTTTAAAAACTTTTTTGCAGAGACAGGGTCTCACTATATTGCCCAGGCTGGTCTCAAACTCCTGGCCTCAAGTGATCCTCCCACCTTGGCCTCCCAAAATGCTGGGATTACAGGGGTGAGCCACCACAACTGGCCTTGCCTATAATTTATAATAAGAAGAAAATCATTTACAAAATATTTTATGCAATCTCAGCAGGGGGACAAGAACTGGACAGGAACTCAGCCCAGGCTTGCATTCTTGTCTCAACTCTGCTACCAACTGGCCTTTGGCCTCAGGCAGGTCACCTGACTTCTCTGGGGTTCTGTTTCTTCACCTGCAAAATGGGAAGTTGGGCAAAATGATCTTCACACTGCTTCCCAGCCCTAACATTCTGGGATATACATTTTTTAGTAAAAACAGTTTTGCATTTTTCAGTTGAGTATTACATTCCTTCCCCACCAGCAGAATGTAACATGTTATGCATTGATTCTTGAGAACATAATGTGGCACCAATCAATGACACCAGTCTTTGGCAGCATTTGTGACACTCTAGAAATATTTTCTTCCTCATTAGAGACCACTGAGGTCTTAGAGGGTATTTAGAATGTATGTGTGTGATGGGTATCAGGTGTTAAATTGGACAACTCAGAGCAAAGTTAATGCTGGACCCAAAACACTGTACCAAGAGCACGTGAATCAGCAGTGAGTCTTCATTGCTTCTGGCCACCCTTTTCACAGTGGGTTGGTGGTCCTGACCCAGAAGCATGCTGGAAACAGAGGAACAGAAAGTCCAAGCCACTGCCCCAGGATACTGTGTTAGTGGTCAGCTGGCTGCTTGAAGAAAGCTAGGGCTGCCTATGTCCTTTAAAACTGAATGTCCTATACTTGGAGATGCAGGAGGGTCTCGTGGTTCAGAGTGGGCTAAAGCCACCCACCTGGACTGAATCTCAACCCTGCCAAATTAGCCATATGAAATTGGGCAAGTTGATTAACCTCAAATTCCTCACCTGTAAATGGAAAGAATAATGCCTGCCTTATAGAGTGGTTATGTAGGTTCAATGAGTTAATTTAGAGCATTGAAAACATTACCTGGTACATAGTAAGCTATGTTATTATTATCATTACTTCTCCAAAAATGATTACTGGAAATATAGGCAGGAATGTCAGCAATCCCTGACTTCTGTGACTTGGGCAAAGTACTGTTGAGTGGTACCCAGGCAGACAGGAAATTAGGAAACAGTCCCCTGATGTAGACACCTTATGTTACCAACGCATTCCTGGGAAATAAGTAAAATTTTGGTAAATTAATTTCATAATTCCATTGACCTCCAACATAACTGAAGAAGTGTTGTATTTCTACACTGGCTTAATTGTTGTCAATAGTTTCTAACATTTCAGTGTCCCAGAGTTCTTAGTCAAGTAGTTAATAAGCCATTAAAACAAAACTGAGATAACTGCCCTAGAAGAACACACAATTTCATTCAGCTGGCATTTATTAGGCACCATGTATATGCCAAGCATTGTGCTTGGCACTGGGGATAAAGAGGATAAAAGTTGCCATTCTCTGCTAACAAGTAGTTCACAAGCTAATGGGGAGACAGATACTCAACACACTCTTAAAGAAATCAGCTGTCATGCTGGAAAAAAGTAGGGAAGGATTTTGAAGGAGGTGAGGTGTGAACTAAGATGCAAGAGATGGCAAGGAGTTTTCAAGGGGAGGAGGGGCGGGCACTCCTGTTAGAGTAAGCATGAGATGGGCCTCCTCTTATCTATGTTTCCTAGTGAGTTTTCCCTAAAGGCAGACCACAGCACGTTCCTGGCACTTCCAGGGCCCCCACCCAGCAACTTTGTTAGCACAGGGGTTCATACCCCCAGCCCTTCACTCCATGTGCCACCCCATAACCCAGAGCACTGCTGGAGCTTCTCCCTGCAGCTCAGAACCACCAGATTCTTTTTCTTACTTCACTGCTGGCCTCTGCACTTCCCCCAACGCCAGGAACCTTCCCCCTTTTCCTCCCCCCTTCTGTGTTGCTAGGACCAGAGTTGACAGGGAGCACAGGGAAAGCTTCTACTAGAATTCTACCACGCTCTCTTGTGCATCTGAGTTAGAACTCAGAAAGCCCCAGGCATAACCCTACCTACAAATGGTGACTGGGCTCTCTAGAGCACCAGTCCGAAGGTTCAGCTTCCCAGGTAGATGAGTTTGTCTAACCTCTCTGTAAGGCAGAAAGTCCATAGGAACACCATTGACCAGGATCTTTCCGTGTACAACTGTAGGCCCTGTAATGTCAGAGAAACAACAGCAGTGCACAGTTCCTGCTGGCTGGCTGCCATCCCACATGGTCTGCCACTGAGCCAAAACAGCAATGTGTTGTTCCTTACACCAGGGGTAAAGTTATAAACAGGACACTCAACCAGCAATGGCCACAGCCACAAACCCTGTGCTATGAAGCCCTGTGCTAATAAGGTTGCTGGATGGGGGCCCCAGGAGAGCGAGGTATATGGTAAGCCAGACTAGGCTGTGGTCCACCTTTAGGAAAAACTCACCAGGAAATACAGATAAGAGGAGGCCCATCTCATGCTTACCCTAGCAGGAATGCCCTCCCCCTGAAAACAGGTCAGAACTCAGTGGTGATGCCCCGTATGGGTATTTTTATCCACTCCCAGGAATCACGACCATAATAGTGAACCCCCTGTAAACCACTTACTTACAGTTACCCGCATATAATGTTTTGTATGAGTCTGTACAAAGTATTCATTAGTGAGCAATGACCTCTGCCCTCTAAGAAGCTGCAAAGGCTGACACATAAAACTCCAGCAATATAGGATGGGTGTGGTGGCTCACACCTGTAATCCCAGCACTTTGAGAGGCCAAAGAGGAAGGATTGCTTGAGGACAGGAATTCGAGACCAGCCAGAGCAACATACTGAAACCTCGTCTCTACAAAAAATAGAAAATTAGCCGGGTGTGGTGGTGCGCACCTGCAGTCCTAGCTACTCAGGAGGCTGAGGCAGGAGGATCGCCTGAGCTTAAGAGTTTGAGTGAGCTATGATGATTCCATCGTATTCTAGTGTGGGCAGCAGAGCAAGATCTTGTCTCAAAAAAACAAAAACAAAAACAAACAAAAAAACCCCACAAACCCCAAAACTATAGCAATATACTGACTTTTCCAATGAAGTTTGGAATTAGTGCTTCCTGGTTATATCTAAAGAGCTCCTTAAAAGGAGTAAGCCAATGATGTACGTATGTGTATATATGTGTTCACATGCACTCGTGTGTGGTAGATGGTGAGGACAGATGGTTTCAGGGTTGTGCACTTATGTGTACTAATACAGAATAAGGGTGTATACATATAGTCAGGTAGGGTGATTTTTATTGGATGTAACTAAAATGAACTGTGCCAGGCATACCTGGACAGCATCTGGCTCAAATCCCATTCCCACAAATACTATTATCAAAAAAAAGTGTAATAGAAAGAGTTCAGTGTTTTGGTTAATTTTCTTTCTTCAGCAAGTATACAATGAAATTCAAGTATAATTGAAGGACTCCGTGAGTTTGCTAAAATATAATTGGATCTTTATATATTACACAAACACTATTTTAGCTAAATGAGAAATGTGATGGACATATACTTCTCTCCCTTATTTATTAAATACATAGTCAAAACAGGCAAAGTAAGATTTCAGCCTCCTGGGATCTCTAACTGACAAGTTACAATGTTAACCACTGCATTGTTTAAATGGCACCTTATTTGGAGACGTTAACAGTCTGTCCCATCTGAGGCATCGCAGACATCCTAGACCTAGCCTCTATCTCCTCCCTATTCCTGCAGATTCCTCTGCTGTACCTCTGCACAGCTTTATTGTTGCCAAGGCCGCCTGACTACTAGGCAACAAAGCTGCGGTTAGAATACAACTGGCGAACTCCTCCACTGCCCTTTTCACGTTACCATTCTGCCATTAGCAGAGGATGTGATGCAAAAGAAATCAAGTAAAAGAGCTAGCTGATATCAGGCCTTAACCTGAAAGTGACTTAATTTTCAGGAGTCTACACTGTCTCTCCGGATTGATGAACAGCCAAAACCAGGGATAGAATGAGGGCAGGGAAGGGGACCTATACCTCAGGCATCAGCACATGGAGGCCTCAAGAAGACGCAAGTTTTTACAAATTCCAGTGCCCAAAGTGTGGCATGTAGTAAGAGAAAGGGTGCCAACAACAGCCCCGGGCAGCTCTGGCTGCAAACCTAATGCAGCCCCCTACCAAGGTTAGCTCCACATCAGAGCCTGCCAGGCACTTGGAATCCAGTCCAGGCTTAGGATTCTGGCTAGTCAGGGCAGGCAGATTTCTGGACTTGAAAGTGACCTATGTTTTTAAGTGGTAGAGAGTTCAGGGTCCCTCAGGAATAGGTCACACATGGAGACTCAGGGTCTAGAGATTTTCCTGTCCTCATCAGACTTCTCATCTTACTGTACCAAAGTCTCCATTAACATAGACTGTCGAGAACCATCCGAACAGGCTACATTCTGTGACCTCACTCAGCCCCCGCGGACCTTTGGGTTCTGCGCAATGGCTCATCATTCTGGGGAACTCCCCTGGCTGCGCTGGATCAGGACTTCAGCCTCAGCCTCCCCTGGGAGCCTGTCTCCGCCCCAATTTAGCACAGCTTGCTCTAGTCAAGATGTGTCCGTGTGCCTGCTTGGTCTGCGGCGTTTCAATCCTGGCAGTCTGGCAGAAAGTACAGACTGATCTTTCCAGCGACACTGGTCTGGACAATTCAGCCTCATTCAGGTGACCCAGGCCTTAGGGCATACAAGTGATATGTTCTTTTTAAAAAGGGACTTCCTTTTGTGAATCTTCCTAGCCATTAAAACACTAACATTAAAAAGAGTAACACTCTATTATGGCGGATACCAAGGACTCAAAGGGTTTCTTAATTTTCACTTCCAACTTCTGCTGCCCAAACACAATCCTTTTGCCATCTGTGTCAGGTTAGTTACAAAGCACTGTTATTATTCTGGGCTACACAATGTTGGCCCAACCTATCCGAATACAAGAAATTTTGCTGATTGATTTAGTTATTCTGTTCATATAAACGAATCCAGTTGTGCAGCTGTTTCTGATTAACCAATGTACGTTTGGAGTTATATACAAATAATTTCATAATGAACTCAGCAACTACAAGGACATGAGAAGTGGAATTTAGTCTCACCTCCCAGAAAAACAAGCAGGGGCAACGAGGGCAGGGGCTTTCAATAACAGTCCAGGTTTAAATTCCTATCTGCTATGATTCACTTTTTCCTCTTTATGTAATTCAGCATAATTTATAACCAATGCTTTCAAAGAACCTTTGTCTTT
>NW_012149063.1:7390264-7413739 GCF_000956105.1 Propithecus coquereli
GGAGGCTGAGGCAGAAGGATTGCTTGAGCCCAGGAGTCTGAGGTTGCTGTGAGCTAGGCTGACGCCATGGCACTCACTCTAGCCAGGGCAACAAAGTGAGACTCTGTCTCAAAAAAAAAAAAAACCTCTTCCAAATTTTCGGAGACAACATGTTGTTTTTGTTCGTTTGGTTTCTCTGTGTAGGAAGGGGAAGAGTTGGAGGGAGGCTGGGCATGGAGGGGTGGGAAAGAGATGCTACCTCATTTCCTTTTGATTTTTTGTTTTTATTAATTGATACATAACAATAGTACATATTTATGCAGTATAGTGTTATATTTCAATACCTGTATCCATTAACCAACCTTTGGCTATCACCCCCGACCCTGCCCTTCCCAGCCTCTAGTAACCACTATTCTTCTCTCTACTTCCATGAGATCAACTTTTTTAGCTTCCACATACGAGTGACAACATGTGCCATCCATCTTTCTGTGCCTGGCTTAACACAATGTTCTCCGAGTTCATCCATGTTGCTGCAAATGACAGAATTTCATTCTTTTTTAAGGCTAAATAGTATTCCATTGTGTATATATACCGTATTTTCTTCATTCATTCATCTGTTGATGAGCACTTAGGTTGTTTCCATATCTTGGCTATTAACAACATGTTTTATTATAGCAAAGTAGAGATGATATACACATGAATTCTGTACAGCAAGGAATTTTATGGTCAAAAGAATACCATAATACCATCCTCATAGTCCTTTAACCAAATGAGATTTTTTTTGCCTCTTCTACTTCTCTCATTTCCTCATCAAAAAGAGAAAGTTAAGAGGAGTCATTATGTCTAAATAAGATTGTAGCTCTGACATCTTATAAAATATTATTCAAATTCAGCCCTAATTTTAGCAATAGTTTAATTTTTAGATTTTTCTTAAACAAAATGTGGGCTTTAAAAAAAAAAACCAGTGTAGCTAGGTACAGCAGCTAACGCCTGTACTCCCAGCACTTTGGGAGGCCAAGGCAGGAGAATCACTTCAGGTCAGTTCAAGACCAGCCTGGGCAACATAGGAAGATCCTATCTCTACAAAACATAAAAAAAATTAGCCGAGTGTGGAGAGGGGCACACCTGTAGTCCCAGCTACCTGGGAGGCTAAGGTGGGAGGCCCAAGAGTTCCAGCCTGGGCGACAAAGTGAGACCCTGTCTCTATAAAAAACAAAAATGAACAACAAAAAGACCCTGCCAGTGGTAAAACCGGTGAAAAGAACAGCGTGAAATTTTACTCACAAAACCTGAGATTATTTAAACTGACATTCTGGGTTCTTTCTTAAACCATGCATGACAATCAAATTCTGGTCTAATGGGCAAGAATAGGCCCTGCTTAAAATAAACTGCTTTACTACATTTTAAAAAGGTTTTTAAAAGGCCTTCAACCACTTTGCCTTTCTCTAGGCCCTCAAAAATCTAATTAGAAATTTCAGCACCATCTGAAAACTTGTCTTAGTGTCCCTCAGCCTGTCTTCTGAAACCTGCGAAAGAAAACCGGCTCAGCCTTTTTTTCTCCCCGCACACCCTCCTCTCTCTCCATCACTGTGGTCCTTCCTGGAAGCCCCAGCCCCAGCATTCCTAGTGGTGCACATATATGTGCTGCTTAGGAGATATGGGCCTGTTTGAGGGCAGTCCATTTTTATTCTTGTATATCTCAGGGCTGATCTGACTGTCTCCATTATTTAACTATCCATCCTCATAACACAAGACTACTGTGGTTAAGACACTGATCTCACTGTTTACATTCTTAGAAAATAAATAGTTAGAGTACATGTTTTCTCAAGATCTTCTTCAAGGTCTAAAGGTTCTCTGCTTTCAGAATCTATTCTGCAGCAGGGATGTGGAGGGGAGTCTCCGAGTTTCCTGAATCTTACTTGACAGCACGTTCAACAGTTCAACGGCGCATCCCTCCAAGAGATGGTCATATTTCTCTCTTGGGCCCATCCAGGCCTAAATTCTTCAGTCAATGTACACGATCTCTCACATACATCTATAAAAATTCCTTGAGAGATTTCAGAAACAGGCTGGGGTGACACACAAGTGGCTAAAAAGCAAGAAATTCAACCAACTGCCCATGTGGTCTGCATAGTGCCAGCTAGATGACTACAGTTATTCTGTCACTGAATTGGTTGGTTGCTTGGGCATGATTAGCAGGAGCTACAGGTGACTGATGGTCACGGAACTGGCAGTGTAAATGCTAATGGGTGACTGTGGACAATCAACAGTGGACCTGTTAAATATATTCCTACAGCAGAATGCTGTTAAAAATAATATGGTAGCAGTATGTCCAAGAAATGCTAAAAGGTAAAGCAAGCAAAATGCACACAGTATCTGTGTAACACAATCTCAAACGTGAGTAGGCGGGGTGGGTGGAGGAGGGAGAATAGGAGGAATGTAACAAACTGTGTTTAGCTGTTATAAAGGAGATAAGGTGTACACACTACATATTTAAAGTGATCAGGTATTGCTTATGAGAGAATACATGTAAATAAATGTAAACATACATAGATACGTATTTAAAGGGAGCACAGATTGCCTGTGTAAGAAAAATTAAAAATATATAAAACAAACATTTACTTTAAGTTGTAATTGATACCACTGGCCCAGAAAACTATATGGTTCTGAATTTTCCATTTTAATGACCATTTCCTTCCTGCTGCAAACACCCCTTACCTGGGGGAACCGTTTATCCCCCTAATACAAAGGAGTCTGCGGCCATCTGGGGGAAGCTAGTGTCCTTCATTATGCTCGGGTTGTGCATCTCTTCTCAGCCAAAGCACAGGGTGCAAAACCCTTGGGCACAGAATACCAACTTTAATTTGTGTGGAAGTGAACCAGTGAACAGGTATTAGACCAGAAAATGTCACTTCTTAGTTTCTACAACAATAATTCCCATCTTCCTCACAAGAACACAAAATCTTATTCCTTTATTATAAGAATCATTGTTATTTTTCAATTTGGAAGGTACAAAAAAGCTAATTATGTACATGAATTTTAAAATGTCACTATCTATCTATCTATCTATATCACAATCCATGGTAAATGACCACTCTTAAGATGAAATTTGTTTCCTAGCATCTTCAGAAACCAAATATTCTTCTGCAAAACAAAATTGACCTTCGTGAAAAAATCACTCACCTCAAATCTTACCAAGTGGCAGAAACAAACCACCATTTAACAAACATTAATTGACAACCTACCATGTACTCCCTACTATTCTGAGGGAGTATAAAAATGATTTTCTTTTTTTAAGGAGTGACTGCCTCAAAAGAGCTTATAATTCAATAAGGAAGAAGGGACACATACAAGTGACTGCAATACAGGATAGAGTGGAATTCAAGCCACAGGTGAGGCCCAAACCAACAGCAAGGGAAACTGACTAAAGAGGGAGGAGTCACCGAATGGAGGAGAGAGCATTTTGGCTCTTCAGAAGCATTCTCTTACAAGGTGAACCATGTCTTTCAAAGCTATTAATACTAAACTAATGAAATCTGTAGGTAAGTGGGTCTGTTTATTTTAACAACATCCTTCATTAACTGAGTATTAGCAAAGTCTGTTATTTTGACTTCTCGACAAGTATTTGTGACCAATCTGAATATTCTATAGGATTACAAGGGGCCATGTGGAGGAGAGGAATGGCAGTGCAAGGGCACTGCCACAGGAGTGGAAAAGCACCGTTTACCTGGAGCCCAGAACATGGAAAGTAGTGTATGATAAGGCTGATGGGGAAATTAAAGGGTAAAACTGAAGTGTTTGGAATCAGAATGCTCCAGGTTTGAATACTAGCTCTGTCGCTAGCTGTGTGACCTTGGGCAAGTTACCTAACTTCTCCCAGCCTCAGGTTCCACATATATTAATAGAACCAACCTCACGGGGTTGGGTGAATATTAAGTGATTCACTTAAATGGCACATAGTGAGTGGCAATGTTAAAGAAAGAAAGGAAGGAAAAGAGTGAGGGAGAATGGAAGGAAGAAAGGAAAGGAGAGATTTTTAAAAGCTTGGGCCAGATCATAGCAAGCTTTGAAAAATTTGATTTAGTTACGTTAACATAATTGAGAGATAAAAGGAAATTAAAAGAAGAAATTGAGTTATGCTGGAAAGATGGCTTATTAGAAGAGAAAAAATATATATTCATAGTAAACAATACTAAAGTGTTACATAGCAACATACTCTTACAATGTGAACCATGTTCATCAAAGCTAACAAAAATTGTACTAATTTTATCTCCTATTTATTTTAGCTACATTCTTCTTTTACTGAATGTTAGCAAAGTCTATTATTACTGATTCTCAACAAGTATCTGTGATCATTCTGCAGACTCCGTAATGCTGAACATATTTCCCAGGACTCAAAGTTCCCTGACCCTTGGCCAAAGAAGCAGCAGTGGTACCCCCACCTCATGGGCTGTGACCAAAGCACCTTGGCCTGGGGCAGGTGGTCTAATCCACAGATCACCTCCACAGTGATGATGGCCACTGTGTGACTGCCACAACATGTTAACTTGGTATTTCCTGGTGTCAAAAGGCCAGGAAAGTGATACAACTTGTCTTTGCTTCCCCGTCTTTTATCTGTCCTGATAACCTCAGCAGAGTAGGTTTTATTGTATACTGCAGGCTGTAAGCCCCTCAATACTAAGATTCTTCTCAGTGAGATGTCTCCTTTTCAGGGCTGTTAAGAGAATACATGAGATGACTGATGTGAAACACTCAATAAATGACAGACAGCCAAGGGATTATTACATATTAATTTATAGAAGCCTGGCATGGCAGCTCACACCTGTAATCCTAGCACTTTGGGAAGCCAAGGTGTGAGGATCACTTGAGGCCAAGAGTCTGAGACCAGCCAGGGCAATACAGTGAGACCCCACTTCTACAAAAGATAAGAAAAATTAGCCAGGTGTGGTGGTGCACACCTGTAGTCCCAATTACTTGGGAGGCTGAGGCAGGAGGATCGCTTAAGGTCAGGAGTTTGAGACCAGCCAGGGCAATACAGTGAGACCCCACTTCTACAAAAGATAAGAAAAATTAGCCAGGTGTGGTGGTGCACACCTGTAGTCCCAATTACTTGGGAGGCTGAGGCAGGAGGATCACTTGAGCCCAGGAGTTTGAGGTTACAGTGAGCTATGAGGAGGCCACTGCACTCTAGCCTGGGCAACAGAGTGAAACCCTATCTCAAGAAAAAAAATTATATAAAAAACAGTTCCTTGGGAGGCCAAGGTAGGATGTTGACTTGAGGCCAGGAATTCGAAACCAGCCTAAACAAGAGTGAGACCCCATCTCTACAAAAAATAGAAAAATTAGCCCAGTGTGGTAGCACATGCCTGCAGTCCCAGCTACTCGGGAGACGGAGGCAGGAGGATTGCTTGGGCCCAGTGTTTGAGGTTGCTGTGAGCTATGATGAGGCCGCTACAGTCTAGCCCAGGAGACAGAGAGAGACCATGTCTCGAAAACGAAAAGGCAGTTCCTATGTTTAGGCTCTTTTTGTTTTTACATATGAAGAAAGGAATACCAACAGTGTTTTGTACAGACTAACACTGATAATGTTTATTATAATAATAACCCACAAATACCAAGTCCCAGATTTTCTGCTAAGTGAGCCACATATATGACCTCACCTGACCCTTATACCAACTCTTTGAGGCAGGGCTTATTACTCTCACTTTAAAGGTAAAGAAATAAAAACTTGGAAGAGACAGTGTTGAGCCTGGAAGCAAGATCTGCCTGACTTGTTGGCCCACTTGCTCACCCAGCCGGGAAACTGCACCAGGCAGCATGTCACTATCACCTGGGGGGCTTTCAAAAAATAGATTCGCAGGCCTCCCCCTAGACTTACAGAATCAAGCCTTTATAAGCTACTCGTCACACCTGTGGCTAAGGACCAGCAGCCTTCAATACTACACTTAATACAAGGTGTTAACACAATAATACACTTAATACAAGTGTGTCAAGCAGAATAGCGTTAGTCAACCAACTGAAGATATTCTGGGGGCTTTGGTGAGCCCAGAGTTTTTACCATTCAAAACTGTGTAAGAGACAGTTAAATTTTGACCTGACCATAATACCTACAGCATGAGGAATAACTGACAAATGTCAGGGTTGGGCGATACAACTAGGCTAAGTGAGGAAGTACTCTTTTGTCACAGGGAGATGAAACCTGATCTGTTCCTCAATTGGAGCAGTGATGGTAGAACACAATGTGAATGTGCCTATTAATCTTCCTACGCCGGGCCCACAGTAAACACTTAGAAATGGACAAACGAATGAAAGACTGTCTTCTTCCAACTGGAATAAACTTCACTTTCCGCTAAATTTCCTGTATTTGCTGTACCTTTTTCACCTTATTCACCACATTCTGCCTTGCATTCCTGCTGTTTGAAACCGTGTCTCATCTCTACCAGAAGGTAAGCATTCAGGGGCAAACTCCTTCTCTTTCTATGTCTCCCTTTCTACTCCTAGCACAGAGCCTGGCGTGGACCTCTAGCAGGGACCCACCATGCTCAGTGAGCATCTGGCTTGATTCCAACTGCAACCTGAATCAATATGTGGCTCCTGGCTAGTCACAGGCGTAAATAAGCCTACCACACCTTCGAGAAACACGGCATAACTGTGGATTGCTGGGAAACAGCAGCAGAGAGACCTCAGCGTGGAATCATCAGGAATTCAGTAGACCACATGGAAAGGAAGGCTTCAGGAAGACCACAGCTCTGGGAGGTAGAATTCCAAATCTCAGATGCTTAAAAATGGAGGAGTTTTAGCAACAAATAAAAGGCACTTTTGTTTCATTTTATTCTCCTGGTGTATGTTGTGGAAAACACATATGTTTCTAAAATTACAACCATACTTAAGAACACCTTGAAATACCAAAGACAGTGACACAGACGCAGTAATGAATACTGACCACAAAAAGAGGTGCATGCCTAGCTAGAGCACCTGAGATAGTAAATTTCAAAGGTAAGGGCATACCACCCTCTCTTCACCACCTGCTTTTCTGCTCATTGTCACTTTTGTGTCTTGGTGCTATGCAGTGCATGGTGTCTGGGTGGCCTTGTGTCATACTGCTTTTTGCTTCACACCCCATTATCTCACTTGATCCTCACACCCTGTAATGGATGAAGAACAAAGGTTATCAACCCCATTTCTTGGATGAGATAAGTGAAGCTCAAGTTGTATGATTTGCCTAAGGGCAGCAGAAAGTGGTTGAACACACAGTAGACACTTAATTTGTGAAATGAACAAATGAAGAAAGGCATGAATCCCTTCAGCTGGAAATACTCTCATTCTCTCTAAATGTCCCAGAATTTGATCTTACCTTGCTTACAAACCTCTTTGTTCTACATCACACAACCTAAAAGAGTTTTATGTGTTTTCAGGGAGCCAACGTTATGGCAGGGAGCCAAAGTGATGAAGCAGTTGGGTAGGTCCCCGGGAGGAAGATGATGTTATTTAACTGTTTTAATAACATCTGCAGAGTCTAGTCTGCATAGTTCCATTCAACCAGCAGCTGGGGATTCGTAGAATATAACATCCCCAGGTCCCTGAGAAACTCAGCCCAGTGGGGACAGGCACGTAAACAGCAGCAGCAGGCAGGGTTGCGAGCACAGTAAAGAGGGATTAAGATGCAGAGTGCTGATAGTTTATATGGGGTTTTCTCAGCTCAAGAAGTTAAAAGGTAATTTACAAACTGAAATAGAAAATTTCTTGGAGTTATTTTGTCCATTACAGAAATGGGCATTTTTGAGGATGAAAAAAATCTACCAACGACTCAAAATGAAGCTACACTATTGTTTCGAAATTGCTCTGGGAAACTGGCAAAAGAAAACCCACCCAGGGTGGAATCTGTTCACCGGCTCTGCGGCTGCATCCGCCTGGAGTCTGAGGCGACACGCAGCCAGGGATGGGGGAGTGGGACGGGGGTGTCCAGTGAACATCTAGGGGCCCAAACTGACACTCGCTTTCCAGAAAAAGGGACCAAGTCCGCTTAGTCACTGCTAACAACTTGAGAGGCTTCCCAGAGAACTCAGATAAGCCCAGGAGCCCGTGTCCCAGGAAGGAATACTCCGTTGGGATTACGCAGGACCAGAAGACCGAGACAGGCTCAGTTCCTCACACAGACACACCCTTCGTTAATCTCAGAGTTCAAAGTCTAAGCAAGTTAAGGATTTGGATCCCTCTTACTGGGTCAGCTGGTTTCCCTCACAGTCGCAGCTTTCTTCAATAGTTCTTTCTTTAAAAGAAAATTATGTTAACAGAAAAAGTAGGGGACGCGCGAGACTGAAGTAAAGCCGTCGGGGAGTTTAGGGGGAGGCCCCTCGCCCGCACCCCCACTCCAGCCAAAAGCACTGACTGGGGCTGGAAGCGTCTCTAAGGTCAACGCAGACATCTAACGCGTGCGTCTACGCGGACCGTCGGGCGAGCAGACCATCTGGGAGCATCGGGAAGGAGGCTACTTTGGGAAGCCGAGTTGCGGGAGGGGCACGAATCCCACAGTGAGGCAGGCGAGGCGGTGCCAGAGCGTGGAACTGGCCCCAGGGGATGCCCGAAAGTCCCCCTCCGCCCGAGCTGGGGTGTACAAGCGGCCCCAGCGCACCGCCGCGAAGCCCCTGCTCTGGGGACTGTGGCGGGAGCGGGGCCCGAGCCCCACGGGGCGGCCCCGGGGCGGGGGACCCCCAGCCGACGCGGCCCCTTCCTCCGCGGGCCACCGGCCGGCCGGGCAGGACGCGCGGGCCGCGGGGCCGGGAATCGCGCCCCTCCCGAGGCCGGGCGCCGCGCCCACCGCTCGCCGGGGAAGTGGCCTCGACGTCCCCGGCTGCCCCACCCGCGTCGCCCGTGCCAAGCGGCGCTTCCGAGCCCGGTCGTCGAATCCAGTCCCTCCCGGCGTCCCCCGAGACCCCGGAACCCCGATGCACCCGAGGCGGCGGCGGTGACGCGTCCCTTACCGCGCAGCGGCTCCGGGCGGCTCCACGGCCCCGCGGTGCGCGGGGCATTTTTTCTGGGAAACTTCTCCCTGGGTCCGAAGCGGGCGGGCAGGAAAAGCGCTCAGCGCCGGGAGGCTGCGACCATCCGGGAACTTAGCCGAGATGTAAACCCTCCCCCTCGGCTCCCCGTCCCCTCCCTGCGGCCCCGCCACATGTGGACGCGCCGCGAGGCCGCCGCCGGCCCTGCGCCCTTCCCTCCGCTGCCGCGCCCTGCCCGCGGGTCGCCGGCTCCGCGCCCACAGCCCCCGGCCTGTGGCGGGATGCGATGGGTGGGAGGCTGGAGTTCGCGTTCCCCTCCGTCCCCCTCCCCTGCGCACTGAGGGGACGAGGCCAGGGGCCCAGGACGAGCGCTGGCAGAGGAGCGGGAGCTGGAGGGGGTGTCCGACCAAAGGCCTTTCCCCCCAAAGACTTGCGTCCTCTCCAGCTTCTCGCGGCTGCCGGGGGTCCCCCCTTCCTCACCCGGAGAGACCGCCTTTTCCCATCGCTTTCCCCTCTCTTCTCAAAAAAAGAGGGTCCAGCTTTGAGAGACCTTAAATTCAAATTCATTTTAAAAATGGATTTAAAATTGGAGTGAAACCCACAGGGGCCCAAGGTCCACATGGGTCTGATTCCGCGCCTGTGTGGGGACAACGTGCTGCTCTCCCCATGGAAAAATGCCAGTTCTCCCCACCAATCGGTTGGGATTGAGTGGTTTTGCTGCTAGTTGGGGTGGATTTATCATCAGTCGCCACATCCTTTAATACAGTAGCCTCAACAGCAAACATTTGGAAAAAAGTGCGGTTCTGCTCCATTGCCAGAGGTAACTCGTTACACTAGGAGGCCCTGACCGGCTCTGAGAGCCTCCACCTCCATGCCCCAAAGAAAAGTTAACACTTGCTAAGACAACGCTAAGACGAGACAGATATTAGAAAGTGTGCGTTTGAAAAGAACAACACAATGCTATAGTCTGTATAACCATTGAATTATACTGTTAAAATATGAAGGCTGTGTATCCTTTGGATAAAAGCAGAAAAGGTGAGAATAGATGCACTTCCAGATTGGTGTACTAGGCTGAGGAGCCCTGGCTTCAGGCTTTCTCTGCTCTTACACCATCGCTACGTGCACACCTGTATCTTGACGTGCTTCTAACAGATACAATAACCCTTCAGGGAAAGACTTTCAGTAACATAGGTAAACTCTTCCCATTGGCAAATTTTTGTACCTAAATGTACCCATTTTTTTAAGGTCCATTATATATTTGCCTTTCTTTTTAGACCATTTCTATGGTAATATGCACATGTATGTTTTATATAAAATGAAGACATGTGATTTCATATATAAATACATTACTCCAGACTTAAAAACATATAAATAGAACTTACCGCAATGTAGCAAAGAAGTTAAGCCCAGGTGCTGCCTGGTTTCCTTACTGGTTCTCTGAGCCCAATTTTTGCTTCAGTAAAATAGTAATAACAACATTTCCTACCTCATATGATTGTTGAAGGATTAAATGGGATAACCTCTCTAAAGATGGGTAGAGTAGTGGCACACAAGTAGAACAGGAATCTTATCTTTGATTCTTCAGTGTGCAGCAGAACTCCTAGTGCCTTGTAGGAAGTATTTGTTAGGATAAGGACTCTCTTGAGTTTATGTCTGTCAGGGATCTTTGGGAATTTTAGCATTAATATATGCAAAAGAAAATTAGGAAGGTAAAATACATTTCCCTTCATTTCATCATTGGAAGCCAAAAATAAATGATATTCTGAATAGTCCACTGTTTTAAATCACTCATAAGGCCAGTGATCAGTTGTCTAGAATCCCCCTGGTTCTCTCCCTTCAAACTCCAATGTTTCTCTCAATAAGGTCAAAATCTGAATAGCATTTTATCAATGGTAATTTGCTGGTTTCAGTTAAGTTGCCTAAGGTTATGCAAAATGTGAACATTTGGGGAAGCTGGGTGAAGCATATACAGAAACATTTTTACTATTTTTGCAAGTTAATTGTAAGTCTGAAATTATTTAAGATGAAAAGTTTAAAGATAAACTATATCAAAGCCTAAAACTCTACAACAGATACCTTATTCCCCTGAGTGATGCCAAATTATAGCTTAAAATGAAGATACTGAAGTTAGTAGCAGGCAAAGGTATAATACTAAACCTTTGCAGTCACATATACTTTGATATGAATGGGTTAATAAGAAAAAATGGCTTCTTGAATGATGCTTGAAGACAAAGCTAGGCCAGAAATGTTATAATGATCTTAGGAAAGAGAGAGAAGGGAGGAAGATAGAAAGATGTTCAGACTGGCAAAACTAAGACAAATTTACCAGGGCATAATGTTATTAAGTACATATATTTGGTTACCCTTTCATAACTACCATTTGGGGACTCCCCTGATCTCTAAAACTAGCTCAATGGTGCCTTAGAACTTCCCCTCTTATAATAGAATTTCTTGTTTATTATGATTGCTCGTCCCCCAGTAGACAGTAGCCCCAATTTGGGGGAAGGCAAAGGGACTTGCCTGCCTAATTCACCCCAGGCTTTCCAGAACTTGCGCATTCTTAGTACTCTTTATCACTTGGAGAATGAACACAAAGCACTAGGTTAGGTCTATTTACATACAGTACCTCATTGAATTCTCACAGCAACTTTGTGAAATAGATATTTGTCCCCCTTCACAGATGAGAAAACTGTGACTCAGAGAGCTTAAGTAACCTGCCCAAGATCACTCAGCTTGTGACCTTCAGAATCCTGGTTATTTTTGATGCTAAAGCGCTTGCTCTAACCACTATGGCATAATGTCTCTTGTTTTACTTCGTATGTCTATTCCGCCTTTGAGCTTCTACTGGTGTGAATGACCTAAATTGACCAGCATCCATATTCCTTGGCACCACACAGCAAAAAGAGAAAATATCATAATTTTGTCTTTGTAAAAAGAATTGCTGGGGTTTAGGTAGGTCTGGTCAAAGGCTCCGTACTAGCTTGGGTTCTCTCTTCTGAGTTACTGTGGGGAGGAACTGGGGCACTATGTGGGAGAAGAGCACCATGCTAGGCCGGGGGGTGCTGTGAGGAATCAGGGTGTGGGGAGGAAGGAGTCTGCAGGCTGCTTTGCACCTAATGGGTGCTCAGCATATATCTAAAAGACACATCCAGAACAGAAAGGGCCAAGCTCCTGAGACCTGAATATTTTACTTATTTATACCACACCTTATTCCAAAAAAGAATTAAGACAGTAAGAGTTGAACATGATAGAATCTAAACCTTAGTCTGGGATAGCAAATTTAGTAAATATTTTCACTTTATCATTTTCTTTCCTTACTAAAAACATGTTTGCATTCTAAACAATTCAAATATTACATAAGCAGGCCAGGCACAGTGGCTCGCACCTGTAAACCTAGCATTTTGGGAGGCCCAGGTGAGAGGATCACTTGAGGCCAGGAGTTCAAGACCAGCCTGAGCAACATAACAAGAAAAAAATTTAAAAATTGGCTGGGTACAGGCACCCACCTGTAGTCCCAGCTACTCAGGAGACTGAGGTGGGATCGCTTAAGCACAGGAGTTGGAGGTTACAGTGAGCTATGATGACGCCAGTGCACTCTAGCCCAGGTGACAGAGCAAGACTCTCTCTCTCAAAAAAAAAAAATCCATAATCATAAAATGCATAAAATATAGAAAGTGAAAGTCTCCTATAATCTCATTCTCCAGAGATAAACGCTAGTAATATATATTCTTCCCTATGTCTTTTTTCTATATATATCCTTATTTTTTTAAATCAACAAATATTTATCAAAAGCTAGATGAATGGGATCATATATCTTCCTCTATAATTTTCTTTTCCCACTAAATAACTGATCGTATTCATTTCTTGTTACGGTGTAACAAAATACCATAAATTTAGCAGCTCAAAACAACATGCCTTTGTTATTGCATGGTTCTGTAGAAGTCTAGATATAGTGTGATTGGTTTCTCTGTTCAAGGCATCATAGGCCAGGCTGAGTTCTTGTGTGGAGGTGCTGGGGAAAAGATCCACTTCCAAGCTCATTCAGGTCATTGGCAAAATTAGGTTCCTTATGGTAGTAGGACTGAGGTCCCTTTTCCTTGTTGGCTGTCAGCTGACAGCTCTTAGAGGCCACCTGTATTCCTTGCCGCATGGCCTGTATCTTCAAAGAAAGCAGTGGAGAGTCTCCCTCCCATTGAATTCCTCTCATACTTCCAATATCTTTCTCCAGGAAGAGCCTAGTGCCATTTAAGGGGTCAGCTGAGTAGACTCATTAGGATAATTTCCCTATCTTAAACTCAACCTTAACTACATCAGCAAAATCCCTTCATGGCAGCATGTAGTACTTGATTGAACAACTGGGAGAAAGTGTGTGTAGAAATCTTGAAATTCTGCCTACCATAGATATCAAGGTACATCTTTCCATTTCCCTAAATATAAATCTACCTCATTCTTTTTAAAGAGCTACATAGTTTTTCACTGTATGATATATAGTAATGCAACCAAAGCCCCCTACTAATGGACATTTATGTCACTTCCAGTTATTTGCTTTTTAAAAATGCATAATAAACATTCAGGCTCTTAAATCCTCATGCATCTATGTACTTCTGTAATAAGTATCCTAATTTACAGAACTTCTACTGGCTAAGTGGAATTGCAAGGTGGAAGGGTTTACACATTTCTATAGATAACTGCTAAACTCCTGTCCAGAATGTTAGTACCAATTTATACGTCCAATGCTAGCATATAAGAACTGAAATAGCTAAAATAGCTAATTCTTATAAACAAATTCCTTTCATAGATGGCTTTATCAGGAAGCCGAATGTATAATGGTTAAGTGCATCAGCTTTCTGTCAGGGTGTCTGGCTACTCAGTCTCAGCTCCTCTTTGATTTCCTAGCTGTGTGGCCTAGAGCAGGTGGCCAAGCCTTAGTTTCTGCATCTCTAAAATGAGAATGATAATAATGGCGCCCCCTTTGTATTAGTGATCTGCTGCTGTGTAAAAAATTACTCTGAAATTTGTGACTTGAAACAACACACATCAATTGTCTCCTAGTTCCTGTGGGTTAGGAATCCGGCTATAGCTCAGCTGGGTGCTGCAACCTGGGTGCCAGCCAGGACTGCAGTCATCTCGAGGCTTGACTGGAGGAGGATTTGCGTTCAAGTTCACTCACATGGCTGGGGCAGGATTCAGGTCTTCTCCGGCTGTCGGCTGGAGACCTCGGTTCCTTGCCATGTAAGAGTCTCCACAGGGCAGCTCACAACATGGTGGCTGTTTTCCCTCAGAGTGAGCAAGAGGGGACACTGAGCTGGAAGCCACGATCTTTTTGTAACCTAATCTTGAAAGTGACATTGCATCACTGTGTCATATTCTCCTCGTCAGAAGCAAGTCACTAAGACAGCCCACAATTAAGGTAAGCGTCTTACACCAGGATAGGAATGTCAGCGGGCTCGGGTGATGGGGCTAACTGGAGGCTTCCTACCACGCTCCTCGTGCAGGGGCTGTGGGGTTGAAGTGAGTTACTGCATGCGAAATAATACAAATGATACCTGACCTTAATAAGCACTCAAGCAAGGTTAATTGTCATCATTATTATTATTGTTGTTTTGTTGTTACCATCATCATCACCATCATCCATTACTTCCACCCATTTTCCTGTTTGACTCAGTATCACATTAAAAACCAAAAACTGGCATTTAAGCCAAAGCTACTGTTCGAATTGTACAGCAGGTGGTTCCCATCAGGAAACAAACCTTCTCAAACGAAGTAATTAATACAGGAAAGCTTAGTGAAGGAATCGTTTACAAAGGTGTTTAGGAAAAGGACAAAGGATGGTGCTGGGCTCCAGAGCTAGAGCAGCAGGGAGCCGTTACTACCCCTGGGCCTAAAGGACGAGAATGTTAACCAGAACTGGAGGACGGCAGATGCAGCTTAAGAGCAGTGACCTTCAGAAGAAGGATGGTGACAAGCCATGTGACCCAGCAGGATGAGAGCTAGAGGGATAAATACCCTGACTTTACCCCTCTCCTGCCTATCACCCTCATGTCTCCTGCCTATCACCCTCATGTGAGCGCAGTCAGGAGCCAGAGGACAAGGAAGCCCAAGATGCTGTCTGCACAGATCTGCCTCCCTGGCCTGGAGCAGGTGGAGGAGGGTGACCAAGGCCTGGAGGGGTAAGTGGAAAATATTCAGCACCGGCAGGCACAGCTATTTCCTAACGGGACTTGCCTGGGGACATGACTCCATGGTTCCTTCTTATAAAAGAGGAAGTGAAAGTCAGTTCGTCCTAAATTTCCACCATAGTGGTCAGATAGTGGCAGCAGGGAGCACAGCTCCAGAGGCCTCTGATCCAATCATTGCTTCTTGGTACTCCTGCTGGAGTTTACATTTGGGCCAATGAGGAAGGTACAGGGATTTAAACCCATAGCTGGCAGACTAGTCCAGGGTAAGTGTCTCAGAAAACTCATGTGGGCGGTAGATTTTATTTTATCGGGGGAATGGACTTGATGCAAAAGCCATTTCTTCTGCTGGACTCTTCTGATTCTACAGTTTGATGAGTCTGACTGATGACTAAACAATGCTTCATTGGTCAGGGACCAATGTTGGGACCTGCCGAAGACCTTAGGGGCTGCTACAGACACGGGGTTTTCCAAACATGGTTCTCCATCCGTAACAAGGATCCGGGAGCCTCCCTTCAGTGAGAGAAGGCAGTGCAGCTGGAGGCCCAGGGAGAAGCGGAAACAATACAATAACCAAGACACGGGTGAACCCAGTAGCCTCAGCATGGGCCTTTCCCCGCCTGGTGCCTGCATGCACAGGGAGTCCCTATGGAAATCTGAGTGTTTTTGAACAGTTGCTTCCATGCTTTAAGCCTGCTGGAGGGGAGGACATGGAGAGGTCAGGGAAGGTTGCATTTACTTACTCTATTTATTTATTGTGGCAATTGATATTTATTTTTGAAAATGCTGTGTGAAGATGCTATTAAAATATATGTGATCTGGAGACAACCCTTTAAAAGATGATGAGGGCACTTGCTAAAATATCCCAAGAGTATTTCAAAGAGTCTGAGATTATAGGAAATTGGGGTGGGTGGGAAAAGTAAAAGGATAAAAGAGACATGAAAGGAAGACTGTCAATTAACACTGACTTAGATGAAGTCATCCTCAGGAAGGCTCACAGCATAAATATTAACAGATCCCTCATTTTGGACATTTTAAAAGATAAAAAATTAAAACCCATAAGTAAAGAAAATGGGACAAATCCTCTTGAAAAAGTTACGTATTGTGATGCAAACCCATGCACGGGATGGTCCCAGTTGCCTGGTCCCTGGCCCTGGGATGACTGAGGCAGAAGAATGTGGTCAGATGGAGGAGTGTGGTCTGGATTGGTTGGTTTGCATATCAAAGGCATGTTCCTGGCTGAGCCACTTGGCTGTCTCTGAAAATTGGCTAGTTCCAGGAGGGGCAGTCTCTCCCCAGCCAGAAAGGTTTATAAGAAGTCAAAACATCATAATATACAGAAAATTAAAAATAAAAACAATGCAGAGATGGAAAGAAGTATGGGCAGAAGATCGTGCTCAGAGAGCAACTAAGAAAGAAGAAAGTATGCACTTGGGCCTCAATCTCTTTAGAATCCAAATGAGGGGACTGGAAAAAACTCTTGAGGGCTTTTGCTTCACTCCTCTCACTATCCAGGTGAAGAACTGAGGCCCACAGGGAGTGGACTACCCACTTCAAACTGGCATAAGTCAAAGGTGGAATGTTTTGGCTGATGTAAATGGAGAGTCTAGAGGCAAAGGTCAAACGGAGCTGGATTCAGGGCTTTCATGACATCATCAGGATTCTGTCACTCTGACTCACTGGTCCCCGATCTCCATTCTGCCTGTCTCTGAATGGGCCCCACTGTCAGGCAGTCCTCTCCTTGTGGTGACCCAGCAACTCAGGCTGACATCATCCCGTTAGAAATCTCAGTGGAGGCCCGGCACAGTGGCTCACGCCTGCAATCCTAGCACTCTGGAAGGCCAAGGCGGGAAGATTGCTTGAGGTCAGGAGTTCAAGACCAGCCTGAGCAAGAGCAAGACCCCATCTCTACCAGAAATAGAAAAATTAGCTGGGCATGGTGGTGCACACCTGTAGCCTCTCCTACTCAGGAGGCTGAGGCAGGAGGACCACTTGAGCCCAGGAGTTTGAGGTTGCTGTGAGCTATGATGAAGCCATGGCACTCTAGCCCTGGCAACAGAGCGAGACTCTGTCTCAAAAAAAAAGAAAGAAATCTCAGTGGAGAGAGCTTCTCTTTCCTGGCCCCAGGCCTGGACTGAGTCACACTGGGCCATGTGTCCATTCCGGAACCCATCCCAAGCCTGGAGGAATGGAATATGCTGACAGGCCAGGCCCCGTCATGTGCCCACTGGAGCTAGAGAGGGGGGTCTGCCCCGCTCGAAACATGGGAGCTGACATGGGAGTGGGAGGAGTTCCAGAGGAAATTGGAGATGCTGTTTGCACAAGAAAGGGACAAGTTTGCCTGCTGACAGGTGGACGTGCACTCCCCCAGCAGCAAACCAGTGACAGAACTGGGTTCCTCCCATCCTTGTGGTCCCCTCACACAGACGTCCTGCTCTACAGCAGAGCCATTGCAAAGCAGCGACACTGCGTTTACCCAAAAGTCACTCAGGCAAGGAACACCAATGCAGTTGTCTCCAAAGTAAGATGCTTTTGCTCCCCAGGGATGTGCAAAACGATGCTTTGGGGTAAAGGAAGAAAATATTACCATTTCTATGTATAGTTATTTTTAAAATCTGAAACATCTGAGAGCTTTACTAATATTTAATAGATTGACCCAAGTGTTCTCCCTCAGGCCTCGGTCAGTCTAACTCACGTTGTCTGTGGTACAAGAAGTCTCGTGGGCGAGGAAGGGGTGGCACGAAATGAAGGGCGATGTTGGTCCCACGTTCCTTTGTACTTTCGCTGCACACTCTGCCATGGCTGTGCATGTGATCTTTACGGGCTGTCTTCAGTGTGGTTGTTTTTAAAAAGTATCTTCAAACACGTCCATAAAGGCACCTATATGAAGATGTTCGCTGCAGCAATGCGTGTGGCGGCTCCCATCCCTGGACAGCGGAGAGGTAACGAGTGGCAGGTGCACGCAAGAGTGTGGCGTGGGAGTTAGAAGCAACGGGTTAGACACTCACAGAGTAACTCGGTTGGACCTTCAAACACAAGGACCGGTGGGAGGAGTAAGAAGTTGAACACAATACATGACCCAATAGCATTTACACAAAGTAAAAATACTTGCACACAAAAGTATAAAACCAATTTTTCAAGAATGCATACAAACAAAAAGAGGTACATTAAACCACTAGAAGCGTTACCTATGTTGGAAGGGAGATAAAAATCAACCCATACGTGCTCACCACACACAATTATAAGAGAAAGGTGCTTTCAGGGAACCACAGTGACCCAGGAGAGTGATAAATTCAACCCTCTGCAATGAGGTTTGAAAATTATAAAAGTTTAATATATATTAAAATATTAAAAATACCAAAATATATGTAATAAAATAAATAGTAGAATCTATGAGATGGGAACGACTATGAAAATCTTATGTAATTTGCAAAGATTTGTTTATTATCTGTGTTAAATACTTACAAATATTACTGACTCTAAAAATTCGGTAAATTTAAAAACATATACACTCTTATTTTTCAAAAAGGCAAGTTTTCTAAATTTGCTGTTTTTTTCTGGATTATAAATAGCTGTCAGCATTGTGCCACCTAGTCAATAGTTTAGAAAAGAATGAGTTCCCTTCATCTGTCTCTTTAATGTACAGTGATGTTTTAACAATGAAAGAGAAATGGCTTTTGAAAAGAAATTTGTACTATGAGAGAGTATTTTTGAAAACAGGTGTTTAGAAATGTTTCCATTATCCTGTGGTTTTGTTTAAAAAAATTTTACTATTTTTAAAAAACTCTTTAATATATCTGCATGCTTTAAAAACTTGAAGAAGAGTTTTGGATCTGTTTAAAAATCTTCCAAAGTGTTTTAGAAGGGGGTGATGTCTGAGCCCTTAGTTAAAAATAAAATGCATCAGCTTCTAATAAGCTGGCAAGAACAAATGATTGCAGGAAAGAGAAAAACTTACTAGCTGAATTTCACTAAAGACCTTTAGTCAAGTGGTGGATGAGATGAAAGAAATTGTGACTTCTTATGTGCTGCCTTCCTCCTTGGAGCTACCAACTTTCGTGAGGTGCCTTCTTCTTCTGTGCCAGCCACGTGGCTCAAAAGCAAGCAGTAAACTTAGAATGGGACCGACCTTCAAATCCCCTTACAATAAAGGGTTAAACCAAGGTTTTCAAAAATAATAAAGCAGTGGCTGCCTGGGGTTGCGGGGAAGGAAGAGGGCTGAATAGTTGGGGCACAGGGATTCTTAGGGCAGTGGAAATACTGTTTGACACTACAATGGTAAATGTATGTCATTCTATCTTTGTCAAAACTGTTAGAATCCTCAACACCAAGAATGAATCCTAATGTAAATTATGATCTTTAATTAATAATAATGTTTCGATATTGGCTCATCAATTGTAAAAAATGTACCACAATAATAGGAGACATTATTAATAGGGGAAATTGGGGGAGGAGAAGTGATAAGGGGTATTTGGAAACTGTACTTTCTGTTCGGTTTCTACCTCCCAAAATAAAGTCTATTAATTTTTTTTAAATGAAGCATATTCAATTACAGTCTTCTTAGAACATTTTCATTGCAGTTTTTAAGTGAGAGCAAACATTTTTGTACCATTAGTAAATGAAACACTTAAAAATATTGTTTATCTTTAATTCATTCGCTTTAATTTGTATTTTCATGCATGTTTAATAATATACAAAATGGATTATTATAGTAATATATGATTATAACTTGTAAGGAAATCAATATCAATTTCTTAGAGGTGCAGCCTCAGACATTTTTATTGATGCCGTGCACATTCCAAATGTTTGGTGCTGTGTGGACCAACACTTTCCTGTGGGGAAAGTGGACCTCCTGTGGCTCAGTGATCCCAGGGCGCTGGTGGAGCTGGGGGTGCCACTGCGGCTGCCTTCCTGGGGAGCAGCGGTCGTGGCAGAGGGGGCGCTGAGGAACTTGGTTTCTGTGGAGGGCGTGCAAGAACTGGACCTGTCATAATCTGATCAAGCGACAGGCCAGGGAGGCAAGCACGGAGCACCGTGAGCCACAGCCAGGTCCCGTCGCAGGAGGGGAAGAACAGAATGGCCTGAAAGGGCAATTAGTAAATCAGGTAAGGACTGGTGGGCCCAGCAAACGGGGAAGCCCAGCAAAGCTTCGGAATGGATAGCTTTCAGCAGCAAAGTCAATTCTAGCAGCACAGTCAGCTGTCAATACCTGTAATCCCCACTTTCTTACTAAGGATCACAGGAGTGGTGAGACCCCGAGGGCTAGATTGGAAAGAATGGACTTGGGGAATGGTGTCCAGCAGGGCCAGTGGCCTGGGAGGAAGGAAGCAGTTCCCGCCTCCTCACTGGTCACAGATGGAATTGAGAAACGAAACAGCCACTTCCTGACCTGTGGAAAGTGCTCCCCGGGACACCCACCATCATGGAGAAAACCCCAACGGCAGCCTCTCCCTCCCTGACCCCTGGACCCCGAGTTCCTTTGAGATGGTGTCCCATCAGGTACAGCACGGTTCCACGTGTCCTTTGGCAGCACAAAACTCTTTCTTCACACTGCTATGCAGAGCACCAAATACGGAAAGCAGATGAACGCAGAGCTGCCCTTGGAAGGGCAGAGAGGGCTGGAGGGTGGGAGCTCAAACGCCTGATCATCCGAGGTGGACCCCGAGGCGTGAGTTGAGAACCACAACCTGGAGAGGCAAGTCCAAGCTCCTCGATGGGCTTTTGGGCATTCCTTGAATCACCCCATTTTCTTCTCCCTTTGCCCTTGGCCTTCCCTTGCTTTACATTTCACACTATCCCCCAATATAGAACTGCGGCCCCACACCCAAAGCTGTCTCATGCCTCTGTGCTTTTGCTCATGCTGTTCCTTCTGCTTGAATGCCTTTCCCACCAGCTGCCTCTGACCCGTCTTCAGACTTCACCTGTGACATCATCTCCTCTGCTAAGCCCTCTGGGCTCCCATACAGCCCTGGATGTGCCTATATCTGAGAAGTTACCTCTCTCTACTGGAATTCTTTCCGTATCTGTCACCCCCCCACACACACTAAACTATAAACTCCCCAGGGGCAGGAATTTTTAATCTGAGTCATCCATTTCCACTCGCAATACCTGGCTTAACTGATGCTACTGTTTAAGCACTATCAGTGGTGGGTTTAGTATACAAGGGATGCTTTCTGGAAAGCAAGTTTGAGAAGTGAAGACAGGAGAGCACAATAAGGAGTGGCACAGTGCCTGGGAGGGGTTGGGGGAAGGGAGGAGCTGAGACCTGAGGGACTGGGGACGGCAAACAACCACGCCTCAGGGATCTTTGCCTAGAATTGCTGATAGTTCAAATCAGGTCTCGGATTTGACGTACCTGGCACCACTGCCCCTGATTGAGTTAGTAATAAGTAACCCTGGGGAGATGCGCTCTGGTGTGCAACAGAGGCCCCTTTCCAGGAACAGCGCAGGCTTCTGATTACATCCCTGAGATGCACAGGCCTCCAGGGATCTAACCAGCATAATGGACTTTGAAAAGGGAGACAGCTGCACTACGAAAGTTAGTTCAAGTCCCTGGGGATAATGATGGATTGGTTAAGGACTCCATCAGGTCTGTGTGAGACTACCAGCGTGGGAAGAAATCTCGTACTGGAATCGTTTGCTCGTGGTTAGGGAGGGGGAGATGGAAAAGGTTTTGTGTTATGAGAACCAGATGTATTCTAGGTCTTGCTTTAAAACACTGGACAGTCTCTCCACCTTGCTATTCTCCACATGTTAAATGAGCCGGCAACAGCCCCACTTCCCTGCTTCACAGGCATGTGGCAAGAACATATGGGACCAGCTCTGCCGCTTGCTGGCTTTGTGACCTGGAGCTAGTTCTTAAAACTCTCTGAGCCTCAGTTTCCTCATGTGCAAAATGGGGACAATAATTGTATCCTGCTTCCTTTAATCAGTAAGATAATCCATGCAAAGGTCTTAATACAGGGCCTGATATATATATGTGTCTGCGTGTGTGTGTGCACATATACACACACATACATGTAGAGAGAAAGCACTCAATAAATATTAGCTAGAATTATTACTGCTGACACATCCTGCCATTTGGGAAGGCTTGGCTGAGAGTAAAAGGCGGCTGAGCTACCCAGAGGCGAGACAGCCTGAAGCCCTGCCGCTCGATCACCAGGTGGCTACGGAGCAGCAGCAGCTTCAGAGGGCGCTTGTTAGAAATGCAGAGTCCTGGGCCACGTCCCAGACTGACTGAGTCTGAACTTGCAACTTAGTAAGATCCCTGGGTGATCACATGCACATTAAAGCTCGAGAATCGCTGGCAAAGAAACGCCGGTGACATATCTACCACTTCCTAATTGTGTCACTTTAGGCAAGTTACTTAACCCCTCCATGCTTACTTTGTCATCTCTAAAACCTTACTTCATGGGTTTGTGGCAGTGGCCTTGGACGGTAAGTGCTACTCAGCACTTGCTGTCTGCGCTCTCCAGCCCCAGCCTTGCTGCCGGGTTCACATCTGGCTCCCTTACCTGCAAGGAGCAAGGTATGGCTGTGTGGCTGGGCAGTCGCCTAACTGTTCCAAGCCTTAGTTTCATGTCTGTTAAAATTGGAACCGTGGCTGTGCCTGGCTGAAGCATTCAATGAAATGGGCAGCAAAGGGCCAGGCCGGGGATACTGCTCAAAGCACGTTTTAGCTTCATCAGTGGTTTGTGTTGGTCAGAGTCCACGCTCTGAGCTGAGTGTGCCCCCGCTTCACAGGGACTCAATGCTTCCTGCTGCCTGACCAATAGCTGCAGGAGCTCTCTGGACCTAGAACTTGGGTACCAGGGTGGGCAGGGCCTGAACCCTCATAGGCCAAGGAGGAAGAGGAGGCAGGAGGGGCCTGGGAGGCCAGCCAGCCTGACCCCTCCCAGCTTACTCACCTGGTCCCTAAGCCCCACGAGAGGGGGACCTTATCTCACTAACTCACCATCAAGTTTGCATAGTGTCTAGCATTTTGCCCGGCACGTGGTATAGAAATATTTCTAGGTGTACGTGTGAATAAATAAAGGCTAGAAGAGGCTGGGCATGGTGGTTCACATCTGTAATCCTAGCACTTTGGGAGGCTGAGGTGGGAAGATTGCTTGAGGCCAGGAGTTTGAGATCAGTCTGAACTGTGAGACCCTGTCTCTACAAAAAATTTTTAAAAATTAGCCATTGTGGTGGTGTGCACCTGTAGCCCCAGCTACTCAGGAGGCTGAGGCAGGAGGATCACTTGAGCCTGGGAATTTGAGGTTGCAGTAAGCTATAATGATGCCACTGCACTCCAGCCTGAGTGACAGAGGGAGTCTCTGTCT
>NW_012149063.1:7414845-7416169 GCF_000956105.1 Propithecus coquereli
CCCAGGAGTCACTGGGGTTCTTCTGAAGCTAGCCTTAGGAGAAGAAGGGGATCAGGGAGCAGGTGAGGGTGAGGGAGGTGGGGAAACTGGAGGAGAAGGGGACTAAGTGAGCAAGAGTCCTGTGAAGAGCAAGGGAAGGTCCCCTTAGATCCTTCAGGACCTGGATGTTTACGTAAGAGATTAAGAACAGAAAGATCCCTTTTTATGGGGAAGGACAAGTGGAGATTGGACAGCTCAGGGTCAAGGTGACAAGCTGCACTTTCAACACCCCAAAGGTAGGAGGATATTTATTGGTAACTGACATAAAGGCTTGGGCCCTGTCTTTCTCATCCCTGACATTCACAGCTTAAGTTATCCACCCAGAATGTTCTCAGAGGTCTGCTGGGCAGATGTTTTAGCGGAGGAGAAAGGCTAGAAGACCTTTTTCTTTATCTGCTGTTTTTCAGCTCAAGGGTAATTAAGAACTTTCTCTCTCCTGTTGGTGTCAGAAAACATAGCAAGAGAAGGAGGAAGATGAACTCTGCACTCTCAGCCCTGCACACCGAGAAAGTACTAGAACCCCTACGGGAAGGAGGGGCAGTGGCTCCAAGCCAGGGTCGGGGGTGTCTCCTTCTTTCTGAGACAGAGGGACACCTTCCTGTTAGTGCTGGGACTCCCCTGGGACTCTGAGAGCCGGGACTACTGTGAGCACTGGGGCGGTCACTGTTTGAGGAGAACGTCCAGGAGGACCGGCCTCTCAGGTGGTGCCTCAGTGGGGCCATCAGCCCCGCTGACCCCTCACAGACGGGCTCCCTCCCTGGGAGGGGATGGATGGTGTATTGAAGGCAGGTTAAGGAGTGGAGTAAGGAATGCAAGAGTTTTGAAGTCCTTCGGCTGTCTGGATAGGTCTCCGGTTAAGCTTCTGTAAACACACACACACACACACACACACACACCCCTGAAGGCATCCTTTCCCATCTGAGTCCTGGAGGGGGAGGGAGAGAATTCCAGCCTCAGCCCCTTCCTGAAATCAGATCTCTGGGTTGTGTGGAGATGATCAAGTGGAATAGGCAATTGTAAATCCCTTTGAAAAAGTGAGAGACAGCTGCAAGCTCTTGCGCAGCTCTTGCGCAGCTCTTGCTCTGTGCTGCCCGCCTTGTTGTTAGGCAGGCAAGGAGAGAAATGCTGCTCCCAGCAAGGAGGCTCACTTCCCTGATCCCTCTTTCCCCTTCCTCCCTCCGACACATACAAGGCCAATGCCGCAAAGCTCCCTGCTGCCCAACCAACAGAACCATGGCTAGATGCAAAAACTGGGGAGAGAAAAAGAGACAGAGAGAGAGAGAGA
>NW_012149063.1:7427154-7427630 GCF_000956105.1 Propithecus coquereli
GCTTAATCATCCATTCACTTGTCTCTTCATTTATTCAACAACTTTTATTAGCATCTACCTGACTAATACCTGAGAATATAAATATAAATAAAATGCATTTTTTGTCCTTCAAGAAGATTCCAAGCTAGGAGCTGACATGAGAAACACAAGAAAACACCATAAAGGGATAAATGGTATATACAGCAAAGGGCTATGGAAATAAGAATGAAAACACAGGTTTAAAAACACTACGTTGGAATGATGTTCAAAAAATAAAGATTATGGCCAGGCGCGATGGCTCACGCCTGTAATCCTAGCACTCTGGGAGGCCGAGGTGGGAGGATTGCTTGAGGTCAGGAGTTCAAGACCAGCCTGAGCAATATCGAGACCCCGTCTCTACTATAAATAGAAAGAAATTAGCCAAACAACTAAAAATAGAAAAAAATAGCCAGGCACAGTGGTGCATGCCTGTAGTCCCAGCTACCTGGGAGGCTGAG
>NW_012149063.1:7427800-7431197 GCF_000956105.1 Propithecus coquereli
GACTTGTATTGGAAAAATCTCTGAGATTCCATAAGTGATCCAGGCCGGCCAGTGGATCACTGGTAGTTGATGGCTAGAACTAGTCAAATGTATTCAATTGAAAGAACTATTCTTTTTTTTTTTTTTGAAAGAACTATTCTTCATCTGAGATTATGATCTTCCTACTTTTGGTGTTAATATTTCATTTTTAAATCAAACAATGGTTATAATAAACTAGTATCCCTAGTTCCTGGCAGCCAGTAAGTGCTAATACATCTTGGAAGACTTAGTTAAATAAAGGTTAATGATAATGGATGTGCTAACTAAAACAAAAAGTTACTAGCACTATGCTTCTTTTGGGACTTAACGCTATTCTGGAAAAGCTCTCAGTCTATGCAGGTTTTGTGTGCATTTAGTAGGGATACTTCCCTATTTTAATTCAGTGGCTGTAGTACTTATTTTTCAGCACAAGAGGGAGCTGCTGCCTAGTTTATTTAACTAAAATAGACTTTCTGCAGGTTTGCCCTATTTCCTCTCAAACTACAGTAGTACAGTATATTGTGCCATTTAACCACCCTCCCAAAAAATAGCCCACATACTAAAAATATGCTATCATAATTCAATAAGAGTATGACCAGTGGTGCATTATTTTTTAATGAATTTCTCCTAAACTACATGATTAGTAAGGAAAAAAGATAACATTTTAAATGTTATATGAACAGAGACCCTAGGCCAGGCTGGAGGGTTCTTCAGAGGCTTAAATAAACCCAGGGTTTCCCAGTAAATGGAAACTGTGCTTATAACAAAAGCCTCAGGGCCTCATATGGGGGCAATAAGGCTGAGATAAGAGCCATTTCTAAGTGCTCAAGTTTTCATGAGGGTCAAAGTCTCCCTGAGATGTCGGCTGAGTACAGCTTTCAAACCTTAGGACTTGCAATTTTGTTTGCAAAGAGCTATAAAGAATAGACCATGAAGTAATGAAGAAAATTCAATGTGCCTTGAATCAAGAACATCTGATACATGCATTAATCAGAACTTAGAGGAAAAATAGCAAGTAATTCTATGCTTGGAAAGGATTTTTTGCTTTACTAAAGCATTCTCTTCAGAACTTTTTCCACAGCAATCTCCCCAGTATCGTATATTAAAAAAAAAACAAAAACTTAAATTACCAAAATCAAATCTGCACACTATTTTTCAGAGACACCATTTCTAGCAAATAAAGAGTGTGCTATTATCATATAAAACCAGCCCCCTATAAGTGACTATGTCTAGTTCCTTTAAATGTGGGGTGGTGTTACTAAGATAAACAGAGATCAATGTGATTTTAACCATCTGAGAATGAAATACAGAAAAGAAAGAGCTGAAAGTGAAGGAACATTTTCCCAATTCACAACCAAATTCAATCTTTGTGGCTCATGCCTGTAATCCTAGCATTCTGGGAGGCTGAGGCAGAAGGATTGCTTAAGGTCAGGAGTTAGAGCCCAGCCTGAGCAAAACCGAGACCTGTCTCTACCAAAAATAGAAAAAGTTAGCTGCAGGCCTGCAGTACCAGCTACCCAGGAGACTGAAGCAGAAGGATCGCCCGAGCCCAGGAGTTTGAGGTTGCAGTGAGCTATGATGACGCCACTACACTCTACCCAGGGTGACAGAGCAAGACTCTGTCTCAAAAAAAAGAGAAAAAGAAAGAAAAAGAAAAAAAGAAACAATAAAACAATCCCTTTGTTCCCCCTAGAACTATTTCATTATTAATGATTCTTTTTGGAACAAGTCACAGCTTTCTGGTACGCCCAATGGCCACACAGACACTCCATGTCTGAACACTGGTGTTTGGGTGTCACCTTCTCCCTTGTATTGTTGTCTCATACTGGTCACTTCCTGAGGGTGAGAACTACGCCTTCTTGACTTGTGTGTCACCAATAGAGCCTAGCCCAGGGCCAGAGGTGGGCTCTTCATTTGTGTTTAGAAAAAAATCGCAGCCAAATGTGACTGAAAAACAAAGGGGAAAGAAAATGAGATTTTTTATACTTACAGGTTGTGTGTTCTTGTTTGTTTCTGTCGGTTGGTTGTTACAGCTTAATGCACTGGTCAAGAGGTAGCAGAGAGTGGTGGTGAAATGCATAGACTTAGATGTCTTGGGTTCAAATCTCAGCTCTGCCCCTTCTAGCTGTGTGGTCTTGGGTAAGATTCTTGTCTTTTCGATGTCTCAGTTTCTTCATCAGTAGCATGAGGATGATGATGATGATGATAAGACTTACCATGTAGCGTTTGTAATTTATAAAGTACTCAGAACAGTGCCTGATACAAAGTAAATATTATTAGTGTTTATAAAATAGAATAATTATACTTTGTAGATGTAGTCAAAGTGCATTTTAATTCATTAAAAGCCAAATAGAGCTTTAAAAAATGCCATGGAGATGGGATGATGGAAATGTTCTGGAATTACATAGTGGTGATGGTTGCACAGCCTTGTGAATATATTAATACTAAAAACCACTGAATTGTACATTTCTAAATGGTGAATTTTATGGCATATGAATTATATTGCAATAAAAAATGTAATGAAGAAAAATTCAATTCAACAAATAATTGTGGACACATAATAGGTACTCAATCCTCTCCTGGGTTCAGTGCAGGATATAAAAGAAGTTTAGGAAATAATGCTTGCCCTGAAGGGTATTATTCAAGGAGCATCTGCAAGGGAGAGTGTCAGTCACCTTTCTCAGCTCACTGGGAAAGACATTGCCATCCACATTTTTTACTCCGAGACTCAGAAGCATTATATAACTTGCCCAGGGTCCCACAGGAAGTGTGGGTAGCAGGCATCAGCTGGCTAGTTCTACCAAACTACCTTCTTCAGGTAGGGAGAGTCTTGTTGGGGACAGAGGATTTACATCCATAAAGCAATTTGTGAAATAGACACCGCTAGAGACCCTTAGGTCAGTATATTTGGTAAGGATGAGCAGAAAGAGTGCAGGCTATGAGCAGCGGGTGGTTAGGGAAGGTTTTCTGGAGGCAAAGGCCTTTGGGAGGGGCCTTTGCAGGTGGGTATGGTTTTAGCTCTGCAGGTCAGCTGCTGTGAGAGTAGACGTTTTTAGAGGTGTATAAGAAGCGTTCATATAACTGCTTTTCCTAAAGTGGTGCATGTTCTCGGGTTGAAAACCCTCATGCTGATCATATTAACAAACATGGATGTATATGAATTTCATATTCGTATCAGAAATTAATATAAACACAGCTGAAGCCGCAGGCATTTGTTTTTATCAATTATATCAAAAGTAGGCTGCTAATGAGAGAATGAGAGCAATCTAAAGACAATTTAGGTTGCTTAATCATCCATTCACTTGTCTCTTCATTTATTCAACAACTTTTATTAGCATCTACCTGACTAATACCTGAGAATATAAATATAAATAAAATG
>NW_012149063.1:7440895-7442122 GCF_000956105.1 Propithecus coquereli
TAATTCAAGTAATATTTCTTCTGATTATAAATGTAATCTTAGTTGTAGAAAATTTGGGAAATTCTGGGGAAGCAAAAGGAAGAAAATAAAATCATCTGTTAGTTCATATCTAGGAAAAATTGTTAGGATTTTTTATTATAGCATATTACTGTTTGATTTCTATTTGGTCACATTAATAAAGGTATATGTTACAAAGGTGTGAATGTACTCTACGCTCCGTTTCTAACCTCCTTTTTAGTTCAGTATATCCTCAGTCTCTCCCCATGTCTGTCATTTTTTTCTGCTATGTTTTAGCAACTATATTTGACATGTTGGGGAATTGTAAATGGTCAGTTACTGAAAAAAGTGAGTTAACACGGGAAATGGTAAAAAATGATACATATCTAAACACTAAATTTTAAATTCAAACAAATGTATATCCATTCCCCAATCTTTTGGCTATAGACCGAAAGCCCTTTCTCAGAGAGTGGGTCCACTCATTCCAGTTTCTCAAATAAGCCATATCCATTATATCCAGTTTTGATTTCTGTACAATGGATGGAGACTATGAAAGACATTTAAAGATACTGAAAGCAACCTCCTAGATTTTTCTAAGCTTTTAATAACAAATACAACTGGTATAAATAGGTGTTTAGAATGGATGCGGCTAAATCTTAGGCAGCATACTGTTGAACTTTTTGGAGCACAGATGTGAGGATTGTCCAAGAGAGTCCTGTCAGCCACTTGTGTTTTATGGGAGAGTGAAGAATGTCTATTAATTTGGCAAATCAGCAGGGGTAGAAGAGCATCTGCCCTTTCCACTGCATGGGTGTACCATAAGTAGTTACCCAGTCCCCTGTTGGGGATTCTGGTGGTTTCCTATTGTCTTCTCAAATTTGTACAAATCCATGATGATCTTCAGGATGAATCCTGGAGGTGTAATTGTGCATTTATGTCCATGTATGTGTGTATACATGCATGCACTATGTCTTTGAGACATATTGTCAAATAGCTTTCCAAAAAGATTGTGCTAGGTTATACTTACTTCCATCAGATTGTAGGAGAATGCCCATTTTAACATTCCCTTTTCAACAGTGAATTCAACAGTAACGATGTGAAAACCCACAAAACTTGCTTAGTATGATACCTGAAATTTTAAATTGCATCTTATTTTAGTTTGCATTTTTTTAAATTGAGAAATGAATATTTTCCATTTAAATCATTGTATTTCTTTGTGAATTGATAAAC
>NW_012149063.1:7442342-7445793 GCF_000956105.1 Propithecus coquereli
TCTGTACCCATTAAGCAATGACTCACCCCTCCCTCCAAACCCTGGTAATGTCTATTCTACTTTCTGTTTCTATGAATCTGCCTATCCTAGGTAACTTATATAAGTGGAATCACACCATATTTATCCTTTTGCATATGGCTTATGTCACTTAGCATAATATTTTTAGTGTTCATCCATGTCGTAGTATGTGTCCGAATTTCATTCTTTTTTAAGGTTGAATAATATTCCATTGTGTGCTTATATCACCTTTTGTTTATCCATTCATCTGCGGATGGACACTTGGGCTGTTTCCACCTCTTGGCTATTATGAATAATGCTGCAATTGGGAACATTGCATACAAGTATCTTCAAGTCCCTGCCTTCGATTCCTTTGGAAATATGTCTGGGAGTGGAATTGTTGAATCATATGGTAATTCTATGTTTAGCTTCTCAGGGAACTGCCAAACCATTTTCCGTAGCAGCTGCACCATTTTACATTCCCACCAGTAACGCCCAAGCGTTCCAATTTCTCCACATCCTCCCCAACAGCAACTGCAGAAGAGTGGAAAGAATCCTGAATTTTGCACTGGAAGAAGTTTATTTGAATTAAATTGGTAAATGATCAAGGTAAAAAATTCAAGTGGAATATTTCTAGTCATGCACCGTGTGGAGGGGACGAAAGGGAGAGCAAGGGTCCCCTGGCACCGAGGCCATACAGGCACAGTTAGAGAGGTCCCAGGCCTGATCACGCCCCACAGCCACTACCAGCAACAATGTTTGGGTTACTTCCAGAAATTTGATATTGATGTAAGAGAATTATCCCCTGCTCTTGGCATTTTGGGCAAGAATTTCCTTTCTGTGGGGACTGTCTTGATGCCCAGTCTATCCTTACACAGTGACAGTGGTGCCCTTCCCCCGTCTGTGGCAGCCTGGGTGCAGCGTCCTCCTTACACTTGCAGACACTTGCTGGGGTGGGTAAGTCCATACAGCCTGGTAGAGTTCCCAAACTGTCATTGAAACCCTGTAGAGGGTCTTCCCATCTGTGCCCATGGAGGATGCCTTTTACCCGTGTTCGCAGATAGTGTGGCTATGACTTATAGACTCTCCTCAGCTTCCTGATACAGCTGGTGCTCAGGGACCATCCTTAGATGTACATCTTGAAATGTTTTTCAGCAATTGCTCTAGAGAAAGTCTCCACACAGGGTGTTACTGTCGCTGCAGCAGGTGGAGTTCTGGAGCTGGGGCTCAGAACTGTGGCTCAGCACCGGTGTCTCTAGCTCCACCCAGGGTTTTCACACTGTCCAGCAAGAAGTGACCCCTTGGTGTGGTCAAGCACAGAGGCGTCTTTCCCCTCTTTTGCCATTGGAAGAACCTCTTCTTGTTCTTGTCCGATATCATAAAGGTTTGTAAGTGGAAAGGAAGATCCACTCTCCATCTCTAGAACTCTCCAGATAGTTAATTCATAAAATGTTACAGGGATGCTTTTGCCGAGAGACGCTGGGGTAGAGCCCACTGCAGGGGCTATTCCTGGGGTCCGGCCCCACTGCTCCAAGCTCCGTGTGCTGTTTGTACGGAGACAGACACAAGGAACCCGAATATGCTCCTGGCCTGTTCAGGACACGCGCTTTGGCCAGGCGCCCCCTATAGAGAACGTGGCTGTGTAAGTTACTGCTCAGCGTTCATGGCCCTTGGTTTCGAAAGCTGTTCTGTGATGCCAGTTTGTGTCCTGTGAGTTTATGGAAAAATTCATAAATTGTATTATTGGGAGCTGGAGACCAAAGAGAAGTGCATCCCATCATCTGAGCTTTTGAGTGATACTGTAATGAGGCCTGGTTTAATACCAATAGGAGATTAATGAGCTTATCTAAAAAGGTATGCACCGAATATCATTTTACGGATCTAGATGATGAAATTCAGGGCTGAAGAAATGAACCTGGCACAACAATAACCTGCAGTTTCCCTCGGTCTTTAAAGAGATGAGTTCTGGGAACAAATGCTAGTTTAGTGATTCAGTGCAGCCTTTTTTTGGTCTGCCCTCATAAAGAAACAATTTTACATTTGTGATTAAAAGGGTAGTAAATTTAGCCCACTTGGATTTAAATATTGAAGAAATCTATGATGGTGTGTTTGTTTTTACAACAGGTTTTTCACGTTTTGGAGTTAATTTTATTCTGCATGGGATGAAATTGGAGAAACTCTGAGATGATCCTAAAAATCAGAAAATTACAGCTTAATTAGAAGTGCTGCCCCTAAAGTATCTTGCCCTCAAAGAGGTGTGACATGACACCTAGTATAAAATTCAAAAGATAGATAGGATGTTATTAATACTTTTGGTATGTGAAAAAATGATCTCTAAATTTTCATTGTAAAACACCTTTAGCATTGCAACATAACTTGCAACGTAACTGTTAGATGCTCATTCAGTGACTTTTTCTCACACAAATACCTGTTTTTTAAAGCTTTTCACTCTTGGTATTTAAGAAATTATATTATTTTTCATTGTAGAACAATTAGAAAATTCACATTCAGAATTGATACTTAGCTTAACTTGTAAACTTATGCTGTTTGTTATAAGGGACTAGATTTCTCAAGTTTTGCTCAGAGAGAACTGGCACCAGTGGCTTAGACTACACATGGGGATGGCTCAGGGTAGGGTGGGGTGTCGGCACTGGCTGAATTAGAGGTTGGAGTAAGGGACCCCTCACACCTCGGCACCTTCTAACTCAAGTGATTGTAGTTATTAGGGCATTGGCCACAAACTGCTACTGATTCTGTCTCTGTACATAGCGCAGGGCCTGGGAAGGAGTCAGCCTTAGTAAGTACCTGCTGTCTGGCTGAGATCCTACAGAACCCGACTGCCTCTTTATGGCTTTCAGGTTGTTGCACAGTTCAGCGACTGCACTCAGATTTGCTACAGATAATTTTGACACTCCAGAATAAGGAGTTGTATCTACTTCTTCCTATTAAAGTCTGTCATTTGAACTTAGGACTCTGATCATCAAAATCCTGTTTATTCATGACTCAGTTTCAAAGGCAATTCTGGTTGGATGGAATGAAACCATTGTGTGTCCGCTGGGGGTCTAAGATCTAAGATAGCAGCATCTTTTTACACAGGTGCTTGTATCGTGCACTCTGGTCTCCCCTTAAGTAACATCGCGTCGTCCAGGGTCTAAGCTAAGGAGACAGCGTGAGCAGCTCTGACAGAAGATGAGCAGGAAGGGAGTGAGAACCTGAACAGGGTAAACCCAGAATCCGACGTTTCCAGAGTTTTCCCCGAGCTCTGCCTTCCTTGCGCGGTGTGTGTCGGGGCATCTCTCCCACTCAGAGGACAGGTGTGCTGGGCCCTCGTCTGTGGTTCAACCTGCAGAGGAAACTCAGTCACCCTGAGGTTTATTCTGTGTCACTGCAGTCTACTCTCAGCAGAAACTATGAATTTTTGTCTCACTGAGTGATGTCCGTGTGCTGCCTGTTA
>NW_012149063.1:7447320-7460222 GCF_000956105.1 Propithecus coquereli
AGATAATTTTTAGATAGTTTAGATATTTTTTCCTTCATTTGGTTAATTAGGATATATTTGTTCATCATTATTTAGTGTGATCACCAAGATTCTTTGAGGCTCAATTTCAAAAGAGTAGTTTGTATATTCTTCAAACTTCTCAGGTAAATGATTACAGAATACCATAAAGTATAGCCTGTCAGATCTTTTCAGCTATTGCATAATATTAATATTTACTTCCTCTGTGTAAAAGTATCAATGACTTGGAGTACCTTGTATGAGTCTT
This sequence comes from Propithecus coquereli, assembly GCF_000956105.1. NCBI lineage: Eukaryota > Metazoa > Chordata > Mammalia > Primates > Indriidae > Propithecus > Propithecus coquereli. The sequence goes on from NW_012149063.1 coordinate 7,447,586, forward strand.
ATTTTCAGACTCTGCTGTTTCTTTTGCCTTTCATAAAAATCAGGGATTGAATTAAAATATCTTATACAACATCTATTGATATTAACCTAAATCATGTTTTGCAGGGAAAAAGGATAAAGAGGGAAATATTTATGGTGACAGTTCAATCTCTAAATTTGCCTTCATGGCTGAGTTTAAGGATTAGTTATCAAGTCATACCTATCTTTGGTCTATTATGCTTTTAGATTATTCCATATATTTATTAATCCAGTTGTCTATCCTTGGAGGTTATTGTTTTCTAGCTTCTTTTGAAAGTTTATCATTTAAAAAATTTAGACACTTTGTTTGAAACAAGGTACAACATAAAAGACAAATGTCTGCCTTAATATTGTCCAAATAAATAGCCTAAGAATTAAGATGGCTATGGATTAGGGATTGTTTCCACCTCATTTTGTGATACCTTGGATTCCAACACCTCCCCCCCAACACATATGTAACTTGGATAGAAGGGAAGTCGCAAAATTAAACAATCTCATGGGGTTTTACAACTCCAGAGAGCTTGGAAATCCTGGGCTGTAGATTTCAGTTACCAGAGCTCTTCCAGGCTGGCTGTAGAGTCTACCGGGGATGACTTCTCTTTTTCCTTTTTTTTTTTTTTTGAGACAGAGTCTCCCTTTGTCACCTGGACTAGAGTGCCATGGAGTCAGCCTAGCTCACAGCAACCTCAAACTCCTGGGCTCAAGCCATCCTCCTGTCTCAGCCTCCTTGGTAGCTGGGACTACAGGTGTGTGCCACCACGCCCAGCTAATTTTTTCTATTTTTAGTAGAGACGGGGTCTCGCTCTTGCTCAGGCTGGTCTCGAACTCCTGACCTCAAGGGATCCTCCCACCTTGGCCTCTCAGAGCGCTAGGATTACAGGTGTGACCCACCATGCCCGCTCCCCTGCCCACCAGGCCTCTTTGAAAATCTTTCATTTTTCAACTACTTAAGATCACACCCAAAACTTGTGATACTGATTAAAATTGCATTTATTATGCAGTTTAATTTTCAATATTAGTGTTTTCTGCCTATAACATGATATGTGTTTATTCCAGTCATCATATGTGTCCCTCGGTGAAGTTGGGTAGCTTTCTTCTTGGGTCTACATACTTTTTACATTAAGATAGTTCCTGGGTATTTTATGTTTTTATGGCTATTGTGAAAGGGACTTAATTTTTATCTTTTCTACCTGGTTATTGATCTAAAGGGAAGGTATTGATATTATAATCGTTTTTCTAATTATTTTCATGAGGACAAATAATGATGAATTTATATTTTTTGTTATCTTGTCTAATTGGTTCAGGCACCATCAGGTAACATCGATGCTCTTCAGCACTCTGGTCTGGTCCACGGAGGGCCTCTGACCTTTAACTGTAATCATGACGCTGGTTATGGAGTTGAGATGTGTGTGACTCTCGTTCAGTTGCAGTGGACGTTGACCTTATGAAATGGGTTCCTGAGGCAGTGAGGTCAATAACATGTGCGGATTCCTAATGTTTGCCTTTGTGGCCTTGTCCTTAGTTAGCTATTGCAGACTCTTTCTGCCTGGTAAATATCTACAAGTGAGATTGATTGCAGTTTTCTTTTTGTGCGGCATCATTTTTAGGTTTTTGTGTATATTTTTTAAGACCTCTACCCTTTCATCATTTTATCTGGTCCCCTATTTTGGTGGTTTTTTTACTTCCATACTTGAATATCACCTGCATTTCTGTTGGCAAACAAGTGCCTATGGGCCAAATCTGGCCCACTAACTGTTTTGATAAATAGAATTTTATTGAAACAGAGCCATCCATGATCATTTGTTTATAGACCGTCTATGGCTGCTTTCTCACCACAGTAGCAGAGTTGAGCAGTAGACAGAGACTGGAGCACCGTCAAGCCTGAATTATTTACTGGGCAGACCCTGTTCTTCTCCCCATGCCTGGCCTGTGAACCTACTCGATGTCCACTGCAGGGCCCTTGCTTCAGCAGTTTTCTCGCCAGGCAAAATTCCTGCCCTTCCAGGGTTTATACTCTAGTGGAGAGAGATAGGCAATAGAAAATAAATTAGTAAATTGTATAGTAAATTAGAAAGCACAAAGAGAAGAGTCAAACAAGGAGGGCTGAGTGGAAGTGGGAGGGTGGCGCAGGCTCACTGAGGTTCTTCCGGGTTTGTGCCCAGCCCCTGCTGTTCCACTCACCTGCCCACCCCGTATTCCTTCGCCTAGGGGACCCTTTGGGTGAAGCTGGACTGTCTGTGCACCTCCTTCCTTCACGTCCCCAGACAGAGCCAGTGTACTCCTTGGTGTCCACGACCCGTGGGTCCCCAGGGGAGAAGCCTGGGGGGTGTGGCTGGGGGTGTCAAGGGTTGTGAGGGAAGCTGGAAGGGGAGTGGTGTGAGGTGAGGCAGGTGGGCTGGCACCTCCTTCCTGAGCCATCCCTCTGTCCTGCTTAGGATTTTGCACTTGCTCAGTGGGTGATGAGCACAACGGCAGGGTTATGAGTGTTGTGGTCACTAGTGCATTTTAAGAAATGATGGCGGTAATAAGACCCCTCTTAGGGCTGTCATGGAACTTAAATCAGTCGCATTTGTAAAGCCTGGCACATAGCGAGCACTAGTAAGGTTTGCTAAATGAAGTAAAATCATCTTACTCAATTTTATAGTTCTCATTTTTCATTGGTTCAGCTTTCTTTAGCAGCACGATGTGTTTTGGGAACATGTGTTTTACTGTTATTGCTGCTACTAGTAGTACAGTTTTATTTAATATGAGATAGAAGAGAATAATCAACTTTTATTTCCATTAACTACACACCTCAATGGTTGAATATAGTTTTTCAAAGAAACATTAAGGTTAATTGTAGCCAACAAGTACATTTGCTACTGGTTTATATGTTAATATATTTAGCAGCTTGACATTTCCTTCCTGGGAGGCAGGTTTCTATCTTGAGTACAAAGACTTCAGAGGAAAATAAGTCCAATGTACTTATCTTAAAATTAATAGCCATTTCAGTAACACATTTAAAAATATAAAACAATTTGCATTTTGATGCTCATCATCAGGTTCCTCTAGGTTATAGTCTGTGTGCTACAAAGTGTAAGGAAGAAAGACTTGTGTGAAGGGCATGTTTTGGGTGGTGTAACTGTGATAATTTTTCCAAGCAAATATTTGTGGTTGTATGATTGAGGTTTTGTGGTATTTACTAAATATTAACCTATAGAATACCTTTATATTAAAAAATCACAAAGAGGTTATAACTGGATCTATTTTAGCATATTCTTGTACTGAGAATTATGTTCGATGATGTAATTTGTTGCATGGCCACGGACTGTGTTAATGTCTTAAGTGTTAGTGGAGACCCAGACCCAGACCTAGGACACAGGGGAGGTTACAGATGGGGGCAGTTTTTGATGTGAGAACTAGCAACTTCACTCAAGTACAGTCTGGCCCCAGGCCTGGGAGAGCTGGGACTTGGATGCTGAGACCACTGTCACCCACATTATCAAAAGTAATCTTCTTTACTTAAAGCCAACCAATTGTAGACATTGACCCCATCCACAAAGAGCTCTATAGCCATTCTCGACTAGTGTTCAGTTGAATAACTGGATAAAAGAGCTTGGTCAGATTGACACATAAAACACACCCTTCGAGCACACCCTTTGAGACTCAAAAAGCTTCTTCCCTGCACCCCAGAAAAATGCATGAAACTTAACATTTTGTATCCACAGAACCCCAGTGACAAGAGCCCATGATGTAGAGTTTTAGACAATAAATTTTACATGGGCCGTTTTAGTTGTGGTAGCCATTTGAGTTGCTTCTGATTTTTTGCCAATAGCAAAATATGTGTAGGTATGAACATTTGTATACACATTTGTGTGTGGGCATGTGTATTCATTGCTTTTGGGCAGATACTTAGGCTGGGTCATATGGCCAATGTCAGTGGCTGTACCATTTTACATCCGTACCAGCAACATATGAGAGTACTGGTTGTTCTACATCCTCACCAACATCTAGAATTGTCAGTTTTTTAGACTTTCTGTGCTTCACTTGGTCTTTTTCTCTTACTTATATTATTTCTGTGTCCCTGCAGTGTCGACAGGATTCTATCCAGATTGCTTTGCCTGCCCTTGAAGTTCCTGCCTGGCCCACTCCAAAACCCCTGTTTCAGGGTGATCTGTGGTCCCAGGCTGCCTTCTCCAACCCATGCTGAGTGCCTTTAGCACTCTTTCCTAATGTGTCTAATTCTTCCCATTCCCTAACTCCATGGCCTCAGGGACACCAACCCTGGAGACCACTTTCTCATCTTTCTCTGATTTCAGTGGTATCTCTCTGTCTGCACTTAATCATACTTAAAAATAATACATGGCCAGGTGTGGTGGCTCACACCTGTAATCCCAGCACTTTGGGAAACTGAGGTGGAAGGATTGCTTGAGGCCAGCAGTTCGACACCAGCCTGAGTAGCATAGTGAGACCCTGTCTCTACAAAAATAGAAAAATTAGCCAAGCATGGTGGCATGCTCTGGTAGTTCCATCTACTCAGGAGACTGAGGCATGAGGATCACTTGAGCCCAGGAGTTTGAAGTTGCATACAGTCAGAGCTATGATGACACCACTGTACTCATCCCAGGTAACAGAGCAAGATGCTGTATCTAAACGAACAAAAAAAATGCTCACTGAAAAACAATCCTAAGTACAAATAAAAGTGTAAACATATATTTAAATGTGTAGTTAGCATTTTGCTGAACCTTTTTCGAACACTGGTACACTGGTGTGTAATGTGTTTGTGACATATAATAACCATCTCAAGTGAAATCTCAACTCCACTTCTGTCGCACAATTCTGCCCAACATCTGAAACCCACTAGGGCAAAAAATGGGAGCCCCAGATTGGGACTCAAAGTAAATTGTTTTGTACCCATGGTTTTGGAGTGCCATTTGTGTTGTCCTGTGCATTGGGTGGGTGTTGCGGCTGCCCTGCCAGTCTAGCCACACAGGATGGTAGCCTGGTTCCTGTGGATCAATATGTTCTGACTTCCATGTCATTGTCATACAAGATAAGCTTTGAAACATGACGATGGCATGGTAAGAACTGCCTGAGCTGCTGGTGTTGATGGTGATGACTCTACAAGCTTCTGGAAACTCAAATAGGTCTGTTTCCTTTTTCAAATTCATTGAAATTAGGAAATCATTTGCTAATTGAAAAAAGTTATCTTTTTTTCTTTATGAGCCAATTCAGTATTCTTAGAAACTTATATTTACTCTGAATCTGAAAAGTGATGTCTATTTGCCCATCTGTATTTTAAATCACTTACTGCAAAGTAGAATAACTTTATTTTTATTCTTTAAAATGCCTTTTGATGGTAATCATTACACAATATATCTATATCATAACATCAGATTGTATACCTTAAATGTATACAATCTTTTTCAATTTAATATTCTAAAATAAAAAAGTCTTTCACATATATAAAACAATTAAAAAGTAAATACTTGCTTTTCTTAAGATACAGATCTTTAGTTTTGAAGGAAGAAAATAAAAATCCCAAAGCAGATATCTTATTTTAGTTGTAGAAAATAATTTAAAAATGTGTTGGTATTGGTTAGTAAAAATATTGGTATTCATCCAGTTTAATTAAAAGGTGAATATCTTACCAGTAACTTCCTAATTATGTGTCTTGATCAATAGAGGTTATTAAGGGAAATTATTCAGTGTTCGTATGATGTAGCAGCAAAATTCATTATTTAATGCATTTTAAAGAAGCCAATTTGGCTTCTTTAAAATGCATGGATTGTAAAGGGTCCAAGAAATGAAATTTTAGACCACGCTAAATTAAAGAGGAGGCATTTGGAAGTCTTACTGATTATTTGGAGGTTATTATGATGCTAACCTGGCGACAATGAAGGAGAATGTCGTCCTGGTGTTAACCCCTGTGTGAGGAAGTGGTGAGCCCCACGCTTTGCCCAACAACAGGCGGGCAGTCCTAGGGAAGGCTGGTCTTTTCTAGAGAGATCCAAGTAGGTCTAGAAGCTCAACAGGAACAGCGATCTCTCCTTTCCTAATGTTGTAGGGACTCAAACATCTATTTTGTTCTTAAACCCACCTTGCTCTTCACCTGAGGATATGGGGTATTTCTGGCTCTGGTGTGGGCCTTTGGGGGTGTGCCAGCTGCTCCCCTCTATGTGGCGTCCTTCCGGGTGCGCCCAAAGGTCCCCTTCTAGGGGCTTTCCCTGACCACCCCTCATGCCTCTTACCTCATTCCCCAAGGTGCCACCACCACCTATTTTACATATTTCCTCATTATTTTGTCTCTGCCCTCTAATATCATTTTTTGAAATTTTGTCATTTCTACTTCATTTTATTATTTATTACGTAAAATAAAGTATTTCCTGATTTTTATTTACAGTTCCGTCCCTAGGACCGAGAATGGTGCCAGGTACATAGAACGCTCTTACCATACATGTGTTGAAGGAACGAATATTTGCATCTCTAAGTAGATCGGTTTTCCAACTTGCTTTGTGTTGTAAGGGTATCTGTGTATTTAGAGAGGCGGGAGCTTCCTCACAGGGCATTCTTCTTTCTGGAAACAGAAATGTGGTTCACCTTCTTAAGGAAAACTGGATCGTTAGATTTCTGAACTGGTTTTGCAACTATATAGAGAAATATTGAGGTAAAAGTTAATTCTAATGTGGAAATTCTATTCTGTAATTGTCATAGAATCGTAGACTTTCAAGAGGTGTTATTTCTGGATCCCGTAGTCCCACCAGGACCTTCTGTAGTAGGCAGCCTCAGAGGGCGTGCCTCGGGGTCACCTGAGCCCCAAGCCGGGTAGTGCCCTGGGAGTGAGCTGGGCCTCTGGGACAGAGCAAGCCAGTCCTGTCATTGCAGACCCTCTTTTTTTAAAACTGACAATTAAGCTTAATGGAGGTACCTGCAATTGAGCCATGGATCTAAAAGAGTAAAAGTGGGCAAAGTTAAGAGTATCATCTTCCCAAAACTGTCACTGTGAAGATTTGCGCATAGCGGCAGCATCGTAGTCAGTGAGGTTTATTCGAGGCTCGATTATTGCTAATTGAAAACTTTCCCCAGTATCCTTCCCGACAACTTGCAATATAGTCAGCACTAGCAATTTCTGACGGTCTCTATGGAGACTGGCAGGGGGAAGGGACTGTCGCTTTTAGCTTTAATCCAGAAAAGAAATGTGGCTCTTCACCTCCCGGGGCCTTGTGCTGCAGGTGCGGTGTCTTCACCCACAGTAAACATGCTTGGCGCGCAACCCTGGCCAAAAACCTTCGGACAGGCCACTGTCAGCATTGCGTGGCAAGCGGTGAGGCGCCCTTCGGGGATAGAAACCATCGGGATCCTCGGAAAAACTGGGGATCCATGAGTGCGTTACTGTTGCGGTCCGTGGCGTTCCCAGGAGCGTTTGGATTCGGGCTCGGGGTGGAGTCTGAGGTTTTCCCTTCTGCACAAGGAGTTCCCGGTGGACTGCGCTAAATTTTCTATCTTCTTCGGCGGCTTCGCAGCGCCGTTGTTGGAGGGGTCACGGTGCCCTGCGTGTGCACGGAGGCTTGTTTTTCAGAGCGCTCCACGTGCCCACGCAGTGCGATACTTCCAGTAGCTGGGCGGTCGGTAGCGTGGGTGTTGGGGGCCCTGGGGCGCTGGGGAGGCGCCCGTGTTTGCAAGCGCTGCCAGGGCGCTGACCCGGCAGTGGGTGCGTGTGTGCGGGCGCCAGCAGGGCCAGAGCCGGCCTCCTGCTCCGCGTCCTCCCGCGGCCCTCGGATCCTGAGCTCTCCAGCAAGGATTTCTCTGCGCTCACTCAGGCTCGGGAGTGACGAGGCCCTGCATCTGCCCGACCTGCATGGGGCGGCCGCTGTGCGTCACAGGCCGGAAGGGAAGCGCTGTGGCCGGCGGGCGCCTGGGGCTGTAGGACCCGGGCTTCCCTGGCCCGCTGCAGAGGGAGGGCCTGGGGACGCGCCTCGGCCACGCAGGCTTCGCCAGCCGCCAGCCGGGGCCACCCACTTCCATCACTAGGCGGTAGTTATTAAACGCTGCTTTTTACGATTTTATTTCCTGTTTTTGCCATCTCTTTTCTTTTTCCTCTCTGGTTGGTGGGCTCTAGATAAGAGCCCGTCAAAGACAAGGGGCGGCGGGGGCGGGGGCGGGGGCTCACGCCTGTAATCCCAGCTCAAGGGGAGGCCGAGGCGGGAGGATCGCTTGAGGCCAGGAGTTCCAGACCAGCTTGAGCAAGAGCGAGACCCCATATCTTTAAAAAAAAAGTGTGAAGGGAGGAGAGCAGAATGCTGCGGCCACCCTTCGACAGAATCGAGTGGGGCAGGTATCTTCCTTATACCGGGAACTTGTAGTTAGGGACGGTCGTGCACAGCCGCGCTGAAGGCCGCCGGGCTTCCAGCTCTTCCTCCCAGAGCCGCCTTCACGGGAACTGAGGACTGTTTCCTGATCTTGAGGTGCTCTGGCCCCTCCTGGTTAGCCTGGGCTGCAGCCTTCACTCCAGGGCCTCCTTCCAAGTCTGAGGCTTTGGTGGTAAGACAGGACATGTAAATCAGGGGCCCAGAGATCCAAAGGATTTTGGCGAGTGTGGGCAGGGACACAGAGCTGGAGGCTAAGGGGAGTCTAGGTGGGTGAGCTCACAGAGAACCCTGTGTTAGGTTAATGAGGTCAGCCTAGAAAATGGCCCTTTTGCCCCACCCAGAGAAATCCCGTCTTTCACCAAACCTGACAGTCACTCTTCTCGTTAGGCTAGGTAATCATAGAACTTTAGAATTTATTAAATTCTTTCGGGTAGGAAGATGAATATCCCTATCTTTCACTGGGATTTTCTGAAATAAAACAGAAAAATAAACTATAACGTATCTTGCTCTGAATTGTTTATTTTCTAAAATTTCCCTTGGGCATTTAATAATAGTAATTAAACCCTTACCTGAGCTAGAGTTCTTTGCAGTATTCAGGTTGGGGCTGGGATAATATACAGTTTGTGAAAGAAATAAAGCTTAAGAGTGTAAATATAAGAATAAAAGAAAACATTGTGTTCATTTTTTAAAAAGCCACTAAGCCATTAATAATAGAAGTGCCACACACTGAATCACCTCTCTAGACCACATGCCCAGCTACCAATGGCAAATGAGGCCATATCTTTAGGGGAATAAAAGATTTAGACCAAGAAATCTTAAGCATTTCCTGCTAGAGGGAGACCAGAAAGCCAACAAACTTTGTGCTTGTGTGTGGTTTGGTTACCTGGGAATCCCTCCATTTTGTGCCAAGGGCCTGTATGGTTTCTCTGCTTCATCAGCTCAGCAGTACTCGAAAAACTCCTGTGGCAATTAAGCAACTTAACGCCAAAAAGGAAAAGAGGAGCTACTGCAGAGGCTACGGCAGGGCTCCAGATACGACGTGATGAGAGTGTGGGCCAGCGTGGGTGGCCATGCGAATGAAGAGGAGAGGGCATATTTGAGAAACTCAAGGCTCAGAAAAAGGTTGGCTATCATGAGTAAAGGAGAAGAAGGGGCTTGCAGAAGTTAATGACAATGTTAAGTCAAGCAAAAGCATTTTTGTCTAGGGAAGCATTGCCCCTCAGTCTATCATGTCCCTTGTCTGTATTTATGCCACCCCAATTAGACCACCCCAGAGAACAGGGACAGGCATTCTTCTGTTTTGTTTATATCTGGAACATCCAGCCACACTGGGCTGATGAACAACAGGAGCTCACTTACTGGTTGACTGATTCCCCTGGGCTTGGGCACAGAATACTGTCCCTTCAATTTAATGAACATTGACTTCATGCCCACTGTGTGATGGATGCTCTGCAGAAATTAGGAGAAAATCCATAGCACAGGAAACAGCTGATGGGTTAATGCAATTGTGAGGGCAGAGAGTTGCTGTGTACTAGACAGAGAAGTCACTACAGAACAAGATGAAATAAGGCCAGTGTTTTGCTGTCCCAAGAAAGAAACTGAGACCCCTGAAGGTGAGGGATTCAACCTGAGTTCATGAATCTGGTTGAATTGAAACAAGTCTTGGAGGTTAAAGGTGGGAGTGGGGAAAGGAAGCATCTCAGGAAGACAGAAACAGACAAAAACAAGGAAAGGGATGTGTTTATTCCAGCTGAGAGCTTCACATCAGCACTGGGAAGCAGAAAAGCCTACCAGATCCAGCCACATTCTTGATGAGTATGTTAAAGCCAAACATTATAGAACCTTTATTAGATTTTAATCATGATGCTTTTATTATGCATGCCACCACTATTAAAATTATTCTGTGCTGGAGAAATGAACTACAGATAGGATAAGAAACTTGCAAAAGTAAGACAGTGGCCCTTACCATGAGCTCAGAAGTTTCTAAGCCAATGTGCAGTCAAGTGGTACAGGTTAATGCCTAATAATGGCTTTGGAGCCATGCAGAGTTGGGTAAAGAGTGGGGCCCACAACAAATGCATACAGACACGTGTTTTCTACACTTGAATAATAAGCAACACAGGCCAGAAAGAGGCCTGTACCCTCAGCAGTCACCACATCAGACCCAGACCTAGTTTGTGCCTGTAAAAAAAGAGTTTTCATTTGTCCCAGTTTCAGGGATAGAAGTATGTGTTGCTATTTTCATTAGGTCTATAAAATTGATGATAACACTCCAGTATTAAAGAAAACACCTAGTTATTGTGCATGAAAAATTTATACAAGTCAGCTGATGCTTTTTTAATCTTCATTGGGTTTAAAATAAAGTTAAAAAGAACATTAAACCTAGAGTTTCAATATAAAATAGATAAGATAGAGATATAAGAGCATTTATCTTCTACTCTCAACTTGTAAAAAGTTGCAAAGGCCCCAATTCTTTACATTTCACTTCTATGAATATTTGTTGAAAAATAATCTTAGAGAAAATTCTGAAAAAATAATGTCATTATCCCATCATGCTAACCTAATGCTTATCTCAATACATTTCTATTTTATTCTGTGAATGCATGAATGTAACAAAGCAACTGTAGCCAATAAGATTAATAAAGAAATCATTTTCTAAAAATGCAAATGTTTCATTGGCTATAGTTCAAATTTGGATAATTCGACATTTACTTAGATTACCATACCTTTTTATGAGAAAAGGTATGGTGATCTAAGTAACCACCCTCCTTCTCCATCCAGGTCTTCTCAGCCTGCTTCTCTGGCTTCTTGCCTCAGCTATACCACACCTGAGAAATGAACAGCTCAGAGAGCTCCTATTCAATTAAAAGGCCCCACCCTTGACCTTACACTCCACACTTGCTATTGCCTGAACTCTCTCTGCCCTTCTCATGCACAACTCACTAAAAACTCCTGGTCCCCACTTTCCCACTCCTCATTCCCTCCTAACTGCAAAGCCATCTGGTTTCTGCCCTCGTCTGTTACCAAAACCCCTTTAGCTAAAGCTGGCCAATGACTTTGGCCAATGACTCCTTCCCAACAGACTCTCCTTTTAGTGCTTGGTGATGGCTCCTTTAGTTGAAGCAGGTGACAGGCTTCTCTGTGGTTTCCATGTCCCCTCTCTCCAGGTCTGTCCCACCTCTCTTCTCTCAGTGACCTCCTTTCTCTCAGCCTGCCCCACCTCCTGGCTCCATCTGCTCCAGCCTCCTGGGGTTGGTGTGACCTGGGATCCCATCAGCACAGCCTCCTCTTTCTGCTCCTCACACTGCCTCGGTGGTCACCTCTATGCCAAGGCTTCGAATCCTAAATCTTTACCTCCTTCCTAGGCCTGTCCCCTGAGTTCCAGAGGCCAGGGGACCAGAACCTTAGTGTCACATGAATACTTTACATTAAATACAGTAATGGATTTCCCTTTCTATGAACACCTGCTCTTCCTGACCCACCTTTACAGAGGGTCACACCCTGGATCACTTAACTGGAACCACCTGGGCATCACCAGTGCTTGCTCCTACTTCCCTATCCAGCAGCCAATCTAGGCCCTCCTAAGCCTCCTCCTGTACATCTCCCAAACCTGTCCCCTCCTCACCACATGCTCTGTTTCTGCCTCAGTTCAGCTCTCACTGGCTCGCACCTAGCTAGTGCATGAGAGTCTTTGATAAGGGGACCTCCTTGCATCCCACTCTCCCGCTCATCCCTCATGCGGCCATCAGTGTGGTCTGGACCTGTCTCTGCTTATACTCTTAAGTGCCTTCTCACTGCTTCCAGGTAACACTCAAGTTCCTTGATGTGTGTCAACTGAAGAAATAACAAGGTTCATAAATTTGGAAAGGAGAGCTTTATTTCTCATAAAAGGTTGCAGCCTGCAGGGTGGCCATTCTGACGGGCCAGGAAGTAGCCTCAGGCAGTAGCCAAGAGCACATACTCTGAGGGAGGTAACAGGAATTTGTGCTGAGCAGAGTGGCCGGATATAGATATTTAACAAGTTATAGGAGGAGCATGAATATTTATGAAAGGAGAAACATGCACGTGCGCAATTGAGTTTCATGCCCCATCATAGGTCACTTGTACAAAAAATGGCAGTGTTAGCATGATCTGAGGGTGGAGTTTTTGTCCCTCTGACATCAAAAGGTAAGCAGAGATGCCTGTAATCCTAGCACTCTCGGAGGCTGAGGCAGGCGGATTGTTTGAGCTCAGGAGTTCGAGACCAGCCTGAGCAAGAGTGAGACCCCGTCT
>NW_012149063.1:7460272-7520373 GCF_000956105.1 Propithecus coquereli
CATGAGAGTCTTTGATAAGGGGACCTCCTTGCATCCCACTCTCCCGCTCATCCCTCATGCGGCCATCAGTGTGGTCTGGACCTGTCTCTGCTTATGCTCTTAGGTGGCTTCTCACTGCTTCCAGGTAACACCCAAGTTCCTTGATGTGTGTTAACTGAAGAAATAACAAGGTTCATAAATTTGGAAAGGAGAGCTTTATTTCTCATAAAAGGTTGCAGCCTGCAGGGTGGCCATTCTGACGGACCAGGAAGTAGCCTCAGGCAGTAGCCAAGAGCACATACTTTGAGGGAGGTAACAGGAATTTATGCTGAGCAGGGTGGCCGGATATAGATATTTAACAAGTTATAGGAGGAGCATGAATATTTATGAAAGAAGAAACATGCACGTGCGCAATTGAGTTTCGTGCCCCATCATAGGTCACTTGTACAAAAAATGTCAGTGTTAGCATGATCTGAGGGTGGAGATTTTGTCCCTCTGACATCAAAAGGTAAGCAGAGGACATGAAAACCCTTTCTGCTCATACTCTGTAGTTTGGTTAGAACCACTCCACAGTCGGTGGTCCCTTATCAGGAAGGAATGCTGGTCAGTTGTGCTGAAACCACAAAAAGGGAGGAGCAGCATTAGGCAGTTGATTGAAATTAGCAGTGGAGCAAGTCTTTCCAAAGGGCTGGCTCTGTTTAGCCCTTAGGGAAGAAAGCCTAATGGTAGTTAGCAAGGGAGAGGGTATGATGAGGGTGTGTCTGACCTCCCATCCCATCATGACTGGGAACTCAGTTTTAAGGTTTCTCTGGGGTCCCCTTGGCCAAGGGGGGGGGTCTGTTCAATTGGTTGGGGAGGTTAGGATTTTATTTTTGTTCACACATGGCGCCCAAGGACCTCCTTTTTTCCCACCCTGTGCACTCCCCTAGAGGGAGAGATCTTCAGTGTCCCCCTATGCCCCACATCCCACCATGCAGACACACACCCACACAGACAGCCCCTACCTCAGTGCTGTCTGCCTGAAGGAGGTTAGTGTGTGAGTTCGTGGACTGAGTGGGGAAGATCCACCCTCAATGAGTGTATCCAGTTGACTAGGGGCCTGGATAAAACAGAAAAGGCAGAGGTAAGGAGATTTCCTCCCTCTCCGTCTCTCCTAAAGCTGGAACACTTCTTTCCCTGCTCTTGAACATCAGAACTCCAGGCTCCCCAGCCTTTGTGCTCCAGAACTTACCCCAGTGGCCCCCAGGTTCTCAGGCCCTTGGTCTGAGAGCTACACCATCTGCTTCTGAGGCTTTCAGACTCAAGTTGAGCCATGCGACTGGCATTCCAGGGTTTCCAGCTTGCAGATGGTCTGTTGTGAGACTTCTCAGCTTCTGTTATCATGTGAGCCAACCCCGCTAATAAATCCCTTCCCATATGTCTATATCTCTATCCTATTCTTTCTGTCTCCCTGGAGAACCCTGACTAATGCAGATTTCGGTACCAGGAGTGGTTCTAGAGGAACAGAATTTTAACGATGAGTTTTCTTAATTAATTTTGGGGTTTCTGGAATTGGCTCTCTAATCTGATTAGACCTAAAAATGCTAAAGACTCTACTTCTCATGGCACAAAGAGCACTGATAGTCCGTGGTGTGAACTGTTTATAGAGATATGCAAAATATCTGCATCAAACACTCCTAATCAACCACTTATAAGAGTCAATAAACTTGGTAATTCTGTATGTGATACTTTCTAACATTTGTGGAAAACCAAGGAATATAATGACATTGGCAGGTTGCTTCTGATGTTGCTGGGCGAAGTGATGAAAGAAAAGGATGAGCTCAGGGATTTGGCTCCAGCTCCACACAAATCTCTTAAGACCCTTAAGTGTGCCTTGAGCCAGAATCTTCTCCCCTGTCGGCCCAGGGCTTAGACTTCTGAAAATCAAACACAAGGCCTCTTCATGCTGTTGGCTGAATTACAACAAAAATTGAACTCTCAGGCTCGCAGGGTGGCTACTGTTAATGTGAGGGCATTGGTGGGAAAGGATGGGGTCCTATAAGTTGGGGTGGGCGTGTGCAGAAAGACGCCGATGAGGCTGGAGACATGGAAGTTAGGCTCCTACCTTCTGAGGAGCCTTGCTACCAGCAGACGTGGCTGCCTCACGCGCAATGGTGGCAGCAGCAGTGTCACCCACAGTGGTATCGGCCTTTCCTCCTCTGTCCGAGGGGACTAGCTCTGCATTGCCTGAGGAATGGTGCCGGCCTCAGCTGAGGCAGTTGCCAAGCAAAGACAGTGATGCTTCTCCTCTGGACCCATGCCCCACCAGCCCTCTTTGCTTCTGGACCTATAACTAGGTTCAAGTCCCTAAAGGTGAGAGGTACAGGTATGACCTGAGAGAAGATGTGCTACACTCCAAAAGAGCTACTTGAGTTTTCTAATTTATACAAGCAGAAATCTGGGGAACATGTGTAGGAATGTATATTAAGGGTGTAGGATAATGGCAGAAGGAATATAAAGGTGGATCAGGCCAAATTTATTGGTAAGAGCTCACTAAGCAGAGATTCTGCATGTAATGTTGCAGCTTGGGGAGTTAGGAAAGGTGCTGATTGTTTGTTTGTTTGACTGACCGAAACATGGACCAAAACGTGGCCCACTGTGAGTGAGCTGGGGTTGCCTGATCTCCCTTGGTTTAATGCAGAGGAAGGGATTCAAAGGCCAAGGGCGATCAGAGTGCTCGAGTGGAATTCTCATTTAAAACCCACACACACACACTGGGAGGGTTCGGAAGACATACTCTTTCACCAATACTTTGAGAAATAGATCTGTGAGGGTAGCCCAGCATCCTTGAAGAGCTCTGATTGCTCTTCTCTGCAGGCTGGACCTTACAGCGGGGACTGCAGTCCCTCAGTTGGAAAACTGAAATGCAGTGGGAGTGATTGGCTCCCAGGGTGGCAGGGGCCAACATTCAGCCATCAAAGGCAAGGTGGCATCACTACTGTAGTGGACTGCAGAAGCAAAGCAGCAATCAGAATAGTCTGACTCATGCACATCTCTGGCATTGGCCAGTCAGTCATGGTGTTCTCAGAAGTGAACTAGACAGGAAGCCTACTAAATTCTTACTTGCTCTGTATAAGCAGAAAGCTTTCAGATCAAGTGAACAAATGCCTAACTTAAATCATAAAAACAGAGAATCACAGGCCCTCAATCAACTCCCAGACTTGAGCCAGTTTACAGACTGGAGCTCCTTGAATGAAGGGGAGGCTGGGCCCCTCCAGGAAGGACCTCGGTGCACTACTGAAAATTTATACGGTAAATCTTTCTCCCGTTCTTCCCCAAAGGGACCTATGGCCTTTTATCAGGGTAACTGTGCATTGGGGGAAGGGAAACAAAGACCTTTTGGGGCTACTGGACATTGGCTCTGAAGTGACATTGGTTCCAGGAGACCTGAAGTGTCACTGTGGCCCTCCAGTCAGTCAGAGTAGGGGCTTATGGAAGTCAGGTGATCAATGGAGTTTTAGTTCAGGTCTGACTGAGTGGGTCCAGTGGGTCCCTGAAGCCATTCTGTGGTCATTTCCCCAGTTCCAGAATGCATTAGTGGAATAGATGTCCTTAGCTGCTGGCAGAATCTACATGTTAGTCCCCTAACCTATGGGGTGAGGGCTATTATAGTGGAAAAGGCCAAAAGGAAGCCCCTAGAGCTGCCTCTACCTAGGGCAACAAGACGTCAAAACCACTCTGGCATCCCTGGAGGGACCGCAGAAATGAGTGCCCTCCTCAAAGACTTGGGAGGTGCAGGGGCGGCACTTCCCTCCACACCCCATGTCCCCACGCACTCTCCCAACGGGCCTGTGCAGGAAGCAGGCGGATCCTGGAGAATGACAGTGGTTATTGTGAGCCTAACCAAGTGGTGACTCCAGTCGCTGTACGAGATGTGGTTTCATCGCCTGAGCAAATCAACACATCTGGTACCTGCATGCAGCTATCGATCTGGCAGTGCCTCTTTCTCCATCCCTGTCTATAAGGCCCACCGGAGCAGTTTGCTTTCAGCGGGCAAGGCCAGTAGTACACCTTCACTGTCCTACCTCAGGGGTACATCAACTCCCCAGCTCTGTGTCTCAGTTTGGTCTGCAGGGAGCTTGATTGTCTTTCTCCTCTAGAAGACATCACACTGATCCATTACCTGGATGACATCATGCTGATTGGGCCCAGTGAGTGTGATGTAGCAACTACTACGGACTTATCAGTAAGACATGTGCATGTTAGAAGGTGGGAAATAAATCTGACTAAAATTCAGGGGCCTTCTAGCTCAGTGAAATTTCTAGGAGTCCAGCGGTGTGGGGCCTGTCGAGATATCCCTTCTAAAGTGAAGGATACATTGCTGCATCTGGCCCCTCCTACAACCAAAAAAGAGGCAAAATGCCTAGTGGGCCTATTTGGATTTTGGAGTCAACACATTCCTCCTTTGGTTGTTACTGCAGCCCATCTACTGAGTGACTCAAAAAGCTGCTAGTTTTGAGTGGGGCCTAGAATAGGAGAAGGCTGTGCAGTAGGTCCAGGCTTTGTGCAAGCTTCTCTAACACTTGGGCCACATGCTCTAGCAGATTCAATGGTCCTTGAGCTGTCAGAGGCAGATAGGGATGGTGAGGGTGGATCACAGTGAGGGTCCTTAGGATTTGGGAGCAGGACCCTGTCATCATCTGCAGATAACTATTCTCCTTCTGAGAGACAGCTCTTGGCCTACTACTGGGTCTTAGCAGACACTGAATGCTTAACCATGGGCCACCACGTTACCATACGACCTGAACTGCGGATGATGAAAAAAAAAGGCCGGTAACCGAACCAACAAACCAAAAAAGTGGAAGGGCAAAACAACAGTCCAACAACAAAAGGAAAGGGCAATGTACACGATTAGGCTGGAACAGGTCCTGAAGGCATAAGTAAGCTACATGAAAAAGTGGCCCAAATACTCATGGTTCCTACTCCTGCTACCCTGCCTGACTCTCCCAGCCTGCACCATGGCCTCACGGGAGTACACAATGAGCAGTTGACAGAGGAAAAGGAGTCTAGGGACAGGGTTACTGATGGTTCTGCATGATATGAAGACACCACCCCAAAGTGGACAGCTCCAGTACTACAGCCCCTTTCTGGGACATTCCTGAAGGACTGTGTGGTGAAGGCAAGTCTGCCCAGTGGGCAGAACTTTGGGCAGTGCACCTGGTCGTGCACTTTGCATGGAAGGAGAAATGGCCAGATGTGCAATTATATACCAATTCATGGGCTGTAGCCAATGGTTTGGTTAGATGGTCAGAGACTTGGAAGGAACATGATTGGAAAATTAGTGACAAAGAAATCTGGGGAAGAGGTATGTGGATAGACTTCTCGAGTGGGCAAAGGATGTACAGATATTTGTGGCCCATGTGAATGCTCACCACGGTGACCTCAGCAGGGGAGGACTTTAATAATCAGGTGGATAGGATGACCCGTTCTGTGGATACTAGTCAGCCTCTTTCCCCAGCCATCCCTATCCTGGTCCAACGGGCTCCTGAACGAAGTGGCCATGGTGGCAGGGATGGAGGTTATGCCTGGGCTCAGCAACATGGACTTCCACTCACCAAGGCTGACCTAGCTACAGCCACAGCTGAGTGCCCACTCTGCCAGCAGCAGGGACCAACACTGCGCCCCTCTTATGGCACCATTCCCCAGGGAGGTCAGCTAGTTATCTGGTGGCAGGATGATTACTTCAGGCCTCTTCTATCAGGGAAGGGGCAGCATTTTCTCCTTACTTGAATAGACACTGAATACTGGAATACTGACACTTACTGGAATAGACACAGGATATGGATTTGCTTTCCCTACATGCACTGCTTCTGCCAAAACTACCATCTGCGGATTCACAGAATGCCTTATCCACTGTTATGGTGTCCCACACAACATTGCTTCTGACCAAGAAACTCACTTCACAGCCAAAGAAATGCAGCAGTGGGCTTGTGCTCAGGGACTTCACTGGTCTCACCATCTTCCCCACCATCTTCAAGCAGCTGGCTTGATAGAACAGTGGGAGGCCTTGAAGTTGCAGTTATAGTGCCAGCTAAGTGACAATACTTTGCAAGTATTGTCATGGTTCTCCAGAAGGCTGTATGTGCTCCGAACAGTGCAGCATCCAATATATAGTGCTGTTTGTCCCCTAGCCAGGACTCATGGGTCCAGGAACCAAGGGGTGGAAATGGAAGTGGCACCACTCACCATCACCCCTGGTGACCCGCTAACAAAATTTTTGCTTCCTGCTCCCATAACTTTATTCTCTGCTGGCTTAGAGTTCTTAGTTCCAGAGGGACAAATTCTTCCACCAGGAAACACAGTAATGATTCCATTGAACTGGAAGTTAAGACTGCCACCTGGTCACTTTGGGATCCTCATGCCCTGAATTGACAGGCTAGGAAGGGAAGTGTGGTGTTGGCTGGGGTGATGAGCCCATACCACCAATGGGAAATTGGGCTACTCCTCCACAGGGGAGGGAAGGATGAGTATGTCCGGAATACAGGAGATCCCTTATGTGTCTCTTAGTATTACCCTGCCCTGTAATTAAGGTCAATGGGAAACCACAACAACCCAATCCAGGCAGAACGACAAATGGCCCAGACCCCTCAGGAATGAAGGTTTGGGCCACCCCACAAGGTAAACAACCATGACCAGCTGAGGTGCTTGCTGAAGGCAAAGGGAACACAGAATGGGTCATAGAAGGAGGTATTAATAGTTATAAATACCAGCTACAACCACATGACCAGTTACAAACACAAGAACTGTAATCATCATAGATATTTCCTCCCTGTTTTGTTAAGAATATGTTTGTGTGTATATATACGTGTAGTAAGCAAATATCTTTGTTTTCATTCCTTTTTCTTACATAAGATATATTGACTTTATATCAGTAGTTAAGTATTGTTAATTTTGCATCATAGTATTTAAGTTATTGGATATCAGGAAAAGAGTAAACACCACCCAAGGACTTTCCCTCCTTTTCCAAGGGGAAGGGATTAGTGTCTTTTTGGTTGCACGCAGGATAGCTGGATTGTTAAGTGGAACCATTACCTCATTTTGTCTTTATTTGGAGATGAAGTATGTTTAAGGAGATGTGTATGGGTGTCAAGTTGACAAGTGGTGGACTTTGTGATGGTTAATTTTAGGTGTCAGCTTGACTAGATTAAGGAAGACCTAGAGAACTGATAACACATCATTTCTAAGTGTTTCTAGAGGAGACTGATGTGACAGTTGGTAGACTGAATGGGCAAGATCCATCCTCAGTGTGGGCAGGCACCATCCATTTGGTTGAGGGTCCCAGACAGAACACAAAAAGGCAGAGGAAAAGCAAATTTTTGTTTCTCTTCTTGCATCTAGAACACCCTTCTCCTCCTGCCTGCCCTTGGACATCAGAACTCCAGTCTCTGCAACCTTTAGGCTTCAGGACTTAAACCAATGGCACCCCATGTTCTTAGGCTTTCAGTCTTAGACTGAGAGTTACACCATTGGCTTTTCTGGTTCTGAGCCCTTTGGACTTGGACTGAACCACACTTACCAGCATTCCGGGGTCTCCAGCTTACAGATGGTCTGTCATGGGACTTCTCAGCCTCCTTAAGTGCATGAGCTGATTCCCCTAATAAATCCCCTCTCTCTACGTATATACATATCCTATTGGTTCCATCTCTCTGGAGAACCCTGACAAATACAGATGGGTTGTCGTGCTTAGAGGTCCATTAACTGAGCCCAGAGCTGCAGAGTTTCCAGTTCTTGGGTAAACTATATCGTGGATTAAAGTTTACTATGGAGAAAAGAACTCATTTTCTCTCCTACTTCTTCAGAATTGTAGAAATGGTGATGATGCGTGCATACATTTCTGGTTTCATTTGCAGAATTTGAATCTCAAACATGAATGGAGTAAAGACTGGGGGGAAATGGCAGAAAGTTTAAATGGGAAGGCAGAAAGCTGGTTGGTGCTAAGACTAAAGCTCTCAGAAATACTGACCAGAGTGACAGCATGGCCTCGACTGAACCAGGGGTGGCCAGGAGAGCAAGTGAGCAGATGAACTGGCTTAGCTCGGAATTGCTTTGCAATCTCAGAGTCTGGATTCAAGTCTCAGTTCTTCTACTTCTAGTTTGAGCAAAGAACTTAACCTCCCTGCAATTCAGTTTTCTCATTGGTAAAATAGAGACATCATAAGGATGTTATGAAAGTTACAAGGATGAAATAAAAACCATATAGGTGAGATAATTCCTATAGTGCCTGGCCCTTACACTCAATACTGTTGGGATCTGTTTTCCTTCAGACTCTGAGAATCAAACCCAGATGCCGTGTTAGATGGCACCCTCACCTCCCAGTTCTAGAAATCTACTTAAAACGTGGATGTCTGACGCAGCATGCATTTTGGTTGCTATTCCTCTCTCTCTAAATCAAATGCTTTATCTTTTCATGGAGACTGGTTTCCTAGTAGGTACAAACTGGCTCTTAAGCAAAGGATACACTCCGATTAAAAAAACAACAGCAATTTCCTAGTGGTCTAGTGATTAGGAAAAATAAATACAACAGCAATGACAATGCAACAGAAAACCTTGGTTATCTTGGGCAGACACCATTTTTCAGCAATCCAGTTTCACTTACTGAAGAGTTCACTCCAGAGAGACACACAGCAGGGTTGAAGGGAGAAGCTTTGAAAACACTTCAAGGCCATAACCTTATGTAAACAGAAATCTTATCATTAATAATAAGTATAGAAAATTACATGTTTGATAAGTGAGAGTGTATCAAAGTTGACAAATCTTCCCCTCTTTTCTGCCTTCTCTGCTCTGGCAGGTCCTGGGGCAGAGCTGGGCTCAACTCAGCCTCTGCTTATCCTTGCTGGTTTAGCTCAATGAGCCGGCCTGCAAACACAGCTAGGGTTCCGATCATGCAGACGAGCATGAAGACTCCGAGAAGAATGTGGTCCATCACCATCGCAACATACTTCCACTCCTCGGCCGCCTGGGAGAGAAGAGAGTGTTAGAATTTCCCTAAGGTAGTTACTGGACTCACAATGTTCGTGCTTTGCACCATCTGTGGGCCCTTCAATTTGTAGCTCTGGAAGCCCTCAATATCTCTTGGCTGGCATTCTGATCTTTATTTTTTGAATAGGTTATTCACAATGATTTAAAAAGTGGCCTAAAGTGGTCACCAAGGTACATCTTATCTCTTGAATGCCAACTTATGGGTCAAGCCAAACCCATCCGTCCATACTCATGCATTTGATCATTTATACCCAGAGGTGCAGATTACAAGCCGGGAAGCTTACGTTGTTGGACTCCTGGTCTGATTTCATGGTCTCTGCGATGTATTTGACGCCCTCAATGGCACTTTTCACTTCCGGGTGTTTGATCAGCGGAGAGTGGAAGCCCATGGGCGGAGGCCCTGGCTTCCCAGAAATGTCAGAAATATCAATGTCTTCTGTAAAAATCTTTTTGTCTTGCTTTTCTCTGGATGGTCTTTTCATTGTGGAGAAAAACATAATATTTGGGATAGTGTCGATAAAAACCTAACATAAAAAAAGAAATCCACGAATGAGAATTACTGTCAACAGGGCAAGCACCAAACTGTCTTTGAATGAGCAATGTGATCTTGGGAAAGTTATTCAGCTTCTCTGGGCCTCAGCTTCCTTGTCCTTAAAATAAAAGGGCTATACAAGATTTTCTCAAAGATTCCTTCATTTGTACCCTGGGGCATGTCAAATTACTGTGGTTAACAGTGATGATTCTGTAATGTGAGCGGTTCGCCACTGGAGGGAGCATGTGTGCAGCCGTTGATCTCACTAGACGCCAATGACGCTTAAGCTTCAGGACCCCTCCAGGCACCGGAAATGCCCCAGCGACGCGTCCTTAGGCTCTTATGGTTAAAGGAGGGGCCTCTCCCCCTCAAATTCATAAGCTTCCGGTCTCACAAAACAGCTAGACCGTTTTCTTCTGTTTTCTGTTTCTGAAGAAACTGAAGCATAGGTTTTGCCAGGAGTCATCTGACAGCTTTTATAGAAACAGGGACTCTTAATCTCCTCCAGAAAGAGTACATTGTAAGTGGTAGTTTCTCTGTCAATTCCTGACAAATATTTTGCATTCTGCACGAAAGATCCTGGACTTTAGTGACTCTGTGAAGTTTTATTTTTTAAAAAAGGACATACTGGAAATGTTACATTTTTAAATTCAATAACATAAATATTTGATACCAATTTTCTCACTAAAACTCACTTTTTGACCCTCCCTTATCTAGCCCCTATCCCATCTCTAGCCCTAATTCTATTCTCAAAAGATGATTTTGCCAGCAAAAAATAAGTAAGTCTGTTCACAAATTGGAAGACATACAAACAAATCTTGAGAATTTCGTGGCATTTGAATAAAAAGACAGCAATGTATTCATCTTTTCTAATCAAAGAGATTCTGTAAGCTTGAATTTGGAGTGGGTTTTGTTAATTCTGTTTTTCTTCTGTCTCTGGGAAGGCTACGTGAGTTATTTATTCCTAGAGTGAAGCTAAAGAAACTTAGTTCCAAAAAATCCCCAAAAGCCCAGAGAGGACTCTCAGTTCCTAAATACGCCCAAGTGTTAGCTAGAACTCCACCGGCTACATTGAAGGGGAGACCTGTAGATGTCCTCTGCATGAAGCTCATGGGGGCCACGGCCACTCACCTTCCGCACCCACTCAGGCATGACGTGGGTGCTGGGTGAGCGGTGGTGCGTGTTGATGACGATGACGGTGATGATGATGGACGCGATGACGAACACCATGGTGAACAGCATGTATTTACCAATCAAGGGCACAGCGCTAGAGGTGGAAGGGATCAGCTCCACGATGACCAGAAGAAACACAGTCAAAGACAGTAAGACAGAGATGCTCAGAGTCATCTTCTCCCCTGGAGAGACAAAAAGGAAACACAACAACCCACTTATGATGGGCTGATTGTGCCTCCCCCCACCCCACCCCTGCCCATTTATATGTTCAAGTCCTAAGCTCCAGGGCCTCAGAATGTGACTGTGTTTGGAGTCAGGGCCTTTACAGAGGTAATTAAGTTAAAATGAGGTCATATGGGGGGTGTGTGTGGGAGGGCTAATTCAGTATGACTGGTGTCCTTATGAGAAGAGGCCATTAGGGTGCGGACAGATACACAGAGGGAAGACCACGTGAGGACACAGGGAGAAGATGGCCATCTACAAACCAAGGAGTGAAGCCTCCAAAGAAACCAACCCTGCCAGCATCTTGCTCTTTGACTTCTAGTCTCCAGAACTGTGAGAAAATAAATTTCTGTTGTTCAAGCCACCCAGTCTGTGGTATTTTGTTATGGCAGCCAGAGCAAATGAATTCGCCACCAAAACCCAAGGGTGAGAGACATGTGACTGGCATGTTCTCAAGCATTATTCTAAGGAAATTCTTTTCTGCAAAATTTCCTATGCGACGACCTCCACACCTTCACTCTACTGCAAGTGGCAAGCATTTTCTTTAGAGGCTGCCCAGAAGCAAATAGCTACTTCATCTCATGGCCAGAATTCCATTTCTGGGTGGAACCTAAGGAATTGAGAGGAGTTCTGGGCTGGCAAGTTGGGTGTGGATGTTGGTTTTTTCTTCTGCAGCAGAATGTATTAAAACCTTATAAAACTGAACCACAGCCTGGCCTACTTGTTACCCAGCAGATGGATGGACAGCCCAGAAGTACACGTATATTTTTCTCATTATGAGAGCAAGCTGCAAGACAAAACCAAGAAAAGGGCAAAATCTGAAAGGCCAAGGACTTCTCCATGGCAACCTGAATGATCTTCTGATAACAATGATTTTAGAAAGTGATTTCTCACTTTCAATTAAGAGGAAGTTCATCTTCTCACCTATGTCTTTGTTTTGTTTTGTTTTTCATTTTAAGGAAGCAGGGGTTCCCCTGGCCCTGTAATCTCAGGAGTCTTGGCTGGGTAAGCATGGTAGCAGGAAGGCTGGGGCTGGACGGCACGGGGGTATTTTTGTGGGGATTGACATGGTAGAGAAACTTTGGAAGGGACTTTCCTTGGACTGGTCTTGCTGTTGGTGTTCTGGGAAACCTTGTGCTGCCCTGCTTTCTAGTACGGAGCTCTGCCCATACTGGATGCTTCCAGATGCTAGCATAGAAGTATGTACAGGATACAGAGTAGATGCAAACAAGAAATTGTTAATTCTACCTGGTGTGTAGGCAAGGCTTCAAAAGTGAAAAAGAAGACAGAATTCTAAATACAAAATATTTATCAAGTCACATAAGATTTCTGGATTAATCGTATGATAATAATAGCTAACACTTATCAAGCATGGTCATTGTCCTAAATGCTTTTCAAGCATCAATCTTTTAATAGTTATAGACACTCTAATTAGATTCCATAGTGCCCTGACAGTGTTTCCTCTATTCACTTTAAGAAGTTCCATTTGATTAGAAAGTTGAAAAAAGGTTTGTGTTTGTGATCATTTGTTTAAAAACAAGTACATTCGCTGGAACATGCATTCTGTGGGGCGAGGCACTTTCTGTCTAATTCTCTGCTGTCTGCCTGCCACATAACAGCGGCAAATACTTGTTGAATGAGTGAATGAATAACCTTTTTTCCTTCTTGGCAAGTTGGATTTCAGCTTTTATGGGTTTTTAAAAAAATAATTTTGATAAAATTGCTACCTGGCGTACATTTGAAGACTGTCTGTACCAAAAATTGTTTATGGGTAGTGACTTCCTGGCAGGCATATGAGTACCCTTTTCCCTTTCTTGGTAGATTGTTGGTGTTTGATGAAATTATGTCACAGATGTGATTACTCAGTAGGAAGTGAGTGAGTTGTCCAGGCTGATGTGTGAGAAAGAATGGCCCCTTGGGAGGTGTGGTCTGGAAAACAGACATGCAAGAGCTATTTCATATTTTCAAGTGACAAACAATGGGTACAGGATTAGTCGGTACACAGAAAGTGACTTCACAGGGGCATGAGAAGCGCCTGTAAACACACACCTTACCCAGGACATTTCTGGGCACACAGTTGGTATTCAGCAAATAGGTGTTGGTGGTTAATTCACTTTAACCGAGCTGTGGATGTCATCTTTAGGGTCATGTTCAGCTCTCTGCCCACTCCGGATGTCTGCCCCAGCTGTGAGCTCCACCCACGGTGACTTTCCCTGCTGCACATGGCCGCTCAGTAAATCCATCCTCCCGGTGATGATAGTTTGGGTCTCTGCCTGTTTGTTAGCACATGATTATTTCTAGCTTTCCCCAAAATAGCAGCGCGAGAGCCATCAGCGCCAGCAGCAGCAGTCATGGCAACTGCACCCACCTGAGTCTGTGGGCAGGTAGAACACCAGGCCAGTTAAGAAGGAGAAGAGCAGGCAGGGGATGATGACGTTGACGATGAAGTAGAGCGGCAGGCGCTGCATGACGAAGTGGTAGGTGATGTCCAGGTAGGGGGTGGTGGGGCAGCAGGAGTAGAACACCCAGTGCTTCCAGCCACGGGACTCCTTGATCACCCACTCCCCGCTCTCCATGAAGTTGCTCAGGTCTGGCTTGTCACTTTCCTGAGAAGTGAAAGGAGGTTTGGAGATCCCAGCCACATCAGCCCGAGGAGGGGCGAGGTTTCACAATCAGCAGTGACAAGGCCAGGGCTCCAGCTCTGTGGGTCACATACCCAGAGGGACAACCCTGGGCCACTAATGCTTTGGGGTCTTAGGTTCCTTTCCTGTAACATAAGGGGGTTTGACTATTGGTATTCTCCATTTTGGCTACACATTCAAGTCACCTGGGGGCTTTAAAACATGTTGGTGCCCCAGCCCCGCCCGAGGCTGATTAAATCAGAATTCTGGGCATAGGGAATCCACTTAAGCTCCCAGTTAATTGTCAAGTGCAGCACATCAAGAAGCTTCCCAACCAATTAGAGCCATCAAGCTAGATGAGTCCCAAGTTGTAACTGGTGCTGAGAGCCTGTGCTTATCCAGGCTGAGTTGGAGATCTGAATCACACTTTTCCTGAAACCAACCTCGTCCCATGTAGTCACCACCTACCGGATTGATGGCCACCACAGAGCCATCGTAGGTCCAGGTGCCCAGCTTCATGCTGCAGTTCTGTTCATCAAAGGGAAAGTGGGTGACGATGATCTCACAGTAGCTTTTAAAGATGGCTGGAGGTGTCCACGTGATGTGGCCAGTGTAGTCCAGGAGCACTTTGGTGAACTTGACAATGGCGAAGTCACCATCTGCACTACAGTTGGGATAAAAGAGGAAAATGGCTCCAAGTGACAGATGAGCCTTCCATTCTGCTAGGGGATGTTAACAGGAGACAGCTGTTAATTATTCAGGCACTAATTATAGAAGCTTTCTTTTGGGCAGTGTCACTTTTTATCTATTGCAATGTTTCCCAAATTTGATAATAACAATCACTGGGGTGCTTTTTAAAAATGCAGATTCCTGCCTACCGTCTAAATAAGCCCCAAACCAGAATATCTGGGAAGAATGTGAGAGCCTACAGTTTTCAAGAAATAACAGGTAACAGGGGTCCACTGCATCCCAGATTTTTTTCAGTCCTCGGTAGTATTTGTAACGTTAATCTCCATCTATCCACTCCTTGATGTACTTTGAGAGTTAATTGGGAAAAAAACACAGGAATTTTAAATGAAAGCACCTGCAGCAGCTCATTACTGTGACAAGCAGGCTAGGGGAGGAGTCTACTACCTTTTCAAGAACTATTTAGAACTCAGTGAGGTGGGTCACAAACTCAGATGCCTCCAGGGCAGGGCGGGTGAGGATGGTGCTGAACAGAGAGCCCCTCCTCTCAGGAAGGCACCACTACGCCGTGTCCACGTGGAAGTGAAGGCCCAATGTTGCCAGGTATTTGGATTCTTCCTCAGAAGTTGGAAATCTAGATTTGTTTTTTAGATCAACAATTTCCAGATTTTTAAATGTGGGATTTTTCTAGAGAGTTTTAAAAAATCCAGATTTTAATGTTGTATTTCCCCATTTTCAAATGTTGGTGATAATTTCTTGTTTAAAAAAAACACCATGGGAGGTACTGAAAAATAATAAGCCACTTGTGCAGGACCTATTTGGTGGGCAGCTCACTCTTTCTATAAACAGCCTGTGTCCAAGGACGTGGCAGAGAGCAGGGCGTTAGAATAGATGTTGAATGGGTGGTGTGGGGTGGGGCTGGCCACAGTGGGGTTTATGTCCCTCAGTGGGACTTAATGTCATATTGGCCCCTCATGTCATAAATCAAGAGATTTTCTTCCCATTGACTTTTCTTTGGGCCTGAAGTGGGGGCTTTTTATCAGAAAACTGCATGGGCCTGGACCTTCCCAAAAGAACCTCACAGAGCAGAGAATCATAGGTTGGTCAGTCTGCCTCTATAAGCAGGTGAGACAGGGTTCTATCCATCAGGGTGTTTCTGAGTGTGTGTGTCAAGAGGACCAGAGGGTTATCATCGCTTCCCTCAGATTCTTGCTGAAAGAGAAACTGGACACAAGGTAGCCAGCTTCATCAGCCCATTTGTCCAAAAAGGTTACACAAATGATTGGATAATTTGGCTCAAGCTTGAATGGACAGTATGTGGTAGAAAATCAAGGCTGGCTGATTGGGGAGGGGTCATCTTAAAGGGTATCATTTTCATTCGCTACCCCGTAACCTCCCCTGAGTCTGCTAGGACACACAGCTTGCTTGACCCCTGACACATGTTGTATAAAGTCAGACCATAAATCCTTCCAGCTGGCGTCAAATGCTCCTGCCTGGGAAGGATGCTCTTTGAAAGGAATATTCCCTGACAAATGAAGGGCGTATGATAATGAAAGTGTCATTAAACCAGAGTGTCTTGAATCACATTCTAATTTCACAACATGCAGTCTGTCTCGGGGCCCAGTGGATGGGTAATGTAGGTGTCCCTGGCTGTCAGCAGCGCTTGGTGTCGGGGTGGCACTCAGGATGTGATGAATAGCAACCCCAGGAGGTTCAGACCTATTTGGTAGGGAGGACATTTGATTCCAAGGAACCCGGACATATGACATTTAGGTGGTATGTTTGTCATGTGCCCTTCAGGAACTCTTGGGGGTTAAATGTCCCCCACCCTCAGTCCAGATTCAATTTGGCTCTGATAATCGTTTCTCTTCATGACATGAGACACCATATGGCACCCCTAGTCTGTCGACTTGGCTCTTGGATTTTAAGGCTTATTTAACGTTAGCAGTGGTGAGAAGCACTCCGGCGTGCAGCCCTTCCACTAGGGCACTTGGCCCCTCCAGCCCCCCAAGAGCTCCCCGTCCCTTCCCTATCCATTTTGCTTACTTGTTATAGAGAACAATGTCTGGGCGCCAGATCTTTTCCGAGGGAACGTGAATTTTTTTAACACCACCATAATCATCTGGATTCCATTTTAGGTTGTAATCCACCCATTGCTAGAAACAAAGACATTTAAAGTCTAGGGTTATTGAGAGACCTGAGAGTCATGGCAATTCAGATATTGGCAGAAATTGTGCTTCAGTAAGAAAACTTTGATTCAGAATTTAGCTTTCATTTTAGTAAACAAGAACAGCAAACATATAGCGCTGGCTGTATGCAGGCTCTGTTCCAAGCCCTTTAACTATACTATTAATAATTCATTTAGCCCTCCCAGTCCTATGAGGTAAGAGCAATTATTGGCCCCATTTTACAGATGAGGAAACAAGGTGGTACCTCTGCCACCTCCCAGTCATGCACCTGGGAGGCGGCAGATCCATGATGTCACACTGCCCCCAGGAAAGGAGAATGACCCTAGTGTGAACATTTTCCTCAAGTAGGCATCACTGTTTTTAAAAAGTATTATGGGCTGGGCGCAGTGGCTCACGCCTGTAATCCTAGCACTCTGGGAGGCCAAGGCGGGCGGATTGTTTGAGCTCAGGAGTTCAAAACCAGCCTGAGCAAGAGCGAGACCCCGTCTCTACTAAAAATAGAAAGAAATTAATTGGACAACTAAAAATATATAGAAAAAATTAGCCGGGCATGGTGGCGCATGTCTGTAGTCCCAGCTACTCGGGAGACTGAGGCAGAAGGATTGCTTGAGCCCAGGAGTCTGAGGTTGCTGTGAGCTAGGATGACGCCACGGCACTCTACTCCAGGCAACACAGAGAGACTCTGTCTCAAAAACAAACAAAAAAAAGTATTATGGTTTCTTACGTTACAAAAGGTTGAGCACCCAAAATCTGAAATCTAAAATGCTCCAAATTCCAAAACTTTTTGAGCACCAACATGACACTCAAAGGAAATGCTCATTGGAGGATTTCAGATTAGGTATGCTCAACTGGTAAGTATATTAAAATATTCCAAAATCTGAAAAAATTGGAAATCCAAAACACTCTGGGCCCCGGCATTTCAGGTAAAAGGTGCTCAACCTGTATATGTCCAGTGCAGCAAAGTTGGATAACACAATGTCAATGGGTTGAATTGTGTCTCCTAAAATTCATACTGAAGTCCTAACCCTCAGTACTTCAGAAAGTGACCTTGTTTGGAGACAGGTTCTTTACAGAGGTAATGAAGTTAAAATGAGAGGACAGGCACAGTGGTTCACGCCTGTAATCCTAGCACTCTGGGAGGCTAAGACAGGAGGATCCCTTCAGCTCAGGAGTTCGAGAGCAGTCTGAGCAAGAGCGAGACCCCATCTCTACTAAAAATAGAAAAAATTAGCCAGGCTTGGTAGTGTGCGCCTGTAGTCCCAGCTACTTGGGAAGCTGAGGCAGGAGGATCCCTTCAGCCCAGGAGTTTGAGGTTGCTGTGAGCTAGGCTGACATCACTACACTCCAGCCTGGGCAACAGAGCGAGACTCTGTCTCAAAAAAAAAAAAAAAGTTAAAATGAGGTCATTAAGGTAGACCTTCATCCAATATGACTGGTGTCCTTATAAAAAGGGGAAATTTAAACATATTTACAAATATATGTATATCCCACATGTACACAGGGAGAACCATGTGTATGTGAAGACAGTCACCTACAAGCCGAGGAGAGAGGCCTGGGACAGATCCTTCCCTCATGTCCCTCAGAAGGAGCCAACCCTGCAAACTCCTTGACTTTGGACTGCTAGTTTCCAGAATTGTAAGATGATAACTTTCTGTTGTTTAAGTCACCCAGTTCGTAGTTCTTTGTTACGGCAGCCCTAGCAAACTAATGCACACAGAAAAGGCCAAAGTAAGAACATATAAACAGAACCCAAACAGAATCCATTCTCCCACCATCCCAAAATGCTCACTTTCAGCATTTGGGTATATACCCCTGCTACCCAAATTGATTTCCTATGGGCCCAAGTTAATTTCAGGGTGAATAAAAATGACTAAAATGCAATTATCTAGCTGAATTACCTGTTTCAGACGAACATTGGTTGTCACGATCTGATTTACTTCATCCTGGAAAAAGATAAGGCCCCATCTTTAGGGGGTGGGGGAGCCAAGGGGAGGAGGCCCTGGGGTGTGGGTGCACGGGGCCTGAGCGCTTGTCTCACCACGTTGATGAGCTGTATCAGCTGCAGGCCCACGGTGACCTCCACAACCTGGCGGTGGTCTTCCACTGGCCGTACCACACTGCTGTAGTCTTTAAATAGCTTTGCCACCAGACGGGTCTCATGTTCGGAGCCCAGGACAAGGCCAGCTGAGACAGCAAATGACACACAAACTGTCAGATTCTGTTCCCAAATTCCATACACACGAACGTGAGGAATTAAGGCCTAATTAGTTAATGGAAGGCACGCAGCCCCCTTGTGGAAGGGCTCCCAAATGCGGCTATGATTGCCTTAAGTTCCTTTCCAAGCAGAGTTGCTGGTGTGGTCCCTTACCAGGCAACAGTGGGGCATACTCTGGACAGGTGACATTCCTTGATATAGCCCCCGGCTTAATCAAGTTTGGCAGGTACACACAGCCACACACACGAAGAAAACATCCACAGAAAAGCCAATCTCAGTATTTCTGAGTCTTATCACAGTGTAATGAAATTCTGGACTGGCTGGCCTCAGATCTCATGAACAGCCAAAACTGGATGCTGGCTCAAGTCCACTAGAAAGGCCATAGTTAACAAAGTGGAAAATAACTAGGGTTGGTGAAATGGTATTTCCTTAACGAGTTAAACAGAGTTACCACACGATCCAGCAATTCCACTCCCCGGTATGTACCCCAAAGATTACGGCACTATTTACAATAGCCAAAAGGTGAAAACAACTCAAGTGTCCATCCACAGATAAATGGATGAACAAATTGTGATATATCCGTACAATTCAGCCATAAAAAGGAACGATATACTGATACGTGATACAACATGCATGAACCTCGAACGCATTATGTTGAGTGAAAGAAGCCAGACACAAAGAGGCAAATCCTGTATGATCTCATTTATGTAAAATATCCAGAATAGAGGCCGGGCGCCGTGGCTCGTGCCTGTAATCCTAGCACTCTCGAAGGCTGAGGCGGGAGGATCACTTGAGGTCAGGGGTTTGAGACCAACCTGAGTAAGAGTGAGACCTCATCTCTACTAAAAATAGAAAAGTTAGCCAGGTGTAGTGGTGTGTGCCTATAAGTCCCAGTTACTCCGGAGGCTGAGGCAGGAGGATTGCTTGAGCCCAGGAGTTTGAGGTTGCAGTGAGCTATGATGGCGCCACTGCATGCCAGGGTGACAGAGAGAGACTCTGTCTCTAAAAAAAAAAAAAAAAAAATCCAGATTAGAGTCCATAGAGTCAGAAAGCAGGTAGGTACTTGGAGGAGAGAGAAAATTTTATGTAATGAGTATTTTACCACAATTAAAAAAATACTACTGCTGGTGGATACATGTCCCAGTTGAGTTGTTAAAATAGACTGAAGTCTCTGTGCTTCGTTTACCTGGGTTTGGGGCTCCTATTTGGAACACGAGTGATTCCAAATAGAATCTTTATTACATTTCCCTTCAGGATAGAGAGCGATACTGACTAGTACTCTCAGAGCCCACAGCCCTTGCTGTTCGATATGTTATGCGCTCCTCCCCAGCCTTGGATGAACCAGGCGGGCAGACGTTCTCACCGGAGATTCAGAGGCTGGATGAGTTGCCCAAGGTCATGTGGCTGGTAAGGGCAAAGCTCGGATTAGAACCCTGTCATTCTGCGCTGTGCTCCTGCACCAACTCTTCATATTAAGAGTGTGTTGTAGGCTGTCTGGGAACCCTTGCAACTGCATGTACCACTATTCCTATGAGAAACGAGTTCCAAATTCCAGCAAGGGCTTTATGAAGGATCTTTGTAACTGAAGCCTTGCATGGATTGAGGACTATCTGTTCAGGGCTGGGAGAGGAAGCAGACACACGATCCCTTTGTCCTGATCCATGTAACCAGATCTCCCTTTTCCGCAGGTTATTGCTGAAGCCACCATGACTTCTCCCTGGGCCAAGAGGACTTAAAAATCGAATGAATGAGATGCTTTCCCTTTTTGGTCAGTAGTATTAACTTATCACTTCTAAGACAAATTATTATTTTTCTTTATTATTTTTCTCCTTGAGTCCTACTTTTGGAAGAGTTTGTCAACAAAGTAACTGTGAAGTAAGAAGTAATTACTTTTTCTATTTTTATTAGTCAATAAAAATAATAGCTAACACATCCAACCTTTTATGTGCTGGACACACTTCTATGTGCTTTGTATATACTTACTTTTTCAATCCTTGATGGGTGAGGTAGGTACTATTATTGTCCTCCCTTTACAGATGAGGAAATTGAGGCTCAGAGAGGTTAAGTGACTTGCCCAGATTTTATAGGTGGTGGAGCCAGGATTCAAATCCAGAACCGATTTTCTCAACCACTCTTTTTCACCCAGAACAGTGAGTGGGTCAGCATAAATTGCAATGTTGTGCAATGAATCAGTGCATTTTCATCCCCCCAAAGTGTATGTTTAAATTCTCCCATAGAGCTTTGTTGAAGCCCCTGTGTTTGTGTTATCTTACTGAATCCTTGCAATGATCCTACGAGGTAGTGTTCACTCCTACTTTGCAGATGAGGGAATTGAGGTACAGAGAGCTAAGTGATGTATTCATGGCTCCCCAGCTAGTTGGTGGTGGGATTGCAAACAGAGGTACTTTGCCTCCTCCCCAAAGGGAAATGTATCATTTCCATTTGGATAGTTGAGCTTTCAATGTAGCTTAAATATCTTCATTGTTACCTTCATGAACCCTATGTAGGGAACCCCTGACCTAGCCTGTCTGTACATTTCTAGTTTCCCAAGTTTTCTGAACCCCAAAGTTTCTAAGGGCACTCAAGGTGCCCAACCATGCAGAGCTTTCATGTGGCTTCTCCCTAAAACCATCTGCATTTGAGGATGTTCCAAGGGACTGTGTTGTTGAAAGACCCAGTTTTTGCAGCCACCCCATTGAGCCCCTGGGACCTAGCGATCCTTCTGTCCTCCAGGCCTTGTCTGTCCCGGGCCCCATCCACTCCATGGTGGGGGCTGGAGGTGGGAATGGATCACTGCATGCCATGGCCAGAGTTTGAAGCTGTTGCTTTGGCATTGCCCTGGGCTGCTTATTTTTAAGTGATTGTTTATTCCAGTTTGACAGGAAGAACATACTAGAAAGCAATGGCTAGAGCAGATGGTCAGCATTATGTAGCAGGAAAATTATGCAGACCAACCCTCTGGTCCACTAAGGAGAACGGAAAGAAGGGGAAGTAGGCATGGCCAGCTTTCCAGCGACTCACCGCCTCCTCTCCCACCCTAGCTGATAACAAGATGCCTTGTTCCTCCCATAAGGAATTTCTGAGGAAGTCTCCATTTCTTAGATTTGTTTCATTGGTATTCTTTTCTTTTTTCCTTTCTAAAGCAAGGTAGAGTAATAGAAAACTTACAAGACTTGAAGTCAGAACTCTATGAGTCCCTTCCCAACTCCAAAATGATCTGGAGAGTTGGACCAGTTCTTCATGATTCAATGAATCACAGTAAATACTCTTCATAAAAAGGTAGGATGTAAATAAGCAAGCATGCAGGTAAATAATTCAATAATGTCTAATCTCCCTTTTTGGCAAAATCATATTTGTAATCTTTATACAGTTAGTGGTAATATTAATTCATTCATCAAATATTTGTTGAGCATTTACTGTGTGCAAAGCCTTGTTTTAGGGGCTTTGAGGTATTCAAAGGTGAATCTGACACGAATCCTATCTTCCTACCCTCATGGAGATTGGCATTTGTCATTTACATAAATAACTGCGAACAAATTGGAAAGTCCTATGCTGTAAGAAAGGTGGCAACGAAGTTCTTGGGATTCCATAGGTGGAAGAAAGGAAAAGGTTGAAATGAAAAATGCTGTATAAAGAGAACAGACGTCATTATGTGTTAAGCTAACACAGAAAAAATGACCCTGATATAAATGAGAAGTTTGCCCATGAAGGACTGATTCTTAGCAGGAGAACTCAACCAAAATTTCAAACTGTTCTTCTTGTACCAGACTGGTTCAATCTGTATTTTTATGTAGGAAACAGCCCCTAGGTTAGGCAAAAAGAATTTAGAACAGTTACTAGTCACTGTGGATAGTTCTTATCTCAATCTGATGCTATGTCTCTTGCTACCTTTGGCAATTTTGGTCTGTGTTTTCTGACTGTGCTTGTAACAAACCGACTTTCCAACTGATCACATTCCAAGGTTCGTAAACCAAGTGACCTTGGGCGGGTCAGTTCATATCTTTCACCTTCAGTTTCCTTATAATAAAAAACTGAGGGTGTTGGACTGTGGATCTAGCTCTAAATTTCTATGAACCACCTGCAGGAATTGATACCAGCAAACTCCAGGTTTGATCTAAATACATATTACATACTTCTTTTAATAGCTAACCATGCATTTTTGGAGGTCTTAGGTGTCTTAAGAGATCTCCTAAGTATTTTTACATGGAAACATATCATTTAAGAATTTTCATTGAGCGTGGTGTTTGTACACACACACACACACACACACACACACACCCCCACACCCACCCACCCCCCCACCCCCAGGCTAGCTTTGGTTGGATCAAGTCCAAATCCCACAGGATATAATTTATCTGAGTTTAGGCTATTTTCCTCATCTCTGCTCTTGAAAAAATTAATAGTAAAGCTCTTTACCTCTTGCCCAGAAGGCCTGTGTTTGTCAGAGAAATATTAGAAAAGAGAAATCACAGGATGTCAGCCACCTTGTTTCTCAGTTGGGATGATATCACCAGTAAACTTTCATATGAAGCAATCAGCAAACATCTCCTGTTTCCCTCTACCGGAAGTTTGGGACTCAGGATAGTGTTTCGGCTGCTGTGTTGTGACACATTCCAGACTAGAATGCAGGTCAAGGGCAGTATGGGTTTTACAGTTTCAATTCAAACCCAAACCTACATACAGTAATGTCTTTTAAAAAAAAGTAGACAGAAATGCATTCATACAGAATTTTTTTTAACTTCAGAAGTTTGAAAAATATATATTTCTATCTTTGTGGAGTTTAGTTACAATTATTAACAGGTTTCTGTCTCCAGCACATGTAGCTGTCAATCAATTCTCTTCATTGTTAGAATTCTCCTAGAGCAGTAAAAGGACTTGTTAACTATATTGTTTATGATTATAAGTCACAGCTCTAAGGCCCGGTAGTTGTTCAAATACGAAAGCAGCCCAGGCTGCTACAGTGGTCTATAGGTGAGCCAGGTTCTGCAAGTGGTGCTGAGTGCTCATTTGGGTGAGTTGGGTGCCAGGCACTGGTGGAGGGAGAAACCTGCATGTCTACCTTATAGCTTTTGACACAGACTAAAAATCTCTATCTAAAAACCCCATGGAGCCAACATCAGGAAGAAACGGACAGAGGCCCTGCCATTCTGCATTCCCATCAAAGAAGCAAGACTTTGGTTTGGGGGCCTCTAGTGCTTCAGCCTCAAACAGAGCCCTCTCCCCACCCTGATCCCAGCACTTACCTGAGCAGAGGCCAAGGAGCAGGAGGAGAGGCCAGGGCTCCATGGGCTGTGGGTGCTGGTGTGGACCGGTGGCAGAGCAGTGTGGACCGGTGGCAGAGCAGTGGCCTGTGCTGCTCACTGGCACTCTCTGGCTGGATGCTTCGCTGCTAGAGGGTTTGGAAAGTGGGTCGGCTCAGTGGAGCTATTGTTTTACACCACCTGTTTGCTGCAGTGACAGCTGGGCTGCCCACAGCCCTGGAGCCCAGGGAGTCGCTGAGGGCCTGACACTATTACAGATGTGCCTCGCTTTACACAACTGCTGTACCCTCAGAAAGTTGAGTATGAACTGCATTCCATTTTAAATGCACCATGAGTCAGGTCTTAATGAAAAAAAAAGTAAGGAAGAAATTATTTTGAATGGTGAGCAACCCCCTCCCTTTTGTGTAAACCAGAACTTCATCTCTGTGGGTTGATTTGATTAGGGTTATTTGGCCTGAGTAGACAGCTGTTTTTGCTAAACCACAAAAGTCCACATTCTGCAAACGTGAAAATTCATTTCCTCTGCTTCAGGGTTAGGCCTGGGGCTTTTGTGACTGCATGAATCCCAGAGAAGTATGGTTGGTGTTGGTGCAGAGTTCCCCATGTTTGATTGGGCTTGGTTTTTAACAAAGATGGCTTCTTCCATAAAACTGGCTTTACTCCCCCGACCCCCGGGTGGCTGTTCCAACCCGTCTGTGTACCAGGCAATACCTCTCCCACGGGGGCTATTAGCTGGAGGAAATCGCCCACCTCCCCTGTTCTGCTGTTCGAGTGAAGAGTAATTGCTGGGAAACGGTGTCCCACCACGCCAGCAGCTGTTCCATGTTCCAGCTTCCTCCCATCGTTCCTCTGCCTACTCTCGCTCAGGGAAGCAAAGAGCAGAGTGGTTCCGCTTTTCAATTCCTCTGTTTAAAAAACACCCTAAGAAACAGCAGTTTGTAATTGCTCAGTTTGAGGCGTATTTTTACCCAAACTGAGCTTCTTTGCAGGGTTTGAAGTGGGTTCATAGGGGGAAGCAGTTAGAGATACGCTACCTGTTCCTTCTGTGACTCCTTCCCAATTGGATTGGGTGAGAAAGGTCTCACCTCTCAAGCCAAGGTCAGCATCTGAACAAATCCCCCCAATCATTAGAGAAGGGGCTTGGGGGATAGAGCAGAGAGCTGCAAGCTCACATTACTTAGATTTTTCTGTTTAGGTGGTGGGAGGTTGGTTAACTGTTGGTGGAAAAAAAATGGTTCTCTGCCTTCCATAGCATAGCCCTGTGGCTGCCTGGCTGGGGAATACATCCCCCCAGCCCCACCCAGCCCCTTCCATCTAAATGGAGCCATGTGACTGAGCTCCAGCCAGGTGAGAAGTTTTCTTAGACTCACAAACCTCCTACCAGAGCCCATTCATGCCCTTCTAGTGCTCTGACCTGCTGAAATGGACTTGACCCTGAGGTCAACCTCAGAAGCCTCATACTGAAGGTGGCCTTGCTTTTGACATTCTGAACCCTTGACTGCCTGTGTGGAGGGAGCCCCCCACCAAACCAGTCACCACACAGCACTGTTTCAGTGAGAACAAAACATATATTGTGTTGAGCCATTAAAATTCTTGGGTTTATTTGTACAGCAGCTAGTATCACCATAGTTAATACAAAATGTAGGCCCTTGGAGTGGGATCCTGCAGTTAAAAGTAAACTCTAAAATATATAGCGTTGCAGAGGAGACAAGAAAAGTGATATTGGAGGCTCAAAAGATGAAGACTCATGTTATATATAGCAGCAAATTATTTAATAAAACAGTTTTCCTCAGTTTCTTGGTGAGCAAAGCATCTACTGAGCCTGAGGCTCCCGGAGAGGAGGTTGATGAGCACAAAGTTAGTGCGAGTTGGTTCTTGCTTGCTTTGCTTAGCAAGTCAGTACATGGAGGAGTTGAGCTCAGGCAAGATCCACCGGTTCAAGAGCAGAAATGAAAAAGGAACAGAATGAGTCCAGAAATCTGGAGTCTTCTGCTTTGAATTCCAAAGAGCAAGTGATAACATGGAAAAAAGGCTTTGAGCAACAAAAGCCTGTTAAGGCTTCTCCTTAAACATTAGTTTCACCACTACAGCAAAGGTCGGTGTAAGCCTGCTTTCTTCACACTGAATCCTATTTTTTCAACCTTCGAGAAGGTTGAAGGAGAGAGGCATAGGGGTTGGGATGCAAAGGAATAAATCACCCTTGAGAAGGGTGTCTAGAAAAGAACGTCTGTGTACATACTGACATGCGAAATGACTGGAAACAAGTATTTCAGAAGCTTATTAGGTATCTGAAGGAATGGGATTGCCAAAGAGTTCATGAACCCAGAAAGTAAAAGCTTTGGTTGCTCAAGGCTTAGAATAGTCCTTGAGTGCCCAGATGCACATCTGCAGAAAGCAGGCTACCAAATCTTCCCTGTCTCCCAAGGCAGGTGCTCTCCCATTGCCTGCTTCTGATGTGGCTGTGGGGGTTAAAGGTCAGGGAAGAACCTCCCAGGGGACACGGCCAGGAACCTCAGACAGCAACCGACAAGGGAGTTCCTCCCAGAGAGCAAATTCAGGTCGACTCAAGGAATCTGTCACAGAGCCTCTCGTGCCCACCCAGGTTCCCTTGGCTTTCTGCTTACTGCCAACACCTGCAATTCTCTGGCTGAGGGAATTTTTTTTTTCCTGACGATAGGAACACATGGGACAAGCTGGAAGTGCATAAATGTTACTGCCACCAGAAACAGGCCTCGACCAGTGTGGGAGGATAAATACCCCAGCTTCCTCACCCCTTGGCTGGCTGACTCCCAGGCATGCTTTACCCCATCCTCAGAGCTCCTCAGTGGGACAGAGCCCCTTTGCCCGTGGTGGACATGGCTTAATAACCCTCCCTTTGTTAGCTTCCTTCCCTTCTCTGTCTCCTTTCCCCACTCTGCCACCTCTCAAGTAAACTCCTTTCAGGATCAGCTTCTGGGGGTCCTCAAATCAAGACAATTTCTCCCACCACCTGGGCAGGGGGTCTTCACAATGATGTTACTGGGTGCTTCCCCGCATTTCCATCATCTCACCAAATCTCTTCTGTCGGGGGACAATTGAAACGGTAGACTAAAAACAATTCCCAAAACTGTGATTGACCTCAGGAATAAACCTATTTTTTTATTAAAAAGTTTATAACTCAAGTAATTTGAATTTGTTATAGAAAAATTAGAAAACAGACGAACAAAAAGACCCATTATCCTACCCAGAAATATTTATCATTAACTGTTTAGTTTGCATCCATTTATTTAGATCCTTTCCGTGTACGCATTCATGCATTCGTGCAAACATTTTTTTCTTTGGGTTTTGCTATGTGCCAAGCACCATTCTAGGCATTTGGGATACATCAATAAACCCAACAGAAGAAAATTTCTCTTCCTCAGGAAAAATGTATTCTCATTGGAGAAGGGCAATAGAAAGTATATGTATAAAATTACTAACAAGTAAATTGTTTAATATGTTATCAGATAAACAATGCTATGGGAAAAATAAAAAAACAGAGCAGGTTAAAAGGGACCAGGACAGCTGGAGGGGGATTGCAGTTTTAAACTTGGCAGGTAGGGTGGGCTTCGCTGAGGATGTGACTTTGGACGGAGGTGCGGATGTCTGTGAGAGGACATTCCAGGCAGAGTGAACAGCGACGGGGAGTCCCTAAGGGGAACAGGCCTGGTGTGCTCGGGCATAGGTAGAAAGCCGCAGGCCGGAGCAGGATGAGTGATGGGGACACAGCTAGGAGCCATCAGAGAGGAGCCCCAGGAAGGGGGACACAGCACGCCTCGTAGGCTTTTGCTGTGAGATGAGGAGCTGCTGCAGTGTTTGAGCTGAGGAGGGCTGTCATCCGACAGCTGTCAAAGGTCGACTCTGGCTGCTGTGAGGACACGAGGCTGTGGAGGGACAAGTTAGGAGCCACTGCAGTCGTCCACGTGGCCGATGGTGGTGGATTGGACCAGAGTGGTGGCAGTGAAGGAGGTAAGAAGTCATTGGATTTGGAAAATAGATTTTGACGTGGTATCTAACAGGATTTCCTGAAGGATTGGATCTGGGATGGAAGAAAAAGGCATTAAAGATGATTTGCAGGGTTTTGGCTTGTGCATTAGGAAGGATTTAGGTGCCAACAAGTAAATGGATTAAGGAAGCCTGTGGGTGAGCAGGTTTAAAGGGGGAAAATGAGGAGTTCTGTGACGGACGGGATGAGTTTGAGAAGTCTGTTGGAAACGTGAGCAGGCAGTTGGATTTAGGAGTCAGGAGTTTAGGAGACCTAGTGTAGGATAAGGTCAAAGAATGAGTACAGTCAGAGAAGAGATGAGGACTAACATTGGACAGCAGGGAGAAGAGGGGGATGCAGCAAAGACGGAGGCAGCAATGAGGCAGGAGCAGATCCTGCAGAGGGGGGCGTTCTGGAAGCCCGCGAAGGACCAGTACAGGGAGCAGGGAGGGCGGCGCTGTGTTCCGATGCTGCTGAGGGCGCCACAGGATGATAGCCACGACCTTGGGGCTCCACACCGTGGAGGCTGCTGGCGACCTTGACACGTGCAAAACCTGGCTGGAGTAGGTTTAAGAAGAACAGAATTGGAGGGACTTTACTGCAAAGGGTAACAAAGAAATACGGTGGTAACTGGTGGGAGAAATAGAGGCGAAAGAATTGTTTTGTGCCCCCTTTTTTGGAAAAGAGAAATAACAGCCTATCTACATGATGATCATAATGATCCAACAATAACGATCAAAGCAATTGATTGTGTAGCAGGGAGCAGGAAGAAACATCACTAAAATGTTTTAAATGGGATTTACTATATGCTTTTCTATAACTTGCAAAATATACAAAAATATGTTCCTAGTCAAATAATGTAGCTCTGTTTTCATTTCTAATGGCTGGAGAATATTCTATTTTTTGAGTGTACCATAATTTGTTTAACCAATCCCTTACTATTGGACACTTGGGTGGTTTCCTTTTTTGTTTTTATTTTTTACTTTTGCTTTGATTAATAATCATGCAGTGGACATCCTTATACATACAAATCACCACCATTTTCTGATTGTTGTCATAAGCTTCTAAACGTGGAAGTGCTGGGTCAGAAAGTGAAAACACCTTAAGTAATTTAATGCACATCAAATAGCCAAATCTCCATTTTAGAATCAAAGTCGCTCATTCTTGCTCTTCTCAGTTATGTTTTTCTATTACACCGATCACAGTTGCATACTGTTGCACTGATTGTGTGATTATCTGATTAATGTCCGTCTCTCCCACTAGACTACAAACCAGTAAGCGCGGAGACAGTGTCTGTTTCTGTTCACCGCTATGTCCTCAGCTTTTGGCTGACAGCCTGTCATATCGTAGGCCGTTGGTAAATAACTGTTGTTGGGGGAAGGAATGGATGTAATGCTTAATTCAATGATGAGAGTATAATGTCATTTGGGGATAAAATGAGGTGTGACTATTGATCACCCCCAATACCATGCAGAGTATAGCTCCAAGTGTTTGTAATTGACTCATGCATGAATGCAGTATATGACTTGGATAAAAGTCCTCTTTCTTGTGTGGCTTAATAAATTAATTGTGGCTCCTCCCAAGGTCACTTGTTTGGAGAAAACACCCCGTCCGTCCGTGTCTACATCTGGTGCATCTCCGTGGAACCTGGAGACCCCTTAGCTAAGCTCCCCTGCTTCCAGCACTGAGCGCCTCGGTCCAGTGGCCAGCAGGTGGCAACAAATGGCTATTAGAGTGGCGCTGGAGTGCGAGGGGCCCTTTTTGCCGGCCGCTCTCCTGCTGTCCCCCAGGCCCTGCGTCCTGGAAACACCCAGAAAGCCAGCCCCATAGCCCCTCTTTTGGGAGGTGTCAGGTGCATTCCTTGGGACCCTTGGAACAGCCCTCTCCCCACAGAAGAGTCCAGAGAAGGGTCAGTGCTCAGCCCCTGAAGAGAGCGCAGCTTTGCTTTTCTGTTTACAGAGCTTAGAGTTCCCAGGAACTTTCTGATACTGGACAGCTTAAGAGCCGAAGGAAATTCATCTGAAAGTCCAGATTTCAGGCTGTGAGATTTTGCCCAGTTCATACCAACTGACCTGCCTCTGTCATTATCTCAGCCTATCTGGAAGAGTCCGTTTCTTTTTATTCTATTTTTTCAGCCAAGCTCAGTGCCATGAAGCCAGGCTGACAGTTCAGTAGTAATGACTGGATTAGTTCTCATTACATTACACAAATGCTTGTTATTACATACAGGGCAGCTTGCTGCCCTCTCGCCGTGGGGCCACATGATCTTGCTGTTGTTTCTTCCAGTGGCAGGGATGGATTTGCCCCCATCCAGCTTCACGCTCTCCTTTTTTTCTTTGAGTCTAATGGTGGGGAGGGAATCACCATTTGTTGAGATCCTGTCGTCTACTATGTCATTCTCACAGCAACTCAGCCGGGCAGACGTTGCATGTGATGTGTCCAAACTCACTTAGGTCACAAGTAGCAGAGCCCACCAGGATGGGAATCGGACATCTCTGATTCCAAACATGGTGCTGCGTCCACTACACGCACGGTTCAGATTGTGCTTCAAGGAGCCCTTCTGAGGGGACAATGAGAGCAGGGAAGGAGAGACAGCGCATGGGGAGAAGTGGCCTGAGGCTGGTGCTACTTGCTTCCCACTCTTACTTCATTTAGAACAAGCGCACTTGGATTAAAAAAATATATATGTGTGTATACTTTACATTATATATATCATCTTTCATTTAACTTTCCTTTTAGAAGCAGAAAAGTCTGAGCCTCCTCCTTTCGTGGGATATGCTGTCTCTGGGGTACATTCTGACACAGCAGACTCATGGCAGGAGCAAGTGTGGACTGTGGCCATGAGATGGTGCAAAGCTCACAGGACTGAAGCTCTACCCACTTGATCAAGGCAGAAAATGCTTTGATGGCAAAATTCTTCTACAGCCAGCTTCGCATATGCTCTGGGACAGACATAAAACCAAGAAAAATGAGTCCGATGCAGAATCCAACGTATTCTACTCCTACCCCCCGCTGGTAACAAGCATGTTTTGAACTTTTCTTTGCTGTGCACAGTCTGGGGAATGGCAGTCTGAAGGAAAGCTACCGAGCCTGGGAGGCTGAGTTGAATGACAAATGAATAACTGGGGCAGAGAAAAAAGGGAGGTGAGAGAGAAAGCTGGGTATCGGGAGAGGCTGGGAGAATAGAGAGGAGGAGGAGATATAATTGGCCAGAGAACTTGAGAGTGAGAACGCAGTCCAAACGTTATTTTTAAGGAGCTTTGTTGGAGATTTAAAATACACTCCTACCTTTGGCATTTTCTTAAGAGACAGAAAGATGTGTTCTCAATTCTATTTTTCTGCTGGACTGAACCAGTGCCAAGACTGGACCATGTGAGATCCTGGGTTTATTTCGGTTACATAAGCAAACTTCAGTCTTTGCTGTGATTTGGAGTAGTCAAAGCCACGAATGTTTCTCCACTCCCATTTTGTCAGCTGCTTGAGTTTCTATTCTGAGAGGTGCTAACTGTTAAACATTGTTATTCACTTATGTTCCCTAAATAACTTTTAATTAGTTTTAATTTGGGCCAGGAATGTTCTACTGTTGACACCATGATGGGAATTATCAAAAACAAAATTAATGAAGAATTCAGAAAAAAACAT
This sequence comes from Propithecus coquereli, assembly GCF_000956105.1. Lineage (NCBI taxonomy): Eukaryota > Metazoa > Chordata > Mammalia > Primates > Indriidae > Propithecus > Propithecus coquereli. Next base: position 7,491,815 of record NW_012149063.1, read on the forward strand.
GCACTAATATTACAGTATTTTATATCTATCTTAGCAGAGGCAATTTCAATTTTTTAATTTTGTGTTTAAATGATTTTTCTCAAAGCAGTAATTGCATTGGTAAAGTGGTTACTTACACATAATTTTCACCTCTCATGCATTTTTTTCAGGAATTTTCATATTATCTTCCAGTGGAATTAATTGCATTAGTACAAGAAATGTAATCAAATCAGTGACTGTACTTAACCTTTGAAACCTCTTATCTAGCTAGACAGTTACTATATTCATTGCACATTGAAAAATGGTGAGCATTTTTCAATGAGCATTTCATATTCTCACATGAGCAATAATGCTTTCACCCCAAAACTGCCGAAGATAAGTTTGTTAGGGCTCTGAGAATATTATAAAGCAGACAATACAAGAAATTTAAAAATATTGTTGTAGTTTTTAAATCTTCCCTCTCTCCTTTCCCTGTTCTTTTTTTCCCCCAAAATATTACAGGGGGTACAAATGCTTTTGGTTACATGGATCGTTTTTATAATGCTTGAATCAGGGCTATAAGTATGCCCATCACCCAGATAGTATTCATAGTACCTGTTAGTTAGGTTTTTGTCCTCCCCTCCCACCCCCTCACCTCTGCTTGATTTCTACTGAGCTTTACTTACTCTGTGCACCTGTGCGCATTGGTAAGTTCCAATTTAATAGCAAGTTCATGAGATATTTGTTTTTCCATTCTTTAGATACTTCATTTAGGATAATGGTCTACAGTTCCATCCAAATCGTTGCGAACCTTTTCCTGTTCTTTAAAACAGTGTTGTTAATTGTCTACTAACCATTAATGCATAATTCTAACAAAGACTTACATATCCCTTTGGGTAAAATTGGCCAACTATCAAAGAGCTAGTAATTTTGGGGACAGCCCTTAGTCTTTTCCAAAGCATGAAGCCCTTTTGAATCCTTTTGGGTAAAAGAGAATATCAAAGAGAATTCATTAAGGGTTTCTGATACACAGTGAAATATGCCTGTGAGGACTCTACACATGATAATACTCTAAGCACGCTCTCTTTTAGTGCCCAAACCTACAGAGTAATGGTAAATAAAACTTACAGGAGGCCATTGGTTTGGACCGAGTTTCTGCATTAGGTAACTAGACCAAAGCAAAATGGAGTCACTCATGCTGAAGTTCTGCACCACCAGGCCAAAACCAAGTTGTTTATCTGACCTTTCCAGAAATCAGGAGAGAGAGGGAGATTAACAGCCAAATCCCCAAATAGTCCAGTGGTAGCTAGTATGATAAGGCAATCCCCTCTGCTTTAACTCTTACAAGAAAAGTAACTTTGAAACAACCAATCTGCTTTTCGTTTCTGTTTCTTCTTTCTTCAACCTTTTTCTATCTATACAACCAACATCCTCTGCTCAGCTGTCGCGGCCCGGATTGCAGAACGGGGGATGGACACAGAAAGAAACACACACACACACACACAAAACGTACAAGACTGCAATGGGGATTCCACCAGTCGCTTTATTCTTATACTTTTCTCTGTCCGGCAGCTACTTCCTGGCACGTGACTACCTTGGGCGCCCTCAGGAAAATACATTTTCATTCCTTCCAGACGATTGCTTAAGGGAAGCAGATTGGCATCTTAACTTCTTGCATCTTAACTTCTTTATCTCATTACCGTATGCAGGACAATGAGACGCCTTGGCTTGTTTGCAAGACCCCAGGCGCTTGGTTATCTGTCATAAAGCTATCTGTCATGAGGAATAGTTCTGTTTGGTCAACAGGCCATGCCCAGGCCTATTGACCTCTGGCGCCAAGGAGAGCACACCCAGTTTCGCTGACTCTGGGCTTAAGCCAATTTTGCCCAGGGATGGTCCCTACACTCAGCTCCTTGGAACACTCATTCTTTTTGTACAGTGAGGTGTTGTTCGAGTCTAGATTCAAAAATGAAAGCCAGTTAAGATCTTTACCTTAAATCTGTTGTAATATTGTCTTTTGATAGTAATAAATGCACGAACAGGTTTCTTTAGAGAAAGAAACCCTGATGTGCAGGGTAAATTTGACAAGTGCTGTGGTTGAATGTGATATCGTTTACATTCTCATTTTCCTGATTTTCTTAAGTAATATGTAATTGATCTTGGGACTGCTCAGCCGATGACGGATGAGGATGGGCTTGGTATGTGACTGCACAGTGAATGGACAGAGTGACTCAGAGTTCTGCAGTTCAGCGGGAAAGAGTGTAGATGTGCTTGAATATTTGACACTAACCTTATCTTTTTGTTATAGAGGACTTACAACAAATTAAAACGTGTGTCAGCTTCATAATTATCTAGCTGGACTTTTAAATATTGGCTAGCCAAGATTGAATTTTATTCAAGCACTATTTCATCTGCCATGCTGTTTTAAGTATATTCGCCTTATGAGCCTTGTATTGGCCATGATCAGTACTATTTAAATTGCCAGCTTCCACAAGTCCCTTCTGTGGCTGACTCCATGCATCAGTGGTGCTAGCTTAGTTTTGTCACAATTCTAGGCACAGTGGCAGTCCCCAGGGGGGTCTTGAGCCCTTGCATAAACATGGTACATCTGCATGGAGCTTTGATTTTACTTGAAGAAATAAAAATTAGTCAATTTAACCATTTATTTAATGTGTTGTCAGTTCTTATTTAATTTGCTATGAAACAAACAAAATTATGCATTAGCTATGTTACGACTAAAACCCAAATGTTGATTAATACTTGCTGTGATAGAATAACAACTTGTAAACCCAGAAGTATGTCTGTGACGCTATCAGAGTTCCAGCCAGAAAACAACTGGTGATGCTGAGAAAAAAAGGACGATGACACTCGTCCTGGGAAGTGTTGGGAACGGCCCCACCTGGCCTCCAGGTGAGGCAGCCTAAAGCCTCCTCCCATCTCTTGTCAGTCTTCTGTCATTGGACAAGAACTCTAAGGACTTTTGGGAGAAGGAAAAGGAAGTCCACCCCAAAGAAATGGACCTGTTTTGTTAGGTGAGATCTGGAGAAACATGGATGAGCCCAGCGCAGGCAGAGCCCCTGAGGAATCTCCCTCCTACCTCAGCTAAGCCCGCACAGGGCGGGAGGTCCCCAGGGCATGAGCCCATCCTCTGAGAGCTGTCCCCTTGCTCTCCAGACCTGGCCATGCACCTCCCAATTCCTGGTGCCTGAACCCTAATTTTAACTGGGGTCACTGTTTAGCACCCTCTGGTGCCCTCCTGCCCTGACCAGCCTGCCTACCGTGGCCACGCAGCCTCTTGTAGGCCCTGTCCCAGCCCTGCCCTTGACCTGGGTCTAGGTTCCCAGTTCCTGTCTTTATGTGGTCCACTGCCGGACTACAGACCAAGTTCAACCAATGAACAATATCAAGCTTGATTTTTTCTGTGAAAATAAATATGAATGCAAAATTCACGTGAATATTTAAGACACAAGACCTCAAAGATAGGTGCTATTTGTGGCCCCCTTGAGCAGTCCCCGGGCCCCCTGGGCATGCATTTGTCCTCCTCTGCTGTGGGAGTGCCACCAGCAGACACTTGAGGAGCACAGCTCTGAGGGACATCAGTGCAAGGCAAAGGATTCAGCCCACGGGAGACGTCCTCCTGCAAGGTCGGAGAGGGTTCTCTTCACAGGGCTCTCGTCCTGCTGGGGAACTCCACACGCTTCCAGATCCCTGGCCTCATAACTGAACACTACGCAACACCTTCTGCCCCTCCTCCCAATCTGCACAAAATGTCAAAGGAATAAAACCAGTTTTCCTTCTTAGCGGTTGTGCCGATTTTATGCAGACTAGCTTTTTTCACTGTTTTTCTATAAAGTTGTTTTAGTGAAATTGAACTTTATGTGCTTGTTTTCATGTGAGGAACAATAACAGCTTTGGCTGGTGCTGGGACCCTGAGCTCAGAAAGCAGGAGATGGGATTCCAGAGGGCTCTTCAGCGCTCTTGTGATGACTTGTAAAACCGCACACACAGCCTTGGCTCTGCCCTCTGTTCCCCACGCCGCGTCCCCTTTCTTAGAAACACGGGGAGCCCAGGCAGACGTGAGAAAACTTTCTGAGCGTGAGACTGTCACTGGACTGAGGCATCCAAGCATGACAAGGGCCCCCTTGTCCTGGACAGACAACTGCTGTCCTGACCTTTTCCGCCTAAGCTGGGGGCTTTCAGGATACATTTTAGGTGGGATGAGATGCACCACTGGGGTTACTAGTTTGAGACTTGGTCACAATAGTCTTTGGTTCTAGTCAGGCCGGTTCCAGGCCTAATGCAATGAATTCTGAATTAAGGTCAAAGTGCCTGACCCTTCTCAGAGAGCCCCTCGAGTTTTGCCTCTTAAAATATAATTCCCTGGAGACTGATCTTTGGCTTATGTTTCCTAGGGAAAAATATTTGGCAAATGTGGAGGATTGTACTTCTGTGTTCATTTCTATGCTGAAGGCTAACTGGCATGTTGGTTAAGGAGGCATGTCATTTATTAGCCCAGTCACCTTAAGGGCATTTCCCCAGTGCCTGGCTCTGTGACACCCACACCTGCCAGTTATACCGCATCTATATATCCCTTTCCATCCTAAACCAGAGCTCGCTCTTGTGCCATATGTAGGAAGACTGATACTTTGCAGATGGAAATTCCTCTTTGAGATAGAGACAGATCATCTGCCCCCTCCCATATGGCTTAGGAAGGGCAAAGAAAGATTCAGAGGGACTAAGCTTAGAAAGTGAGAACAAGGGAATTGGGTTAGGCTAATTCAACGGAAAAACTAGGAAGCAATTTTTCTAAGGGAGACACACCAGGGAGCTTCCTGGGGGTCAGAGTGGCCTGAGTCACTGCATGGGACCTGGTGCCAGGGAGGAAGATGAGAGAGAGGCTGGAGGTAAAACCTGGCTGCCTGCAAGGGGGCTGGGTGGGGTGGGGGCTGGAGAAAGGAAGTTCGCTAGGATTAAGAAGATTGAGCAGGCCAGGCCAGACCAGGCCATGCTGGGCTGTACAAAGGCCTGTGACCATCTCCATAGTGTTCTGAATTTTCTCCCACTTTAATAAGGTAATTCTTCCACCCGGATTAGAAGAGGGTATGTGCATACCCTTTCCTCCTTCTCTGCCACTCCCAAGGAGACGATACCCTGTTTGGGGGCATAAATTCTGACATGTTTGATTTTTTAAAAATTTGTTTCATCACCCCAAAGTTATGCTTAGTGTATTCATGGTCTGCATTTATGCTCTCTGAATTTGCCTTTTGAAAGCCAGGCTCTTCTCCAAAAATGCACTCTGGCAGGAGATCAAGGGAGGGCCTCATGCTCTGCAGCTAATGATAAAATTCCACAGTGAAGCTTTCCCAGCATCACCCAGAAAGAACCCAGAATTAGCAATCTGGCTCTGACAACCATAGCACATGTCCCCACACAGGCTGTGCACCTCGTCTCAGCAAAATCCCTGTCCCTGGCCGGCGGAAGACTCGCCTGGCCTGCTGAGGGCAGACGGTGGTGGCACCACATGCCCTGGGCTCTTCTCTATTTTTCCTGCGGGCTGCTTGGCACAGCTCACCCGCAGCCCTTTCTGCACTCCTGGGGTCGTGGCCCTGTCCCTCGCCCCTGTGACGGTGCTGTGGTTTGCCTATTCTGACATATTCATCCCCAACACGCCGAAGATGAAAGGCAGGAAATGTGCAGTTCCCGTTCCCATGGCAGCAGTGGTTGGACCACATCGCATCACATTTACAGGGAGGTCATGGGATCCTGACAACAAACACAGCCTAGGCCGACCGCAGGCCCAGGGGCTGGTCTGGCACGGTGCACGCTGGGCGCTGCCCACCCCTGGATGGAGTCCTTCCTCGCCACGGACTGACCGAAGCCTGGCTCGCTCCCACTACTGCCTGTGCCTGAAGCCACTTCCTCACAAGGTCACTCCTGCTGGGCTCCCCACTGCCCAGAAAGCCCTGACCCAGAGAGAGCCCGCTTCCTCCCAGGCCACTCCCAGGTCCTGGTGGCCTGACTGCTGCTGAGTGATGAATGTGAAACTTTCCCTGCCTCTCCACTTCCCTGTGAGCAGGAAGGGCCTTATGGTCCTTGAGAAAGAGGTTTGGAAACCCCCAGGATTGTAAAAAAGCAGCAAAAGTTGACCCACCAAGACCCAAAGAAGAAAAACAAAAGCCAAGGCCTCCCCGTGTTCCCTGAGTGACCACCAGCCCTTCCTGCAGTCACCCAGCCCCCTAGATGAGGCTTCTGTACAACACACCATCTTTTCCATAAGACATAAGTATCACTTCCACCCACGCTCAGGATGTTAGAACATTTGAAAAATGATTTGTTCTGGACCAGAAAAAAACCTCACAGGAAGAATTCCATTTCTCCTCCTCCAGGTGTGTGCCATGTGGCTCGGTTATGGGGGCAGTGGGGGCTGTAACTGGCTTCGTGAGTGGCCATTTCCTGGCTTTGGTGCAGTTAAACAAAGCCCTCAGTCATTAGGCTGCAGGAATAGTATTTGTGCATTTCATTTCCTTGGGGATGATTTTTTAAAGTGGCTCTAATGCACCTGATCACAATCAGATGTGTTCCCCGGGAAGCAGGTGATTTGAGAGCGCAGTAAAGCCAGCTCGTGTGTGCCCAGATCCAAGCTCAGTTTCTTGTTCAACAGAAGCCACTAAAGACAGGTACTCAGGGACGATAATGTCCTTTTGTGCTTTTGTCTGGGACAGCTCATTAAAGTAGAGACTGCCTCGGCATTGACAGGACAACCCCTTCCCGTATGTTCCAGGAGAACCTAATTGACTACAAAACCCTTTTTTGATGTCACCACTGCCAGATACAAACCCAATTAGCAGCAGACTTAACTCAGATGAATCCTGGGAACATGGAAATCCCACGTTCTACAGCTAATCAGACCCATGGAATGACACATCTGGATGTCGTCAGGAAGGCGGGATTCTGAGGACACCAGGGGGCTGGATGTTCTCAGAGCCTCCCTTTGTGGGCGAATTACAAGGACTTAGAGGATTAACAATCAGAGACCAGGTTCTGTTTGCTCAAGGTCACTAGGTCTAGGAACATCACAATTTTATTCTGAAGCCAGTAATATTTAAAAGTCACTCAGGTCTTAATTCCAGAAGAGCCTCTCGATCCCTCCACAACTCCATCCCCACAAATCCGGATGGATTTAAGAAACCCTTTGTTTCTTGTTATGTGACCCTTCTCTCAAGAAGTCAGGCGTCCTATGTTCTGACTCTCTGGAGAGCAGATGCAAATAAGCAATTTCAAGGCACAGAGGATGCTCTGGCCACCCAGACCCTCGTTTACATAATTAGCATTGCCAGGTGCTGCCAAAATGCTGGGCAGAGAGAGAAATGCCAATGCAAAGGGCAAGTGCAAAAGGAAATACTTGCCTGGTTTTTGAATTGCTATTGTCATTGACTATGGTGATTATTAATCACTGTGATGGGATCGTAACGGGGGAGGGGCACTCGGGGCTCTGGGCACTTCGCTTTTAGTAATAAAAGGCCATTTGGAAGCAACCATTTAACTAGAATAGTTGGGCTTAAATGAAAATAATCTGAAGTCCTGCAGGAGGCTGGTACAGGGGCTTCTCAGAACATCAAGCAGCACAGTGGTTGGTGGCCTTGTTGTTTCAGATGCCTCCCGTAAGACAGGTGTTCCTCGATCCACTCGCATGATCAGTGGGGAAAAGTACTGCTTGGTGGGTATTCCTGATAGAGGAAGCCCGGCTGGCAGGGGCTGCACGAGATTTGGAGGCTTTTTTCCTTTCAGTTTGACATGTGATGTGCTTGGTTTGTCTAAGTATAGCAGGTCTACTCTGGCCTCAGGCAGATGGAAACCATTTGGAAAGAAGTAAGGTGGAAGTCTCTGGATTCAGAGCCCAGGGGCCTGGGAAATCAGCTGGAGCTTTTGGTTATAGGCAGCAGAAACCAGCTCAGGCTGATTTAAGCAGAAAAGGAGTGTGTCGAATGGCCATGGTGTGTGGCTCAGAACCAGGGAGGGCCGGAGGGTGCACTTGGGAAAATAGACACGTGAGGGTTCTGCTGCGGCCAGGCCCGGGGGCAGTCACACCAGAAGCCCAGTCCCAGGAGAGCTCTGCGCTGTCTGCTGTGGATTGCTGGACATCGCAATCCCCACGGGTACCTCTGGTGCTGGACCTGGCCATGTGGCTGGAGCAGCTGCCCGGCAGTCCCTCGCGGCTCCGCCACCGCACAGCTCTGGCGCCTCACTCAAGTCCAGGGGCCCGTGACTGGCCAAACACAGCCACGTGCCTGTGCCCCAGGGCAGGTGATAAACATGCACCGCCTGAATGCTGATGCCGATTCTAACCCTTTCCAGAGGGGAAAGGTGTCCTGACCCTCGGAGGTGGTCTTTTCCTGGTCCCAAAAGGGACAGCCAATCCCTTTTGTCCCAAGCCTGACACTCTACTTGGTGGCTGTCCTGGCTCTTCACTTCTCTTTCTCTGCCAGGCTGTTGCCATTTCTATCTCTGCTGAGACCCTCCACAGGGAGAGAGGGAGGGGATGAGGCAGAGTCAAATGTGCCATTGCTCTGGGGACAGTTTTGAGGGGGCAGGATAGTGGCCTAGTGGCTAAGGGAAAGGCGAGAACTGGCTAGAAAATGCCAAGCACCTGTGACCTTGCTCAGTCCCCACACGTGAAGCCAAGTTCAACCAAGGCCTCGTTATATGACCTCCAGCTGGGAGAGGAAGCGTGTCCAGGAGCAGGGAGGCCGTCCCTCCACCCTTCAGACGTGGACGGAGCGGCAGAGCCGGGCTGGGTTCCACCCCGACAAGGTAGGAAGAACACGGCGTGGGTTGAAGAACACTGGGGGATTTTTTTGAAAAATTATAACAAGACTTCTTTGTTTATCTTCTCCTCGGCTTCCGCAGCCAGTCTGAGTTGGGATAAATTCAGCACAGGAGGAAAAGGCAGCATTTCCTCCCCCTCTCTCCTCCCATTTTAGGTGAGAGGAGGAGGTGGCATGGGGGATAGAGAAGGATCTGGCAAGCTCACCAGCTGGTGCTGCGGCTGGGCTGAACACAGCGAGCGAGCTCTGCACCGGCGCAGGCCACCCTGAGCAGGGCCAGAGGCACCCTCTCTCTCAGACCCCTTCCCCCTACTCCCTAGGAATCAGCTTGGCTTCAGGCATGGAGGGGGTAGGTAGCCCCTTACACGATGTGATCCAAGGGTCCCCACAGCCTGCACGCCCAGCAGAGCCCCACCAGCCAGGTTCGGGGCCATGCACTTTCTGGTGGGAGCCACGTTTTTGGAGAACAGCATTGCTTCAGAAGGACCCAGTGGAAATGAAGCCCTGTAGCCTGGGCATGGTCATCCCTCATGCAGAGTTGGCTGTCAGATCACTGAGGGATGGCTTATGGGGCAGTTTTAAGGGGAGCCGGAGACACTTTGATGCTAGCAATGGGGGTTGGGGAGGATGTGCAGTGGTGGGTGCCCTGCAGGGCTCACGTGACGGTCTGGGATAAGCAGGGGTCCCGGGAAGACTGGAATGAATGAGGAATGGGGCTTGGGGGTAATGAACATGAGGCCTCATTATCTCTTAGACTTAGGCTTACAGAGTCTTGCCTCTATCTGGCATGGGGAGAAGCCAGGAAGCTTCAGATCCAGCTTTCCAAAGCCTTGCTAAGGCCTTTCACAACAGCCTGGGTCTGGACAACATGCTCGGTCTCCTCCTGGCCCCTGTGTCAGTGGTGGAGAAGGTGGTGTGAGCACAGAGGCCAGCTTGCCCTGTGGGGGAGAAGTAACTGCCCTATGAGCTGGCTCTAGGGACAGACGTAAGCAGCATTTTATTTATTGTATCTGTTTTCTAAATGCTTTGTTTTAAAATAGGTTCAAGACCTTGTAGCTCTGGAGACTAGCTACTTGGTCTCAACTCTTGGCTGGTATTGTGCATTTTAGGAACCACACAAGAGGCCATCCCATCTGGCCTGGGCATACAGTCACTGAACTTCACTTTGAGAAGTGGGTCTGTGCTCTAAGAAGCCCTGGGAGGGGAGACTTTGACAATCAGCTGGTGAACATCCTTTGGAGTGCATGTCCCAACCAGGCCCCTGGACGTTCTGGGGTGCCTTCACTCTCTCTTCCAAAGAGTCTTCCCCAATGTCCTCCAGGCCCCTTTTTCCTCTGTTGTGCTCAGGGTTAGTACATGATGGAAAGTGTCCATCTTCCAGTCACTCATCTCGCTGTGGATATCCAAGGAGTAAGGGCTGTGTGCTCCTGTTGGAGACAGAGGAGGGTGGGCCCGTGAAGATTGGGGCCAGGCCTAGTTAGAATCCTCAGGTGGAATTTTCATGTTTGCAGCCTTGACTGGCTGTGACCTGTGAATGCACTGAGCTGCTGGTGTGGTCAAGGAGGCCCAGCCTAGCTGAGGACTGTTGAAGTAGTATTACCCGAGTGATGGGACTGCAGTTATGGTGTTAGGTACTGTTAAAAAATGGTTGCCATTGATCTTGTCTGTAGATTGAGAATTATATTCTGCTTAGCCCCATAATGTCAGCTTTGGCTTTGTTTGGCTTTACGTGCACACGTGTGTTTGTGGCCAAGCTGAGAAAGGGCTGACATCTACCATTTGGCAAGTGAGGGCTGGTGCACTGGCTCCTTTTGGCTCCCGGTGGGGCAGCATGATATTTGGTTGTTACTGGGTGGGGGGATGCGGGAAGCCTGTGGAACTGCTGTTGTCCTTTTGAGTCAGCCCAGCCTAGCACGGGAGGCCAGCATCACCGAGGAGTCCTTGACCACTGGGCAGTATAAAGATGTAAAAAGGAACCTTGGGGGTGGGTGACAGAGGTGTGTTGCTGTGCCATTTTGATGAAGACATTACAAATATTACATTGTATGTTGTATTAGTCTGTTAGGGCTGCCATAAAATACTACTGACTGGGTGGCTTAAGCAACAGACGTTTATTTTCTCACAGTTCTGGAGTCTGGAGAGTCCAATATCAGAGTGTAGGATTGGTCTCTGGTGGGGGCTCTCTTCCCGGCTTGCAGAGGGCCACCTTCTCACTGCGTCCTCACATGACCTTTTCTCTGTGCGCACACAGGAGGGACTAATCTCTGTTGTCTCTTCTCTAATTAGGATACCAGTCCTATTGGATTAGGGCCCTTATGCCCTCATTTAACCTTGATTACTTCCTTAAAGGCCCTGTCTCCGAATACAGTCACACTGGGGATTAGGGGTCCAACATTTGAATTTTGGGGGACACAATTCAGTCCATAACATACCTGTGTACACACATATGCATATATGTTAAAAATCATCTTCTGCTGGTGGAATATGAATGAATTTTGTATTCTGTGGTCTCCAGGTTTCTGCATTAAGAATATCTTACTCCTGTAATTAGAAGAAGAAAGCAACAAATATTTTTAAATAGAAGGAACACACTTATTTCAAAATAATATGTACAGTAGGATTGTTTCTAGAATTATATCTGTAACCTGTGTGCCCATCCATCCATCCTTCTTCCATCTGTATATTTGCACTGAGATATACAGAATGATACTGATCAAATGTTTGTGATGGTTGTTTCTGGATGGTGGAATTCTAAGTGATTTTGTTTGTGTTCTTAGTACTTACCTCTTTTGCCTGAAATCTGTACTAAGGAGGTACTAATTTTTTTTCTCAAAAGGAAGGCATTGATGAACTTTTTACTTATTTACTTACACATTCTATCTGAATCACTTGATTCTGTTACAGCCATCAGTGGAGTACAGCATCTCTGCTATAGGACCTACCATGGGGTAGGTCCCAGTCACCAAGCCCACACCAGCACTCCTATCTGGCAAGGCTGAGCATGACTCTGACCCCATGGCACTGGTCGTGCTGAGGCTGCCAAGCTTGGGGTAGATATAGCTTAGGGGGGAGAAAGAGGGAGTTTGTAGGCTACACCTGGGCTCCATTTAAACCCACAGCCAGCTGCATTCTGAGCCTTTGATGTAGGCTTTGCAACCAGCTGGTGGTCTCCAGCTGGCTGGAGCTCTGAGATTCACAGTTCCAGGTGACTGCTATGGGCCCCCGGGGCCTTCCTGCCCAGCTGCAGTCCTCATCCTTGCTCAGGGCTCTCCCACCCCAGACACCTGAAACTGGGGCAGGAGCTTCTGTGGAAGGATCTCCAACGGCCTTGAATTTGGAGGTCACTAAGATCAAGGATGTGACTGTTGAATGCTCTTTAGCTCCAGCAGAACAGACAGGCAGCCTTCCGTGTACGTGGATTTGCAGAGCATATTCCAAGAGTTGGAAAGCAGGGGAATAGCAGGCATTTTCTCACCCGGGGTGGGAGTGAGAATGATACAACCTCAAGAAAACAGGTTAACATTCACGATCCAGTAGAGGTGAAGATATACAGACACTGGCCTAGCAGTCCCCTCCTAGGCACATGCTTTGCACCTAGAGATGCATAAGGATGATCACGGGAGTGTTTTCCCTAATAACCCCAAACTGGAATGGTTCAATGCCCATCAACAGTTAATAGTGGATGTGTCCTAAGTAAATGGAGCTATATTTGTACAGTGGAATGCTATCCATCCATAAGATGAACTAACTACAGGTAGGTACAAAAAATTGGATGTAACCCACAAGCGTAAAGTTGAATGAATGAAGCAAATCCAAAAAGAATATATACAGTGTTATTTCATTCATGTGAAGTTCAATGATAAGCAAAACTAAACCATAATTTTTAAGAATGCATACAAAAGTGGTAAAAATATGGAAAAAAATCAAGAAAAAAATTTATAAAATTCAGGATAGGGCTGCCTCAGGGTGAAGGGAAGAAGTCAGAATCAGCCAAGGTTTTCCCAGGTGGATGGGGACTCCTGAGGTGCCTGGCAATGTTCTTCTAAACCTGGGTGGTGGTGACAAGGATGTTTGCTTTATAATTTTTAATTTAACTGTTTAATTACATGTGTTTCTTTGAATATATTTCACAATGGAAATATTTTAAAAAATGCAAAATATAAGCAGAGGGGTCTTCCAGCCTCCACGTCTAGAAATGGCTGCTATTTTTACCTAGAGGCTCCCTTTATTTTGGGGCCTTCAAGTGCATTTGTCCAAGTCTATGGCCAGGGTCATAAATCAGCATGCTCTTACTTACCAAGTTCTGTGAGCTTAGTCTTATGCCGGGTGCTGTGTGTGGGGGGGGGAGGGGGAGACACTGTTAGAAATAACAGTGAAAACACAAAGATCAGGCCACTGGAAGTCTCTAGACTTCAGTGCCATGGACATTCTAAGAAGGAGCTCAGTGAAGGCTTGTGGGGTCTGGATGAGCTTCTGCTGGTCCTGAGGATGGACTAGGGGATGGGCAGGGAGAAGGTATATGATGAAGGTCCCACAAATGAGTAGTGGAAGCCAAGTATGCTGGATCCACAGGGTGGCTCAGGAGGGTTTGGAAAACCAGGGGGATGTTTGTCCCACCCTCCTCGTTACTAGTCTTGGTCAGTGAATCAATCAAAAGATTATCAATTAATTCAGTGCTGCCCCAGATATTATCTAAACAATCAATAGAAGAAAATTGAACTAAAAAGATATGCAGAAACCCTTGGAGAAAAGTAGGTGAGTGAATATGAGAATTTAAAAATAGATGCAGGCCGGGCATGGTGGCTCACGCCTGTAATCCTAGCATTCTGGGAGGCCGAGACGGGTGGATCGCTCAAGATCAGGAGTTTGAGACCAGCCTGAAAAAGAGTGAGACCCCATCTCTAATAAAAATAGAAAGAAATTATCTGGACAACTAAAAATCTATATAGAAAAAATTAGCCGGGCATGGTGGCGCACGTCTGTAGTCCCAGCTACTCGGGAGGCTGAGGCAGTAGGATCGCTCGAGCCCAGGAGTTTGAGGTTGCTGTGAGCTAGGCTGACGCCACGGCACTCTACTCTGGGCAACAGGGTGAGACTCTGTCTCAAAAAAAAAAAAAAAGATGCAGTTATGCTCACTGCCAAACTCCATTAGAAAACAATCCTCATCTGCTCCAAGAAACACATCGATCAAAAGGTCCACTTATGCTTGCTGTGGAAAACTGGCACCTCCTCAGAGAGTTGAACATGGAATGACCATATGATCCAGCAAGTCCACTTCTGGATATATATTGAAAAGAAATGAAAGCAAGACTCAAACGGGTGCTTGCACATCCATGATGGTAGCAGCATTACTCACAATAACAAAAGTGGAAACAACCCAAGTGTTCATCAACTGATGAATACATAAACAAAATGTGGTGTATCTACACGGTAGAATATTATTTAGCCTTGTGAAGGAATGAAATATTGATCCAAGCAACCACATGAATGAACCTTGATCACATTATGCTAAGTGAAATAAGCCAGACACAAAAGGACAAATATTATGTGATTCTACTTATTATAGGTACTTAGAATAGGCAAATTCATAGAAACAAAGTAGAATTGTGGTTACTAGGGGCTAGGAGAAGAAGGGAATAGAGAGTTATTGTTTAACAGGTACAATTTCTATTTGTCATGATGAAAAAGTTCTGGAGAGGGGTGGGGATGCTGGTTGTACAACATTATGAACATAATGTGATTGATATATACAATTAAAAATGGTTAAGATAGTAGTTTCTATGATATGTACAATTAAAAATGGTTAAGATCGTAGTTTTTATGTTATGTACATTTTATCACACACCAATAAAAGTCCACAAGGGCTCAAAAAATTCTTCCTGCCTGTTTAGATACAGGACAGAGGCCAGGGCTGTGGAATCATTTACTGAATATCAGGAAAGATAGAAAACAAGGTAAACTTTCCTTGTTGAAGATTGAAGGAGAAGAAAACGCTATCCTTGGCCCATCTCTTGAGCTTCTCCTGCTGCTGGGCCAGCCCCTTACAACTTCACAGAGATGCCCTGAACGACCTGGGTGCTTCTGGAAAAGTAGCCCTGCCTTTTTCCTACACTCATCCCTAAACAAAGGCCAGACCCTAGCACCTGGCAAAGAGCTGTCCCTTGGGAAATTACCTTTTATAATTTTTCTTTTAATGTATGAACCCACACTGGATGCCATTTGAAAGAGAAAAGGAATTTAAAAACTAAAGATGCTGCAATATGTTTATATATACACAATGGAAAATTTGCTTCTCAAACAGCTTGAGCAGAAAACCTCACATCTCCATGGCAACCAGATTCCACTGTGGCCATGCATCCCTGCCAGGTCACCCACCCATTTGTAAGCCTGGCTCTTCTGCCTCTCCCATCAAACACATGGGGCCCAGATGACAGCACCCACTGCTGTAGGGTGCTTCAGGGCTGCGGGATTGCCGGCTAGGGGATATTCCTGGAGATCTGTCTAACCTGTGGCAGGGTACCAGCTCTTCCTGAAAGTCACTGAGAGGCAGGTGACTGTCCAGCAAGCATTGCCCTGTGGAAATGCAAGACCCCTGCAGTCTACTCGGGGTCGGAGTACTGGGGTGAGTGGATTTAAAACAGTTCTGTGCTGCTGATCAGAAAACCAGGCCCTTGGTAATCACAAGAACTGCAAGTCCTGCATTCAGTTAAAAACCCAAATGACATTAATAGATCCTTAAGGCTTCATTCCCTTCAACAGACATCATGACCCCTTTATAGACTTTCTGTGTCATCTTCCTCTTTGATCTTTCAGAACAAGTACTTTCCGATGTATGTTCTCACTATCATTTTCAAATAGCATTTGGGAATGACTACCCACAATAACGCTGCCTCCTTCCTGCTCAGCTTCCGAGGTCTTTTTTTTTTTTCTTTTTTTTTTCCTTGATACATAATAGTTATGGGGTGCATGGTGATATTTTGATACCTGCATACAATGTGTACTGATCAAATCAGGGCAATCAGGATATCCATCATCTCAAACATTTTTCTTTGTGTTGGAAACATTACAATTCTTCTCTTGTATTTTGAAATAGTACAGTAGGGAAATTATAGTTAATAATATTGTCTATCAAATACTAGAACTTACTCCTTCTAACTGTATGTGTGTACCCCTAACCAACTTCTCTCCACCACCCCTCCCTTTCCCAGCCTCTAGTAACTATTATTCTATTTCTATGAGATCAACGTCTTAGCTCCCACGTGAGTGGGAACATGCCATACTTGTCTTTCTATGCCTGGCTCATTTCACTTAGCATAACGACCTCCAGTTCCATCCATGTTGCTGCAAATGATGGGAGTTCGTTCATTTTTATTGGGTGACTAATGTTCCATCGTACACATGTACCACAGTTTATTCATCCATTGATGGACACTTAGGTTGGTTCCATATCTTGGCTATAGCGAATAGTGCTACAATAAACATGGGGGTGCAGATATCTCCTTGACGTGCTGATTTCTTTTGAAGACCATACCCAGCAGCGGGATGGCTGGTCACATGGCATTAATAGTTCTATTTTTAGTTTTTTGAGGAACTTCCATACTGTTTTCCGTAATGGTTTTAATAACTTACATTCCCACCAACACTGTATGAGCGTTCTCCTTTCTCCACATCCTCCCTCACCAGAATTTGTTAGTTTTTGTCTTCTTGTCTATGGTCACATCACCCTGAGAGTGCGGATCTCATCCGAGGTCTGTCTGTCTGATCGGAGTGGCTGGAGGCCTGTCATCCCTGTGGTCACTCTCCCCTGCTGACCCCAGGAAGCTTTGTAGGGCTGTGGGTATAAAACAAGCCCTTGATTTTGATGTCTCAGCGGCCCCAGTCCCTGGCTGGCCAGCTTTCTCCTCCGCGCTCCCCCTGTGCAGTTTTTATAATTGCCAAGCCTGTTTTTCTCTTCCAAGCCTGAAGTCTTTTCCCACAACATCATGGAAGGCTGCGGGTGCTCTGAAAACTAACTTAGTAGTTTGCGCTTGGGCTTGCCTTTGACTGGGCCAGGTTTTCAATCCCAAGAGAACATACCAGGAAGAAAGGAACTGCCTATGTTGCTGATGGGTCACAGGATTTTTTTTCTATACCACTTTTCCTTGTGTTTGGGCAGGTAAACAGCAGGGCAGGGGAGAAACTTCCTAGCCGGCTGAGTTTTCCTGCATCTTGGACTAAGGCTGAGCTGGGCCAGTCCTCTCCTGGGCCTTCCCTGAGGCTTCTTGACACCCCACTGCAGAGTGATGCTGGGGCATTGGGCATTTATTCCTTGTGAGAAAGCGTTACGCCCCCTCAGAATGACCCTCCACCAAACCCTTTGCTGCTCCCCATCATAAAGTTGGAACCAGAACAAAGAACAGTGGTTGATGGGGTGTGGGCAGGAAAAAATCTTTGCCATGACCCATGTTTGGTTCAGCAGACCTGGAATGGCATGGATTTTGCAGAGTGAAAAACTCGGGCTTTCTCTGCAGGTGGGTAGCTGTGCAACCTGAGACACCAGCAGCAAGCCAAAGCCATACATAGCACGGAGCAGGGGCGGAGGGAAGGTGGGAGAGAGAGACTGAATCAGTGTCCCCAGAAGCCTAGACCTGAGGCCTACCCTCAGCATTTTTAGGTAATACCTATCTTCTCTCTTTTCTCCTTCCTCCCTGCCCTCTTTTCCTCCCTCTCTTCCTCCTTCCCTTCCAAGTGACACGCTGCTGCTGCTGCTTCCCGTTGGCAGCACTGTTTTATCTTGCTGCAGCCAGCCAGAGCTGTAAGGATTCACGCCTGTCTTCACAGATGTTTCCTTTTAATCACTGTAATTAGTATTAATGGTGATTAATTCTTAATGAAGACGTACCGAGGAACACACTTGCAAAATGCTTATTGGTAATCTGAATAACCTTGACTTTGTGAGGCCAATCATCCTCTTTGCTTGACCGCTGGTTTCACAGACAATGCATTGGATCCTAGAATTCTCTCGTACTTAATTAATTTCCTTTCCCAGACCTGGGAGAAAACCAGGGGGTTTCCAGAGTGGAAATAGCAGGGAAATTTGCTGCCCTGACCGAGAAGACCGTGAAGGTCCTAGATGGGGATTTCCTCTGATCTCCCGGCATCACTGCCAGGGATGGGCAGCCCATCTGGTGGGCATCCACTGGGCACTCGTCCTGGGTGAGCCTGCATCGGGCAGTCTGTGTCAGGCAGGCTGCTCCAGTGGCTTGGGGGACCCAGGGCAAGAGGGTGTCCCGGCTCCCCCATCTCTGACAAAGTGGGTGGATGCCTTGCTTGGGGGTGCCTCAGCCAAAGCTGGGCCATAGACGGGCTGGTGAATTCCAATAATCTCTCGCTCATCAAGAATGTGGAAACTCCCCTGCACAGGGCAGCTGGCCCAGCACAGAGGCTCTGGTGGTGGAACAGGGACACTCCCAGTGTGGGGAAGCCTGGGTGTCTTCTCACTCGCCATTGGCTGCAAGATGTTGGGGTCCTTACTTTCTCATGAATCATTAATCCATTGACCTAAATCAATGTTTTAAAAACTGATGTTAAGGGAAAAAAATGCTGTTAGGGACGTTAGTAAGTTTGTAGGAAAAACAAGGCTTCCCATGCACACACAAGTTGTCAGTTTGTTTAATCCTCAATTTTGAGGGGCAGCAGAACTTTTCAGAAGCTTTATTATGCTAACATGATTATAATCTTCATAAAGGTAGTTTGGCATATAGCATTTCCCAGGCTTATTTGACTGTAGGGCTCTTTGCTCTTGGAATAACTGTTGAGCTCCCCTCAGAGTTACCAGACCACCTGCTGATAAAGCAAAACTAAGTTAACAGAACTCAAGGCCACGAGGGAGGGAACCACAGCATCTAAGCAGTGGCTCAGATGGGGACGTCAGAGGATTTTGCAGGGTTTGGGGTGGTGGGGTCTGGGCTTAAGTGGGTTAAGAAGTGTCTCTCAAGGCAAGGTATGTAGTAGTTTAAGACTAGTGAACATAGCAGGGTCTTGAAGGGAATTTTGATAGGTAAGCTATTGCTTGGTAAGCAAGCTGTTTGCCCAGGTAAGCAGTCTGCTGCCTCAGATAAATTGATCTGCAGAAAGTTTCTGAAGCAAAAGCGAAGGTGGTTTATAGTCTTATCTTTCTTGGGTAAGAGTTTCTTGGAGCCAAAAATTAAGTCATTTTGACATAGGTGGTCTCACTTCTTAGGCCTTATAGCTGTGTTAGGTTGATGGAGGTTGTCAGTTCTTAGAGCAATTCCCATTTCATGGGTGCTAGTCTCATCAAATTCAGTCTGGGAAACACAGAATTCTTCTAGAAGTTATTTAACACTTCTAACATGAACCTTGGGGTATCAAGA
Organism: Propithecus coquereli; assembly: GCF_000956105.1. Classification (NCBI taxonomy): domain Eukaryota; kingdom Metazoa; phylum Chordata; class Mammalia; order Primates; family Indriidae; genus Propithecus; species Propithecus coquereli. Next base: position 7,510,971 of record NW_012149063.1, read on the forward strand.
TCCTTGAGTTTAGTGCCTGTTGCATAAAAATGACTTTTCAGTAGTTTCTAGGGACCTTCCTTGGTCTTCTTAATTAAGGATTTAATAAGTGGGTGTTCATCTGATTCATTCTCTGTGATTTGTGATTTTTATAAAATTTGATATAGTCCCATTTCATTTCTCTGGCTTAACATCTAATTTAGCTTAAGCTATGCACTTTAGGATAAAATTTGAATACGAAAAAAAAGTATCGAGGACAAAGTCAGCCTTAGGTCAGAAATTGGGAGATGACTTTTAAGGGAGTGGGAACTTCCCTTCAGTCAACTGTATTGACTATATTTTCTGTATTCTTGATATTCTAGTATTTGGGGCCTTGGCCCTGGAGAGACTGCCCATTCCAGGGCTAGTGAGTTCCTGGAGGAAACAAAGGACATCCCTTTGTGGGTACCTTTTGATATACAACCAATCTGGAGCCCACACCCCCAACCATCTATCTCCTTTATCAAACTCTCACACACCAGCCAGTATTCTTCCTGTCCTAAATCACCCCAGGGCCAGGTACCTGACAACTGGAGACCACCCCTGCATATAGCCCAGGGCCCACTAAAATTATTCATGGAATTAGTTAAAATGAGGTAAGTATGGCAGGCTGCAGCGGGACTGACAGCACCATCACCTAGCCTCAGCTCAAGCAGGGAAATTGGGGACCACTGAGTCCGTGGCAGAGGATGCGGGACCTCTTTCACGTGATGTCGTCTGCTTCCAGATAACACTCAGCCAAAGGGGCAGGCAGCTAAGCAGTTACACTTCTGATGCTTCCAAACAGGCTCTCACCGGGTCTGTGTGAAGTCATTTTCATTTCTCCTTTCCTTATTCGTCAAATGAATGTGTAAGGTCAACTGCAAAGTATCAAATGGAATTGTAAGAGTATGACTTGGTGAGCTCACATTTTCCCAAAGAAAGGCAAATGCATCCATGCTGTCCTGTTGTAGCTTTCTATTGACGTGGAGTGCCAAGGCCCATGGCAGCATGACACACAATGAGAAAAGGTACAACGTGAAAGTTTAACTAGGCCAAATGGACCCAGTAGGTTCCTTGAGAACTGGAACTGATCTTGTTCCAACCTCCTAGCACAGTACCTAGCTCACAGGATATATGTGTGGAATGGGTTGTACAGACGCTCCAAGGGACGCAGGTTTGGCTTTTTTCTTTTTGGAGAGAATGCAAGTAAGAATTAGATCTCTGAAAATTAGGCACACAGATCTCTACCAATGCTACGCTCTTCTTAGCCTTCTCTACTCCACCTCAGTGCATGCCAGTCCGGGGCAGAGCCACCCAGATGGTCAATAAAGTGATGTGTGGTGATGATGTATGTAAAGAATACTTCTACTTCAGCTCACAGGAGGAAGTGCCTCTCAACACTAACAGACAAATGTGAATGCCACACAGTTGTTATAGGTAAATCAAGTTAAAAAATCACTTAAAAGATTTCCCTAAGAAGTTAACTTTCCAATGACTAAAATATAGTTTGGAGAAGAGTTATGATTTTTCCAATGTGCGTTTTAAAAAACTTTTTGCATTTTAAGTGGACTTACTAATAATATCTAATCAGCTTTAGGGTAAAAACTATAAACTATTTTGTTTAAAATGATGACTGGAGCCCTGAAGCTAATTTATTCAGAGCCCTTCCATTGAGCTCATCAAGTAACCGGAAACACTTTGATAAATATCCATTCTTCCAATTACAGGAATGTTTTAAATCTCATTTCCTCTGGTCAGCTGGTATAACTGGCATTTAAAAACTAACAAAAAAAGTGGAGAAGGGAAAATCGTTGATTTCTCAATTTCTTTGAAACTATCTACAGAAAACTGAGAAGACATAGACGTTTGCATTCAGGGCAGAGTATGTGCAGTGCTGCCAAATCTGCGGGTGATCCCCGGCTGCGGTAGAAATAGAAACCTCTGCCTCAGCATGAAACATGAAAGGGCATGACTTAAGAAATCTTCCACTGGTCATAGGAAGATAAGAATAAAAGATTCGGGTTAATTATTGAGCAAAAGCCTCTCTGACCGAATGGGAATCGTTTCTTCATTTCAAGGAAGTGTCACCCAACAGTTCAAGTGTGTTCCCAGATGAGGCAGCTGATACTTGTACCCGCACGTCCTGAGGGTATGAACCTCAAATCCATCTGTGTAATAACACACCAAGCACTCTCTTGACAGAGCTGCTAAACAATCACCTTGTCTGAAGACACGCTTCGAACTTTCTCTGAACATCTGCCTGGTATTTACTGAGATCAGGTGGGCAGGGTTGGCATTTCTGCAGGCGTTGCTTCTGCCCCTGACACAGCTCTAATTCTAGTAAGTGCCTGCGCTAAAGTCAAACGTAGCTGCTGCTTTCAGGGAAACAAGGGTGAATATATTCTAATAAAGCATATTCCTTTACAACTGAATTTCTCCTTTAAATCACTTTGTAGAAAATGGACTTCAGCTAAATTTCTCCTTTAAAAGACTTTGTAGAAAATGCCACGTAAACGTGGCAGTTCAGTCGCTTTACTTAACCCAGGGATGTGTTGATTTGTTTGATCTGATTTCTCAGACAAATGTACTATTATTTCATGGGTCAAAAGGACTGCTTTAGTGTTTAGTGCCTTTTAGTAGCCTCCATTAAGAAAGAAATTCCTATGTCATATAAAGCAAGTATCTGTATTTTATCAATCTATGTACTTGACATTGCTTAGTGCAGTGGTACTCTTCATAGGAGACTGTCTCAGAAGAGAGCTGTGATGGAGTATCCCCTCAATGACCACACTGTTCTCAATCTGTAGATTAATAAAAGCATGTATCAACCCCCTACTGTAGCCTAGGGGCAAAACGTGGAAAAACTCCCTGTTTTCATCAGTTCTTGTTTGTCATCTCTGAGATAATCTTAAAAGTTTGGAAATGTCTTTTATTATTATTTTACTTTTTAAAGCAGGATAGAACTTTAGTTCTAGAAGGGTCCTCATCTGACAGGTAAGGAAACAGGCCCTGGAGGGTCATTTGCTTGAAGTCACAAGGGTGGCCGGGGACAGTAGTAGGCCCAGCACCTGGGCTCCTGCATCCAGCTGCAGAGCCCCCTTCTCTAGCTGCCAGGTTTTTCTCTGGGGCCGGTCTCGAGCAGTGTTGTCAGCTCAGAGTATGTCAACACCATACGTTTCCAACATCAAATGTTTAGAAAAAGCGACTCTTTTTAGTTAGCCTTTTTTCTTCTGATAGCTCCAGAAGGGACTCCTGTCCACCACCTCCATTCGAAAAAAAAAAAGTTGAGAAAATATTCCAGATTTCTGCCAGAGTAATATGAGAAGAAAAATCTGATGAATGAGTGTTCTAATTTTAAACATTAAAATCTGATGAATGTTCTCATTCTAAATATTAAAATTATTATTTTAGGAGCTTACCACAAAACTTGAAATGGTAAGGGGTGAGAGGAAATACTCAGTATTAAATGGCAAAACACATTTTTCCAAATATTCTCACTCATGAGAAAAAATAAGTTATCAATAATTTTGATTTCTAAAAGCCAAATTTAATAAATTAATGCATGCCAGATAAAAATACAAAATTACAACTGAAAACCAATAATTTAACAGAAAATGCACTGTTGTACATTTTTATTGGTACGGATAACTTATTAAAGTAACAAATCTGAAAACACATTTTGCCTTTGCTGGAAAGAAAGTACTATGTTAGAGAAGAACTAAGAAATCAGAAATAAACCATTTGCAGAAAGTAGGCATATGATATAGTTTACGGTAATGCAACAGCCAGGGGTGCTGTTTTATCCATTCGTGTGTGCATGTTTGTACAAGCATCAGAAACCAATGACATAGACCCCCAAAAGCAAAGTCACAACAGGCTTATTCTGTGAAACATGCTGATTACAACCACAGACTACCCAGGACGCGGAGGCGATGCAGGTGCGGGTTTGCTGTTTCTTCTGTATGGGGTTTCCTTGCCAAGTAGGGGCTAATCATGCAATAGCTTGAATTTCTCTTAACATGATAAACACCCAGGATTACTAGAACCGGAAAGCGTGTGTTCACTGTTTTACAAGGACAGCAGAGCGGCGCTACAAAAACAACAGAAAGTTCCTTCATTTTATTCTGGTTATATGCCCAAACCTCTAATTGAGAAATAATTCAGCTATAGAAGCCAATTAAATTACTATAAAACATTCCTTCATCTGTAAAACATTACTTTTCCCCTCAAATTAAAAATTTAAAATAAAATGTCTTCGTTTTTGATAAGCAGCTCCACCACCAGTCTCTGATACCGTATATCATTCAATGCGGCCATGGCGTCTAGTTCCGGAGATCTCATGAGGGTTGGGCCAAAGACGATTCCAAGGTTCTCTGCGTTCATAAGATTCTCCTTTTCATGGAGGGTCACTCTGAAAAAGGCAAGTAAAGGAATAAAGGACTTCACATAAGCCATGGGTTCCCCATTGTGCTTGAGCACTAAAACAAAAACAAGATTTACAATAAAAGTTTGTGTCCACTTACCAACTCTTCTGCTAGGTTATTTCTCCATATTTCTCCCTAATTTCAAAGTACTGACTTTCCTTAAAATAATGTTCATAAATAATTGATCGCCGAGGCTGAAGCCTGAGTTAGTGTGCTGGGCCGTGTGTGTTTAGTTCTATTTGTGGATTCTCTTGCCTTAACCCAGGGCCTACAGATGCAAACCTGTGTTTGCAAATAGTAGCGAAGGGACTGGGTCACCTCGATTATTCCATTCCCCCTCCCTCCACTTTGGTTATCTTGATTCCCATGGAGTCATTCTGCAAGCCGAGCAGTTTGCTGAGTGTCCGGAGAGGGGGAGTGGCGACAGCAATAGGGAATGGCTCAGGGGAGGCAGCACGGTCAGGGAGTACACGTGTTTGTATCCTTTTTACTGCTACAGCAGTAACACAGGGACTATAATGTGAGAGTTATTCCTTTGTCCTCGTGTGGAGCGCTTAATTACATCCAAACACGAAGCAAACGTGGTTCTGTAAGTGAAGCTGTAAACATATTAAACAAAGGCTTTAACTCATGGTGCTTTTTAAAGAGTGAAAACAGACATCCATGAATGACTAAAATATCATTTCTGGGTAAGTCATGCCTTCGGGCATACAAAATTTTTTGTTTCTGATTGGTTTTGTATTTTGAAGCCCTAAAACCACTAAAACTTGGTCATAAAATTTTGAAAACTTTGCTTCAACTGGTAGAGACCGAGGGTGCCTGAGCAGGGACATGAACCTGCAGCACTATCGCTGGAAAACATGAAGCCACAACTAGCTGACTTATTTTATTTTCCATTCCTCCTTTTACCCCTTACTTCACACCACCACTTTTTACATCAGTTTTCAGTGTTGGCGACATTAATACAATAGTCTAAAATCCCATCACCAAGTCTGAAGTGCTTATTTTGGAGCAATAAGATAGAAAAGTGAGCTGCCATCCACGGTGCTTCGCCCTTGCTTTGTTACACTAGTGTCTCTATGGCACAGCCCTTTCCCTTTCCACAGAATTAATGCACGTCCTTGGTGGAATACTGGTATTTTTAGTACATTTGCAAACATACTGGAACTGCAAACATATTTATGTAAGAATCAGAGCCAGGTGTGGTGGCTCATGCCTGTAATACTAGCACTTTAGGTAGCCGAGGTGGGCGGATGGCTTGAGCCCAGGAGTTAGAGCCTGGGCAACATAGTGAGACCCTGTCTCTACAAAAAATTAGCCGGCATGGGGATGGTGTGCCTGTATTCCCAGCTACTCAGGAGGCTGAGGCAGGAGAACAGCTGGAGCACAGGAGTTTGAGGTTGCAGTGAGCTATAGTAATGCCACTGCACTCCAGCCCAGGCAACAGAGCGAGACTGTGTCTTTAAAAAAAAAAAAAAAAAAAAGTTCAGGTCTGCATTCAATATTGTAGTGCAGAATACTTTTAGCATTCCTTCTCAACTAGTGCAATTTCATACAAGGAAACTATATAGCTATACATTTACTTATTCAGCAGATCATTTGTCCTTTCTTTCACCTTTCTTTCACCTTTTGTTTCATTTTATTCTTAAAATTTTGATGGAATGCGAGCGTAAGCCTCCCAGTTTGTCACTTGCCTCTTTAGATGGGCCATGAGGTACCGGAGAGTTTCGCAGTGAGCAGGCGGCAGGAGTTTCAGTGCTTCATGAAGGGTTTCCAATTGCTCATCAGGATCCATAATTTCTAAAATAGCAAGTCAAATACCAAGAAGAAAAACTTTAACAGAAAACTGGTACAAATGGTTCACTGAATTCTATTCTGTGGTAATCTTCTAAAATTGGTAGGAAACGCTTTCTCACAGATCCTTGCCCACAGCTTTGGAAAATATTTTTAAGGTTCAAGTTCCAGATTTCCAAAGGCTCTTAGTTTTAATGTGGCAACACTGTTTACTGGGACGTTTGAGAGCAGCATCCATTTTGTTCACTTGAGTGTCTTGGGGTCTGGCAACCTTGGGGATTGGACATTGGATACACACAGGACGTAACGATAAAAACACTCAGACATATATGCAGACACAGATAAAAGTTATACATTCAAATGAAGTCATCTTAGAATGTAACAGTCATACTTAAGGGATGGTGCATTGTTCAAAATATTTTGAAAAACTCCTTTCAGTGATGGTATATAAGACGTATCACACCGTTGCCCCCGGCAAAATCTTATTGATATTCATACTTTTTAATTTTTAAACCAAGAAATGTATCATCCAACATTTACTTGTTTTATTCATTAGACTTAGTTTTAAATTACTTTGTGTTATATAGAAAAATCATATCTATTCTCAAAGCACAAACGTTTTCTATGACTTAGGATATTCAGAAGGGTGCTCTGCGGACTTTGAAGGCAATTCCAAATGTTTTGCATGATGGCGTGAGCCCTGCAATAAATCGTTGAAGAGGAGGACCGTTTTCATTTGGATATTTTAGTTCTGCTGAGTTGGCTAAAAACCCTAGCACATTCCTTGGAGGTCAGATTGTGGTCAATTCACTAATCATTTCTATAATCAAAAATGACTGACACCTTCGCACATTCCTGCTTCTACCCAAATGTCAAGAAGATGGGGTGCCTTTAAAAGGTTGGGTTTTAGGGTAACCGCAGTGGAACCCCATACTGCTGAGTCCTAGTCAGGAAAGCAGCCTCGAAATGCTGGGAAGAGTACATCTGACCAGAATGTGACACTTAAGACATAAGACCCCAAATCCTAGTCTTTCTAACTTAGGAAACAAACCAACTCAATGATAATGTATTGGAGTCAGGTGAAAACCGGCACAAGATGAATGTGGAAAGTCTCTAGCATTGGTAGAGCAGCTTTGAGAAATCTCTGAACGTGAACAGTGACTGAAGCTTTTTAATACAAAGAACTTTGGCCATTTTACATCTCTGCCCAAAGTTTCCTTACAGTTTTTGGTTTATTTCTCTGAGGGAAGGACATATTTGCTTTTTGCCATGATAACTAACATGTGGTCTTTGAACCTTGAGGCCTTTAGAGAATGCCAGTTTATAACAGCAGTTCAGCTCAGATATTGAAATTCAATCATTTCTAGAATTAAGAGAAGAAAATTCCATTCACTATGGAAAACTACCACTTAGTTTTTTACCATAAGATTAATTTGAAACTACATGATTCTGGAAATTGGAAAAAAAAGTAACTTAGTTTCCTTTTAACTTCTAATTAATCTTTGTAGGGTGAACTTTGAGACAGTGAGAAATTAAGGCTAGTGTTGGTGGGCCAGAAAAAAAAATTCCCTGCTCGTGGGAGCTTGCTTTCTCCTGAGGGTGACTGACAATGGACAATGAATACGATACAGTTTGTATGACATTAGAATGAGGTAGGGGCTATGGAAAAAACAGGATAAGAAGCACTGGGAAGTGTTGGGGGGTCATAATTTTAAGTGGGTGGTCAGGACAGACTTCACTGAGAAAGAAGGTCTTGAGCAAAGACTCTGAGGAATGAAGGAATGAGCCATGTGGAGATGTGTGGGAAGGAAGGCTCTAGGTGGAAGACAGCATGAGATACCCTGAGGGGAGAGTGTGCCTGACACAGCTGAGGAAATGTGGGGAGCCAAACGCGGCTGCAATAGAGCGAACAAGGAGGGCGGGTATTAGGAAGGAGGAAAGGTTAACAGGTACTCTCTCATGTCAGGGGCTGCAGGCTCTTCTAAGGATTTAGCATTTACTGAGAGAGATGGGAAGGTTATGAATAAAGAAGTGTCATCATCTGACTTATGGAAAACAGACCATGGAAGGGCAAGAATAAAGGCAGAAAGACCATTCCAGTAATCGTTACAAAAATCCAGGTGCAGAATGATGGGAGCTTGGACCAGGTGGTAGCAGTGAAGGTGATAAGAAGTTGTTGGATTCTGGGTATATTTTAAAGGTAGAATTCACAGGATTCTTGATGAGGATGTATGAGAAAGAGAAGAATCAAGAATGATCCAAGTTTTGGGCTTAGACAAATGGGAGGACGGAGCCTCCATTAACTCAGCCAGGAAAGACTATGGTGGAGGAGGCTGGTGGGGAAGATCAGGAGTTCCAGCTGAGCTCCCCACCACACATCCGAACAGGCATGGGCGTGGACTAATTGGTGTTCAGGCTGGAGAGAGACATTTTGGAACAAAGGACAAAATGTATTGAATATATCGGTATCCAATTGATAGAGATTCTTCCCTGGAACTCATTTCTCCTTTTCTTCCACTCATGGAAGTATTACCCGTTACCATTGTTTTTTAGAGAACACAATTCTTTAGCCATAAAGAAGCATAATTTGAGGGAAAGAGACAAAATGGAATATATTTGGAAATGAATGACCATCATTGGTTGTTGTCAAATATTCAAAACACTTGCATGTGGAAGAGTGTGGTGCCAAGACCACTGCCAAGGGGAGGGAGTTAAAAGCAGGCAGATTCCTGCTCTATCGCAGTAGGGCTTCACGACCACTGCATCTGTCCACCACCAGTGGGCTGGCTGCCTATGGAAGCAGTGATCTTGCAGTTACTGGGTATTTCAAAAAAAAGTGTTACAGAAGGAAGTCTAGCTACATGACCCCTTAGAATATCTGCAAACTCTAAGATGCTAGGGTTCTTGATATAAAATTACAAGTTTATTACTTATTCACCAAATATTTACTGCATCTATTATGTAAGTGGGGGACTGTCACAGGCACTGTGGGAAAACAAGAGTGAGAACTGCCTTTATTTGTTTTTTTTTTTTTTTTTTTTTTAAAAAGTAGTCCCACGTTGTCCTCCCTGCTATGGGCTAGAGTGCTGTGGCCACAGGATATAAATCTGGCCTCTCCATACCAAATGATATAGGACATCTTCAGCAAAATACAATACACTGACAACCTTTAATCAGTTCTAAAC
>NW_012149063.1:7520423-7540701 GCF_000956105.1 Propithecus coquereli
GCTAATTTTTTCTATATATTTTTAGTTGGCCGATTAATTTCTTTCTAATTTTAGTAGAAACGGGGTCTCGCTTTTGCTCAGGCCGGTCTCGAACTCCTGAGCTCAATCTGCCTGCCTCGGCCTCCCAGAGAGCTAGGATTACAGGCGTGAGCCACCGCGCCCAGCCCGAGAACTGCCTTTAAAGGGGTTTCCCGTCAGTAGGGAGACAAAACATGGCTATAACCTCCTGGCATGAAGGAAAGAGGCTGTAAAGGGGTCCAGAGAAGAATGATGGCATTAGGAGGAGGTCTGGAAGGATCTGGAAAATGCGGACATTGTAGGAGCAAGAAATAAGCACTCTGAACCTGCATCAAGAGCTTGTTGAAAGCTCTTCTACAGCATGTCTTGTTAATTTTTTATAGAGAAACTCAAATACAAGAAGAATAAAACTCAGCTAAGCAAAAGGGGTGACTCAGTAACAGAGTTGAGGAAAACTAACAAGTTCTCCTTCCCAGGCCTCTCTTCAGGAAATTTTAAATTGCTTGGGACCAAGAACTCTGGGTTTTACTTGAGTTTATCTGACTCACTCGAGGTTATACACTGACTGAGTCATGTAGCTTTTCTAAGATCTTCTGGGAACAGAGCTCTCAACTCCTTGGCCAGAGGAAGGTTTCCTACGCTCATTACCATCAGGAGCTCAACTTCGGTAGTGCCGTTGTCATCGTGAAAATCATCCATGAGTGCTGGTTACTGGGGAGACCCTGTGAGAAGCACCTGTCTTCCAGGCCTTTGTATTCTAGGGCAGTGATGTTTTAACTGGTGGGGAGAGGGAGTGAGGAAGAAGTGGTGAGTTCCTAAGGGAGTTTCCAGTGGCGTAGGAGGACCTTTAAGCCTTTACATGGGATGACCTGGCTGCCTCTACCATGAGTTCTTAACTTGCCTGCAAGCCCCTCCCTTCCAGCTTTCAAGCTGCAGGTTCTCCAAGGGAGGCTGCAACAGCAGAGCTCAAATAGCTTTTGCAGAAGAAAGTTTTAATCTGAACTCTGATTTTTCATTGGCAAAGGATGCTAATAAATGCCAGAGGCGTTTTTTAGAGGCTGAGAGAGAAAAAAAGTTTTAAGAATAACTGCATTAGGAAGGGTCCTCTGACCCTGTCCTTCATTTGGAAGGGCTTCCTCCCCTTCCACCTTCCCTTGTGTAAGGCTGCTGTTCCCTGTTCCATCAGGAGAGCTGCACAGAGTGCAGAGAGCAAAGGCTTTGACCTTAAGGCAGATATAGGTGTGCATGCCAGTGCCATGCCCTCTAGCGAGTGATGTGACCTTGGACAATTTACTTATACTCATGGATGTAAGTGCTTAGCGTGACTCATGCACCTCATAGATGTGCTATAAATGTTCTTTCACTTCCTTATCTGCTTTTTAAGAGAATGTCTGTATCTACATGTCTAAAGACTGAGACAGACTCTACTGCTAGAAGGACATGCACAAGGAGGGGGTCTGGAAGGATCTGGAAAATGTGGACATTGTAGGAACAAACAACATCACCATCACACAGGCACAATGAACATTTACATTGTGTACGAGCACTACGCCAGGGTTGTTGGTGTCACAGAAATCACACATCCAAATAGCTGAAATTATAAGGAATTTCTACCTTGATTTAGGAAAGTTTCTTTCAGATGTGGTTTCAAGAGTTCTCTGAGGGGTGAGAAGGGGCTTGTTGACAGGAAGGCTGTTTCAGAAACAAACCCCACAACAATGACAAATGGTTTGGAAGAATAGAAAGGGGAGATCTTCCTCAGCAGCTAGGGTGGATGCAGGGAAAGGTGAGGTTAATTTGGAACCTTGGGGCCAAAGGCCTTGAAATCTAAAGGAGGCTTGGATTTTACTACCTAGATACGGTGGTCTTGTGGAGTTCAGAACCTGGCTTTGGATCGCTGCTCTGTCCTCTGCTAGTCGTATGCCCTGGGGTTAGGCACAGAGACGAGTTTCAGTTTTACTTCCAAGCGACATGGGGATAGGGACACCCATCCAGTCACTCCCAGTGCTGTCCTGGGGATCAGAGCAGGCAGTGGACTGAGCAGCCCCGCACGATGTCAGTGTATGAGAAGAGCCTTCTAGATTAGGCAATCAGACTTATCTTCTGTGTTGTTAGGTAATGTCTGTCCCACGAAACAGCTTGTAAGCTCCCTCGGACAAATTTCATGTTCAGCACTAAGTTCATAAGAGACCAAGAATCTTTCATGTTTTCTAATGTAAAACTCCAACCAAAAAATCAGTGTAATTCTCACGGCTGTTCTCTGCATGGGAGCTTGAGCTGACCTGCAAGAAGTCGGGGCTCTGTGGAACTAACCACAAAAATTCTCAAAAGCTCTAAAGGGGAAACTAAATATTAGAACAAAGAAAGTTTGTACTTCATGAAATTTCCAAGTCTAAAAGCAAATTAGTGTTACTAAGGAAGTGATGTTATCATTTAAAGATCAAGACAACATATGGTTTTAAAGAGAGAAAAGCAAAATGACAGAAATAGCCTATCTTTTCTTAAAAAAAAAAAATAGTAATGCCAACACTTTAAAATCTGTTAAGAATTCCCTTCTTTAAAAAATGAAGTGTGAATTACAGGTAGGATTTTTGCAGCATGAATCAAATTTGGCAAATAAACCTTTGCTTTCTCTCATTTTCATTTCAACTAGAATTTAAAAAATAACTACTTGATCTAAAATAGTGTTCCTTTAAGTATGACCTACAGATCAGTGCCGGTTTGCAAACCGTTAATGGTCTGCCTTAACTTATAAAGGATAAGTATAGAAATTGAGAATAAGAATTTAGAAACTTTTACAGCAATCTGACAGTAATTTTTATGTTTGCTGAATCTAGTCACAAAATAGTTCTTGTTTTTTAAATTTTATTTTTATAGGTATCCATTTTAATTTTATTTTACAAAAGTGCTGGTCCACATCTAAGGAACACTAAGATAAGCTTTATTTTGGAAAATGAGGTTTATAGCACAATACAGAGAAGCTTCTGATGGAAGAAGTCAAAATTCTTGTGTGAGTACATTAACCACGTAGAGAGGTAAAGGGAAAATATTTTAAAAAATGCATTCAAGACAGTCTGAAAACCAGGAAGAGTGGTTACCAAGAGGAGGCAGTTTGTCAGTTTACTCAGAATACATGCGTTCATACTTACTGGCAGATTCTATAAACTTAGGGTAGGCATCATACGTAATGAGTGGAATTGGCAAATCCCTGAAGTACAGTTTAAGCGCACCAGTGATAATGTTGATATCTTCATACATGTTCACAGAAATATCTGCTTTCTCACCATCTTTTAAGGATGTTAAAAGAAACAAAAGTAAATATCTGGATTCACAGCACTGTTTTAATAAATGACATTTTTGTATACAATCAGATTTTAAAGATTAGCAATGCTTCCATTTTTAACATAAAATTCAGTGTGCTACATGATACACATAAATGATCACTTTTCAGTGAAAGAGCAAAATTAATTTTTTTTGAATTGGGGAAGTAGGCGAGGACTGAGATCAACAGACATATTTTTAATTTCATGCTACTTGAGAATTCCCAGAGGAATTTTTTCTTTTTTAAATAGATATACTATGAAAAGTAACAAGAGAGGCACTCCCAACTTATAAAAGACCCCTGGCAGAAAAGGCCCCCTTTGTTTCACCCCAGGCTCCTACACACAACATTTGGTTCTTGCCTGAGACCTGAGAGGTCAGGGGAGGTAGTGAGAAGTCGGGGGGGGGGGAAACAAATAAAACAAATCTTTAGAGTATTGAAATAACAAGAAGGAAAGACATTATAAAATGGAGGAATATTCTAGAGGTGCTGGGCCTTAATGATTCTCAAGCAAAACTGGCTTTCTTTTAGAATGGCTTCTTCTTACAGCAACTTGGATGGAACTTGAGACCATTATCCTAAGTGAGGTAACTCAGGAGTGGAAAACCAAATACTACATGCTCTCGCTTATAAATGTGAGCTAAGCTATAGGTATGCACGGTCCTACAGAGTGACATGATAGACACTGGAGACGCAGAAAGGGGGAGGGCGTCAGGGGGCTGAGGGATGAAATATTACCTATTGAGTACAACATGCACTATTCGGGTGACAGGTACACTAAAAGCCCAGACTTCACCACTATACAATTCACCCACGTAACAAAAAAACCACTTGTACCCCCTAAATGCATGGAAATAATAATAATAAAAAATGGCCTCTTCTGCACTCCCCTACATTTAGTACTTTGTTAAAATATATAAATCTTCATTTACTAAAGATTTAGTGTCTACTCTGAGCTAGACCTTATGCTAGATTTATTTTATTCCACTTGGCTTATGAGAGATTTCTATGGATTAAAAATCAGCCTCTTCAGAGCTATTAGAATGGCTGAAATCTAAAACACTGACAACATCAAATGCTGGCAAGGATATGGAGCAACAGGAACTCTGTCTTACTGCTGGTGGGAATGTAAAATGGTGCAGTCATTTTGGAAGACAGGCAGGTTCTTACAAAGCGAAACACAGTCTTACTATACAATGCAGCAATGAACTCCTAGGCATTTACCCAAAAGATCTGAAAATTATATAAAAACCTGCATATAAATGTTTATAGCAACTTTATTTATAATTGCCAAGACCTGGAACCAACCAAGATATTCTTCAATAGATGCATAAATTGTGGGACATCCATACAATGGAATATTATTCAGCAATACAAAGAAATGAACTACTAAGTCATGAAAAGACATGGAGGAACTTTAAATGCACATTGCTAAGCAAAAGAAGATGGTTTAAAAAGGCTTCATAATGTCCAATTCCAACTATGACATTCTGGAAAAGGCAAGACTACAGTGATAGTAAAAAGATCAGTGGCTGTTAAGAATTTAGGGAGAAGGGAGGGTTTATGAAGCAGAGCACAGAGGATTTTTACGGTAGTAAAACTTTTGTGTGATACTGTAATGGTGGATAGATGACATCACACATTTGTAAAAACCCACAGAACTGCAAACACAAAGTGAACCCCAATGTAAACTATGGACTTAATATGTCAATGTTGGTCCATCAATTATAACAAATATATCACACTAATGCATGATGTTAATAATTAACAGGGGAAACTGTGGGCCAGGGCAGGAGGGAAAGGTTATACGAGAGATCTCTGTACTTCTAAATTTTTTTGTAAATTTAAAACTACTCCAAAGTCCACTAAAAAAAAAATCTTTTAAAATGTAAATAACTTAGCCTTTCAGACGTTCACATTCAATTGTGAATGTGATCATCAGTGTCTGTCTTTCATACTTGGGCTAAAATCATATGCAGTGGCAGTACAAACTGGGATAGAGTGCTTTCCAGAAGAAAAGGGTGATATAGATGCCTTCCCTGGGGAACCTTAGGGAAGCATGGAGATGCTGGGGGCCTAAGGACCCAGAGAAGGAGATGAGAGCCCAAAGGAAGGTGGAAGAAGGACAAAGGCAAGCATCCCCTTTATGAAAAGTTTTACTCAGGAAAAAGAAAGACTAAGTTTCCTTTCCTTCTGCCACATGGCTCCTGTTTTCCATAGCTATTCGTTATTTTTCCATAAGCATCCAGATTTCAAATATCCTGTTCCCATTATAGATTACACATCCAATTTTTGGTTTGGAAAATAAAGTCACTGTTCTTATAGTTTAGCTACATAGGGGTTAAACAGAATTTGTTTCAGATAATTCTTTCTATGGTAGGTTATTGTGTTCATTGTATCTCAGTCCACCCTCTTTTCATTTATTGCTCTCTAAGCTACAGTATCTTTCAGTGCCTTGCCAAGGTCAGCCTCAGGGCCACTACACACGCCCTTCTGTTGCCAGGGCCTCTATGTATCTGTTACTTTTTGCTACTCCTGTTCATCCTCTAAGATGTAGCTTAAGTGCATAAATACTTCTTCTCTGGGGAAGCCTTTTCAGATCTCCAGCACCCCTCACTTGCCCCACCAGACTAGGTTAAGTTTCCCAGTTAGTAATGTTTTCCTTTATGGCCTTTATTAAAATCAATAATCACTATGTGATTATTTAACGTGAGCCTTCCATGAGTGCAAGGACCAAGTGTACGTGGCTATTGGTATACAAAGTAAAGAACGTGGTGCCTGGTGTATAGTAGCTGCTTAATAAATATTTTTGAGTTAATGATTCAATGGAAAATAGATTTAAACAAGCTAGAAGGCTAAAATATTAACACTCTGGGACTTAATATGCATATCATTATTAAACTGGTTCTTTTAAAACCTGCTTTTTAATAAAAATATACTTCTATCATTAAAATTTTTTTTCTGTTTTAAAATAATATAAACACATTCTGGAATTTGATATCCTGATACCACATTCTAAGCAGTACTGTAACATATTGGCATAGTCTGTAACATCTTTGTTCCCAGATAGTTTCTTTACTTTCAGCTCTTGACTCTTCCATAGGCTGGGGCTGTCCTGGGATAAGGCTCAAGGGCTTTTATTTGCTTTTGACCCATGGATCTCTCACTGCACCTGTCACATAAATATTTGTGGCTCCACTATAAGACAAAATGTAGACAAGCTATAATGGCATCTGCAGACCTTAGGATAGTTAGTTTTCCACTCAGTGACTACCTCCTAAGCCAAGGAAGATTTCCCAAAACCTGCCTTTTTATCTTGGCACTTGAATTAAATGAGTCAATTCCAGCATTCTATGGATCCTGTCATCTTCTTTCTTGGATCTCATTATTTGAGACTTAAGTCTCTCAGAAGTGATCACCCTTAATTATGTCAAATTTACTTTGTTTATTTGATAGCCTATTCCTTTGAACACTTAGGATTTGGGCACCATTTAGGCACCATTTAGGTAAAGAATTGATTTAAATGATCTGAGCCACTGGTTTCTTTCATACCCTTGTTAAAATTCTTTGCGTCATTCCTGCAGAGCCTGCAGATGACTGCTGGTGTACATCCCCTGGGAGGCCAAAGACTGGCCCCAAAGGTGTGGCCAAGATGAACTCTTCCTGATTTTAAAAATCTGCTATTTGTGTTTTCAGGTCACAAAAAGGTTGTCTCATATTTTAATGAGAGGAAACTGTGTCATTTGCTTTCTGGGGTCCAATGGAACATTCGGTTTCTTTGTCAGTGTTGACTTATTTTTGAGAATCATGGCCAAAGGCTGGTGACGGACACGCTCAGTTGCTACCTTCCAGAGCAAAGCGATGCCTCTACCATTCACTCGGGCAGGGACTCAGGACTGGGGTCCTTGATGTTTGTCCGGATCTAGTACACCATTACTCCAGCTCACCTTCTTTGCTCTGATCATATACATGGGCTGGCCTAAATTTCCTCATGTCAGGTTGGTAGTAACAGTGAACTTATTTTTGTCTTCTGCCTCTATTGCCTGTAAGAGTTTGTGAATGGGAGAGGTTTGTGTGATGGAACTAAGATACATACTTGCAAAGGAAAGTGGTTCTTTAAAAGATCACTAATTCTTATTCTTTTACTTCTTGTATTCAAGGCAACAGTTCTTCTTTGGTACTACCTCATTCCTTAAAATACTTAAAGCAAAGACAAATTGGAGAACCATGGAAACAAATCTTAATTTAAATGTTAGTTAAAAAAAAATTAAGCTCTACTGAGCTTTTCTTTTCTGGGCCCTTTTCCCACAGCGGGGCAGGCCCTACGCAGAGGTCCTCAGCTTCCCTCAGCCTTCTGGCCCTAACACATGAGCCGATACTTGGGTCTCGGCTCCGTCGAGGACAGTGAAGAGGATGCCTGGGAGGCATAGGTGACAGGCAGAGCTAGATGGCTGGCCCAGGACTGGGAAATGTGAGATCTGGAATGATTTACATTCTGCACCTCACTCTTTTCTCTATGGTTTTTGGTAAATTTAATTGCTCTGTATGTATTTTGGTGAACATGGATCAGCTCTGGATACTCAAATATTGGTAACACAGTTAAATGTTATGCTTCTTTCTCACTCTCAAATTTGATAGTTTAATACTTACAACTAATAAAAAAAAAAAGGAAATTATAACCTTAGTCTTTTTATTTGGTGTAATAATGATTTAGAAAAATAATGCAAAAAATATCATAAGAAATTTTGCCTTTTTGGCAAAAGTATTATTCTCCTAAGTTATTGAACATGCTGAAAAACATACCTCTGTCAAAAGCCATCTTGACATCTTCAATTAGGTCACTAAATCCTGACACTCGGTATAGTCCTTCAGAATTAAGACCTGTAAATATAAAGCTAATTAGTTTCTTTGTAATTATGCCTTTTCTTTAAAGAACTTCTCATGCTTTAGGCTGGGGAGGTAATGTGTCAGAAAGAGTGATAAAATATACGTGTTTAAAAACCTTTTCACACTTCTAAAATAAAACCGTGTCACTCACAGTTCTTCATCTCTGACCTAGTGTCACCTTTATATTTATAATTTGGCTCACGACTTTGTCTAATTAGTTCAAATATGTTAAGTCTTAAGGGAAATAATTCATCAGCCCAATTACACCATAAATTCTTTTACATATTATGTAACGGAAGACTAAGACAAACTATATTAATTGGCCTGTGGCAGTTTTTCCCCAGTGGGAAAGAGCAATTAGGGTGCAGCTCTGTTTCTGGCCTTGGATAGTTTTAATAGAACATTTACACCTTAGAAAAATATAAAAACTGAAAAATGAATTTATCTCTACATGTCAACTTTTACAGAGTGGAAGCATCATTTATAAATATTTTTAAGGCATATTTTCTATACCTGGTTAAATATATCTTCAAATCCAGCTGTTTAATTACTTGTTAAATTAATTCATTTCAGACTTTGACACCACTTGACTTGTGAAACCAATCCCCCCCAGGTTGCAGGCGATAACCACACTGCGTGACGAGGCCCCCACAAAGGCACCAGGACCCGTACTGTGTGCACGGGGACAAGGCAGCCACCGGAGCGCCTCACCTCTAGACTCGATCTCCCTGACGCACATGTCCACCACCATGGGCCGCTTCGTGGTGTGCGCCTTCACGAGCGTCGTGAGGTCGCAGCTGTACACCTTCTTGACGTGCTTCAAGTCTGGCTTACAGTCGTTTGGAACCATCTTGGAGCACTGCTTATGAACATTCAAACCACAGTCTAAGAAAGGAAAAATTCATTATAATTTTCAGAGTTTTGAGCATTCTGGAAGTGTTAATTTTTAGCAAAAGACACTCCAGTTTGAATTAGGTTTTAAAGCAGATTAGCCTCCAGCAGTTCCTTCAGGGTGGGAAGACAAAAATCCCATCTTTTCTCTTGGAAATTTTGGCTATAAGCCAGGAGACCAGAATTCTACCTCATGCTTCGCAATTTTCCTGCTCTATGATCTCAAGAGAATACATAAGAAAAAAAAAATCAAAATTAATAAGCGTTTAACTAAATGTCTATAAAATATAATATGCTAAAAGCCAACTAAAAATTAACCCGTTTCTTTAAAGTTATATAAAAATCATATTTAATGTGGGATATAACTACATTTTAATATATTTGATATGAAGTGGGTGGAATTGGGCCTCCAAAAGTAGGAGTATCCAGGGCCCTCTTAAAATTGGTGCTGCTCATATTTATATCTATTCATAATCCTTTCTATATATATGATAACTAATATATAATTCATCTAGTAGCTAAAAATGGCTATAACTATTATTTATTGCTGCTACTATCACCAGCTAACATTTATTGAGGGCTTACTAGTGGCAGTTCTAAGTTCTTTACATTTATTATTTCATCTAAACTCACACAGCTCTGTGAAATAGGTAATTTTTCTTTTCATTTTATAACTGAGGGAACCAAGCCCATAGGTGTTAAGTAATTTACCCAAGGTCATGCATTTAGTACTCAGAGTGGAGTTCAAGCCTATGAATGGTTCTAGAGTCCACATTCTTAAAACAATGTTTACTGTTTTGTTACAAAGGACATCGCAAAGGATACAGATGAAGAGGTGTACAGGGTGAGGTGTGCGGGAATGAGATGGAGCTTCCACGCCCTCCCCAGGTGTGCTACCCTCCAGGAACCTCCACATGTTCAGCTATCTGGAAGCTCCTGGAGTCCACAATGGTAACACATATACACATATGGCCTTTACTGAATTTATTCCTTTGCCTTGTAATTTTACTGGGTTATAACTTCTTAGATGCAAGAACCCAAACACTTTCTAGCTAAATATTTTGAGACACTTACTTTTCAACAAGAAGAGCACGATGAAATTTAAGAAGGAATAGAGAGGAATTAGACTGAAGAGTGATTACACCATAGCGGAATAATTCAACTAAAATAAATGTCTGGCCAGGAGCAATGGCTCATGCCTGTAATCCTAGCACTTTGGGAGGCTGAGGCAGGAGGATGGCTTGAGGCCAGGAGTTAGAGACCAGCCCAAGAAAGAGCAAGACCCCATCTGTACAAAAAATGGAAAACTTAGCCAGGCTTGATATGCGCCTATAGTCCCAGCTACTTGGGAGACTGAGGCAGGAAGATCATTTGAGCCTGGGAGTTTCAGGTTGCAGTGAGCTATCATGACACAGCTGCACTCTAGCCTGGGCGACCGAGTGATACCCTGTCTCAAAAAATAAATGTGTCATCTTCATGTTTTTAAAAACACAACCCATTTGTTTTTAAGTTCATGAAAACTTGATGTTGACCTCTTGTAAATCCAGTCCAAGTGGGATATATAAGGTTTACAGCCAGGTCTTAATGGAACCAATTTAAAAATCATACAATGCCATTCAGTTTTGCTTGTTGTTTCTGGCAGAAAGGGAAGCATAATATTCACCTCACAAAATTGTTACGAGAATTAATGAGCCAATGCATTCAGGTGCTTTGCATATTGTAAAATGCTAGACAGATGCTAGTGAATCATTGTGACTTTTGTAAACATTATTAGCTGTGATCTAGTTATATATGGTAGTAACAATTAACAAAGACAAGGAGAATTAGCCAATACATATAAATGAGACTGTTCTTTCATTAAATAGGTAGACACTGCCAAGTTGAAGTAAAAACTTAAGGCCTGCGCTGACTCTAAGGAAGGAATTCAGACGTACTGAGCGCCTCCCAGGTGCAAAGACAGGCTAGGTGTAGAGGGAAGCCAGGTCTTTGTGTGTGTGTAAGTGAACAGCACTAGAGATGGCATCACTAGTGCTGACGGTGTCCAGACATTATCACCACTGAAGAGCAGCAGCTTCTTTAAACACAGAACGACTTCCAGAGCAAAGAGCTCAATCTAAACTACCTGAAGAAATGACCCAACACTACTCTGTATAGTTAATGTCCAAATGACTTCATAACCAAAACCCATATTCCTCTTTTTCTCTATATTACATAATATGGAAGATTTCTGACTCAATCACAAGGCAAATCAATGGCAAAATGTCCACCTAAAAGACGTCCTGTCCCCTGAATATTTTAACATTTTGGGTAACTTCTGTAACTTAGCGTTGGGTCTAGAATCTATTAGTTGTGTGATTATGAGCGAGTTGCTCAAACTTTCTTTGCCTCGGTTACATAAAATGGGAACAATAATAGTGCTTCTTAGGCCTCATGTGAGGCTTGAATGTTAATATATGTAAAGTGCTTACATGTAGTAAATTGTGTTTACCATGACTACGTTGTTATTTAGAAGAATGAAACAACATTTTGAGAGGCATTTTCTATGTAGTACCCCCAAGATTGTCGTAATCAGCTTAAAGTGAGACGCTAAACTGAACTCGAGGCCAATTCTGTGTTTGTCAGATGTGAAGGCCATGCCCCAAAAAGGACTCGACCAACTGGGATTATAGTTACTTCCACATCTACACTGTTCTTAATGTATTTCATTTAAATAAAATTATCTCCAAGTAAGTAATACATCACTTCTGACTGCTTCCACCATATTTGGGGAATTTTTAGCTATTATTTTCTCAGCCTCTTGCTCTTCATCCTCTTCTGGAATTCCAAATGCTAAATTTTTTGTTATTGACCCACACGTCTCTGAGCTCCATTCACTTTTTAAAATCTGTTTTCTCTCTCTTACTTGAATTGGATACTTTCTACTGCTCCAACTTGGAGTTCACCAATTCCTTCCTCATGTCATGTCTATTCTGCTATTGAGCCTGTAATCCAGTGAGTTCATGTCAGTTATTATATTTTTCAGTTCTAAAACTTCCATTTGGTTCTTTTTTATGTCTTTATTTCCTTTCTGCTATTTTCTATTTTCTCACTTGTTTCAAGAGTGTTCACAATTGCTTGCTGGAGCATCTTTATGATACCTGCTTTTCTTGTTTGATAATTCCAACATCTGTATCATCTTGATGTTGGTGTCTATCAGTTGTCTGTTTTCATTTGAGTTGAGATTTTCTTGGTTCTTGGTATAAGGGGTAATTTGAACTGTATCTTGAATATTTTGAGTGTTTATAAGACTATAGTTCCCATTTAAATCTTCAATTGTAGCAGGTAGTTTAGATTTGGAATGCTCTTTTGTAGACTGTGGTTCAAATGTCAGCCTAGTGTACAAAGCCTCTGTAATGCTACTACAGTGCTATCTTGCCTGCCACAATTGTATGTTACTCAAATGGCAGGACTACCCCACATTTTCTGTGGCACTGGGTGGGGGAGAGAGGGCCACCACCTAGGTTATCACAGGTGGGATGGAAGTCAGGGCTGTGGCCATAAACTTGGGGAGGAGTGCTGTTTTGCCTGTAACTGCAGGGTGGGCATGGAAAACAGAGTTCTGATCATGGTCTCAGCTACATCATTACTGCAGGTCAGAGGTGAAGCCAGGGCTCTGCCCAGAGACTTGGGCAGAGAGGTACTCCTCCTCTGAAAGTCGGGGTCCTCTCACAGGCTCAGCCAAGGTGAGTACCACTTTTCTGCTGCAAGGCAGGGATAGAAGCTAGGGCTCCACTCACAGACCTTCAGGAGAAGAGTGCACCTTTGTTGTTGCAGAGTGGTGGTAGAAAACAGGGCTGTACCTGGAGACTCCGCTGCTGCAACCCCGCTGCATGGGGTTTACTTGGAGAATGGTAGGGGTGGCTGAAAGGTTTCTGTCCTGCTGTGCTTCCCTTTTCCCAGTGCTTTGGCTATGAAAAGCAGGCTTTTCTTGGGATTATTTTTTGGGTTTCTGTCTGTTGGCATTTATGGGTTGTGGGCTTTTGTAGTGCCCAGGATAGGATACATAGGACATTAAAACAGACAAGCAGCACCACCAGGGAACTCACGGTTGGGTTGTTCCTCAAGTCCTGATATCCCTAGTTAGCCTTCCAACTTTCAGAGTGTTCTAATAGTTGATGTATATATTTTGTCCAGGGCCTTTGGTTATAATTATTGGAGGGAATAAAATGAAACATATTTATCCATCTTGTCCAGAATTGGAAGAACGCTTACATAATGTTTTAAAAGTATAAAATTCAGCAAAGCTTCATAATTTAATAGTACTGATGTACCTCATACTTCAAGTATATACATCTAGGTCACAGATTGAGTTGGAAAGGGATCTTGGTAAAAACCTATCCCAGTATCTTCATTTCAGGATGAAGACAATGAGGCTCGGAGAGGCTGAATGACTTGTTCAAGTTGCTAAACCAGAAAGTGGCAGAACAGAGATTTAAATCTTGGATTGCTGATTCCTGGACCATGTTCTTCCCACTGAGTCATACGTACCACTTTTTCCCACGTACACCATACAGTACACCATGTGCTGAGTTATTTTTTTCAGCAGTGAAGATGAATTTGCTATTTTCAACCTTTTATTTGAAAACGTACATTTTATCCAGTATTAGTTGCATATACTTGAGTTTAGAAAACACTGTCATGTTTTATCCAAATGAGTCTCTTAAAGATATCTATATATGATTGATCTGGCAGGACTTTTAAAAGGCAGTGATAAAACTTGTTTTGTCATATTCTTTCCCAATGTATAAACTCTAAGTGAAAATTAAATAGAAAGCAAAAAATTAAAATTTTGATGCATCCACATAATATCAGAATGGCACTAATGGTCTGATACTAGTATTAACTTTTCCTTTAAACGTTTGAAGTCATCTCCCATTTTAAATATCAGCAGGTTCCTAAGCTTATTTGTGACTCAGTGAAAACTGGATAAAGTGATGACTGAGCTCAGATTTAGGTATTTAAGGAAGAGGGAAATGTTTTCTAAACTGACAGTCTCTCTTAACTTATGGGAAAATATATTATGCTTAATATTAGCAATAAATCTCAAAGGCCAAATTTTTGTCAGGATTGGATATGAAGTCCTTCAGAAGACCAAAGGACAGGGCAAAGTCATTAAAATAAAGTATCTTTTTATACCCTTAGTTCACAGTGCAATACACCAGCCCTGAGCTAACTATGAAAATTGATGCTTCAGGGACCAGCAGTATATCAGTATTTCAGTTTGCCATTAAGACTTTATTTGGTTTTCATACTTATTTATTAAAGTCATATAACTCCTATATAGTTCCATTTCTCCCAGGGAAGCTCTGTGCTACAAATAATAATAAAAAAAAAAAGTCCATAAAAGATTTCATTTGTTGCATCTCTTGGTCTGGTAGTCATTTTTATGTTACTATTAAACCACATTTCCCCTTTCCAATTTCTCAAGTTAATAAGCACAGAATAAACATAGGAGGAATAAAAAAATTCAAATCATGTTTTATTCTGTACTTTCTTAATATTTCTATTACAATACTAACTTTAGGCTACTCTCAGATTTTCTGAGACTTGATTTTGCTAAAACACATGTATACTTTAGAGAGCATATAAATCTGTTTTTTGAAACAGATAGCTGATAGTAATTACATTCTATTGATAGGATTAAGGGATAACATAATTATACTAATGTGTTTTGAAAACAAAGATAATCATTCTTCTCTATGAGTGTTCATATTTTAAATAATTGCAAATAAAAGTTTTGTTTTTAAACATATCTTTTAGTTTTTTTCCCCCCAGGAAAAGTGGAGTAGTTTGTATTCTAATATGTATCAGAGGGAATTTCTTTCATAAGCAAAATAAAGAATAGCTTGTATCTTAGAATACTGGTGACAGTATTGCTTTCAACTAAAAGGGGTTCCATGAAACTTTAGAGCAAATCTTGCCAATTTCTCTCTGGCTTACAGGGACAAACATAACTTTCTAGGTACAATCAATCAAAACAGCAATGAAAATAAAAGACATTACTCCCACTTCTTTTCTTCAACCTAAAAGTTGAGTGCTTATATACTTTAAGTAATAAATGCCTATATTTTATTAATAGGAAAGAAACTGCTGCCATTTCCTTTTGGAAGCAGCAATGATAATGATACACTGAATATACAAAGTCTCTTAATAAGCAACCAAGACTAAGTTGATATGTCTGATTTAAAACAATTATTCTTACTTTCTTAGAATATTCTGGTAAGGCTAAAATGAAAACAATTCAGGAATGCTGGTGAAATAATGCTCTTCTTTTTTTTAAAGAAGGATGTTTGACAACCTCAATGATTATATAATAAAAGATTAACCTACAAGCTTACATTTCATAAGGAAAGAAAAAACTCTTCGACGATACTATTCTAACTGAACAATGACCATCCTTTGAATGTTACTTTTAAAAGCCACCTGTTTGGGTCATCAATATTTTAGCAGAGGAGCACCACTCCCAAGCCGCAGTTAGCCATTCCCTTGCAACATCACTTTCCTCGCTTCAGAGGAGGCTAGAGTTGGGGGACTTCGGTGGATGAGACTAAGCTTACGCCTGTGACGCCATCTTGGACGGCCTGGCTTTGAATAACTCCTGGGAGGTGGTAACTAGCATTCTTGTGATCGTCCCTGCCACTCCCTCTGCTGCTGTTCCTGTCGCTGTGGTGTGCTTAGCAGCCAGCCTAGTGCTTTCTATCCTGAAGGGGTAGCTTGCCTGGCCTTAGCTGGATTTAGTCTGACCCCTACAGCAACTGTGCCAGCCTGGGCTGTAACACCACCACATCCCCAGATACTTTTACATGGTGTAAGAAAAAAAGTGGGTGGGGGAGGGATACAAAATTGCTGCTTTTGGCAAACACTTAAAAATTCTTGACAAGCTCTCTTCTGCCTTGGTGGATTTTTGAAAAAAGAAGCCAGAACAAAGCAAGCTGTCCTAGGGACCAAAAGCAGATAAATACATCTCTTTCTGACAAACAGTACGCTGCCATTTTTCTTTGGAAATAACATCTTTAATGTTTAGTGGCTAGTGTATTAGTTTACAACTGCTGCTGTAACAAATATCCACAAACTTGTGGCTTAAAATAACACGCATTTATTATCATACAGTTCTGGAGACCTAAGTCCAAAATCAGATTCACTGGGTTAAAATCAAGGTATTAGCAGGTCTGTGTTCCTTCTGGAGGCTGTAGGGGAAAATCTGTTTCTTTGCCTTCTCCAGTGGTCTTTCTAGAGGCCACCTGCATTCCTTGGCTCATGGCCCCCTCCTCCAACTTCAGAGCCAGCAGTGCAGCATCTCCTCTTCCCTCTGCTTCTGTCCTTAAATCACCTTTCTTACTCGACTTCCTGCCTCCCTTCTGTAGGACCCTAGTAATTGTGACTACACTGAGCCCACCCTGACTATCCAGGGTAATCTCCCTGCTGTGGTTTCAAAGTGTTCTCTCCAAGACTCAGGTGTTGTCAATGTGATAGTATGAAGAGATGGGGCCTTTAAGAGATGATTAAGCTATGAGGGCTCCTCCCTCATGAATGTGACTGGGTGCTCTTACAGAGCGTCTTGACAGGAAATTGGTCCCTTTTGTGCCCTTCTGCTGCACAAGGACACAGTGTGCCTCCTCTCCAGGGGACATGACTTTCAAGGTGCCATCTTGGAAGCAGAGACTGAACCCTCACCAGACAATGGACCTGCCAGTGCTCTGATCTTGGACTTTCTAGCCTCTAGAATTGTGAGATATAAATTTCTGTTCTTTATAAGTTACCCAGTCTGTGGTATTTTGTTATAGCAGCACAAAACAGACCAAGAGACCCCTCTCAATATCTGTGATGTAACCACATCTGCAAAGTTCCTTATGCCATGAAAGGTAATAAATTCACAGGTTCCAGGGATTAAAAAGTGGACATCTCTGAGGAGCCATTATTCAGCCCACCACAGCTGGTGTGTGCTTTCCCTTTAAATTATTAGCATTCAAATTTAGATAAAGTAGATGCTCAAAGGCCAGATGAACCTCAGAGTCACTTTAGACCTAAGAATCCCATTGTCAATCTAAATGTAATTAGTGGTCATAGAAAACAGAACTAATTTGAATCCCAACCCTCCACGTTTTAAAATTGGGTTGACTTATGCTTATAGGATACATTAATATGGTTCAAGTCATACAGAGCATAATGCTTTTAAGGACATGATATCACATAAAATGAAAAATCTCTTCCAGGCTTTTCTTTCAATTCCTGACCTTTACTTACCACAAGAAGTGAAGGCTATTAATGTGGGTGGCCATGGGGATGGGAGCGAATAATTTTCTTTCTCCTTTGTCCCATATTACTACAATAAATGTTCCAAAACATTTCTTTCAAACATAATTCAGATTGTAGCATATTGCCAAGACTATTCATAGGTGTTGTACCTGTTCTCTGTTTAACAGCTGACTCAGAATTCTCATGGAAGATGGCCTTTATTTACTCTTTCAAAAACATAAATGATACATATCATTACTCTTGTAAAAGAAAAACTTTTAAGTGAGTGACAGTCATAAAATGTTTAAGAAACTGTTGCAGCGTCAGCTGGTCAAGACTGTCTCACGAAGGCAAACCAATCTTATTGAGACCATCATTTCCCGGGCAGGCAATTTGAGCTTTGGAAAGAGCATTCCATTTGCCTTTGAAAAACCATGGTGCAGACTGTCTTAATGCTTCTACTTTATCAACACTTTCCAGCCCACTTTGTTCCCCTCCAGTTCAGAGGCACAACCGCCGCCTTCTTAGTGATGGTTCCTCACCCTGACTCTGGATAACCACCAGCCGTAACAGTAAGGTTTTCCTCACTTACTCTGAGCTTGGGCTCTGAGCTGAGGCTCTCCTTGACCAACACCTCTGCACAGTTCAAGGTCCACAGCTGTGGAATTTTTATCCCACTTCCTGTGGCAGGAAGGTCCTTGAATGGTGATATATGCTTGGAACCCTATTATACCTAGTGATGGTAAGGGAATAGTAACTGAAAGAAAAGTGACTTGGAACATTCCCATGCACTGCATATTGTATCTTGCTATTCAAAGAAAATGCAATTTAGAAATAAGAATAATCAGACCCCAGAAATTTCTGCACATAATGGACAACAAAAACACTCCATTTAAAAATCACGCCACAAAAGAAATGAGAATGTTTACAGTGATAAATCTGACAGTTACTATAGTTACCATTTTGAAATACTTTCCCTTAGTATACTTTTTTAGTTTAAAGCTTCATGCTGCAAGACATGTAAGAAGACATTTTTCAGTTTTATAATACAAATTAAATAGTAGAAAGAATCTTTCATGACCAAACACTACACAATTAGAATTTAGATAATTATTTTTAAGCCTATGCCACAATTTAGAGTAGTCTGAATGGTCAGTACTCAGTGCAGTTGTTCTATACAAATGAATTTCTTATGATGTGACTTATTTATTTTACAAAGTATCTCAATAAATCCCCGTTATTTCCTTAAGTGTAAATCTTAAAGTTTTTAAATACCATGGTCATATTTTACAAAAAGGATTTGGTATATTCAAGATTTCAAAATTTCACACAAAATATTAGTGACTAAGTGGTTTTTCAGAATTTGGTAACAATCTTTGAAGATAAATTCACAGATTTTTAAAACTTCAATATGATTTCACAAAAAATTTAGTAAGGACAATCCTGCTTAACAAGTTATCTTTAAAATTCAGTTTCCAAGGCAACAATCATAGGTCCCTGTACATTGCTTTTTTTAAAAAAATCATTTTTATAAATTTAGTTACTGAAACATCAAAGGCAAGTATTAAATATAACTGCCTTATTTTATCTCCTTTTATCAGACTTTTTGAACAAGCTGACTTCTCTCTTTTCACTGGGTTAATGCCAGATCCCCAGTCTGCTGTCCCTCAAGTGCAAGAAGGTTAAGGGCAGATAAAATATCAATTTCCAAAGCAGCTGCCTGAGAATCCAGCCTATTGCATGTGCACGACAGGAAACCTCCTTATACCTTATTCCTTACAACTTCGTAACCAACTCACTCGAGAGAGGAGGGGAGAGCACTTACCTGCACATTTCACTCCCTGAGCAATGAGACCCCACATGAAGTTGGCACAGTACTCACACCAGTGCGGCCCTCTGAACGTATGGACCTGGAAAAAACAGAGGCAAAGTAAGGAGGGGAGAAACGAATGGATGAGGAGATTGTTCCACATCAAAGCACTAGCATATAAGCCACAGTTAGTACCGAAGAGGCAATATGGCTACGTTTAGAAGAAACTTGGTTGAGTGGAACTGACAAACTGTCAACATTTTTTCAGAGCTTGATTTCTTCTTTGTTTTAGAAATGGCGATAAATCAAACCAATATTCTGCAATTTACTTTTGAAAACAATTTCTTCAGTGGAGTTTTCCAAAGGGTATCCCTAGGTATAAGCAGCTTTATTTATGTGTTATACAAATCCTGGGATTCCTATGTACTATGACATTTCTACAGTGCTATGACATGAAAAAGGATAAGAAGCAACACAGAGTATGTGTTTGGTCCTGTAAGGATTTTTTTCAGATAGATTTACCTTCTGTGACCACAGGTCGGGTCACAGATGTTAAATGTGACACTTATCAACTAGTTACAATAGATCATCAAAAGGACCAATTTCTGTGCAAAACATTTGATACTTATTATCTTAGCAAAGAGAGTGAATGTATTTTAGAAACTGCAGAAGCTATGGTTAATCAGAAACCATGTTTGAATATAGTAATTATTCACTAATCATTCCAGCTCATAAAGGTTTTTTTTTTTGCAACATTTGCTTCCTTTTTCCCTGAGAAAGAAAGGAATCTCCAGAGAAGAAAGGATTCAAATGCAAAGATACCTGTAGACTTTTACAGATAGGAAAGAGAAGGCATTCTAGGTTAACTCAAACAAAAAAACATTGGTAGAATAGAGAGGCAATGAATTCAAACCCCAAA
Organism: Propithecus coquereli; assembly: GCF_000956105.1. Taxonomy (NCBI): domain Eukaryota; kingdom Metazoa; phylum Chordata; class Mammalia; order Primates; family Indriidae; genus Propithecus; species Propithecus coquereli. Next base: position 7,540,545 of record NW_012149063.1, read on the forward strand.
TGTTAAAATAAACAAATCTTTATTATTATCAGTAATAATTTAAGATTTTTGAGCTGAAGATGCACTTAAAAAATGAGTTAAAAAGAAGAAGGTACTAGGAACTCACTGATCTGTATCAAATTAGATTTACTTGAAATAATTTCTGATATATATAATT
>NW_012149063.1:7551921-7553459 GCF_000956105.1 Propithecus coquereli
GCTCATGATTTAGTTCTAACTTCCCCCGCCTGACTGGCGCCACTACCACATGAGGCTAGTTGGTGAGAGTTTATGGGGGTTGAGTATGCCAGTAATTAACAGCTTTTGACAGTGCTGCACTGTGTTTCTGTTTGAAGTGGAATTTGTGAATAGTTGCCCAGCTCAACAGTATTTTTTAATTCTGTCTGCTTAACAGTCCATCATGTCAAAGAAGACCAAGAAAATGCTCAAGGAAGAAAATAGATTTTTTTAATGAGGATTGCGAATTGCAATATTATCCTCTTTCTGCTAAAGATATGATGATTTGCTTGCTTTGTGATACTGCAATATCAACATTAAAGAAACTCAATGCTCATCAGCACTTTAACACTCATAAGGACCACAAATATTTTAAATTAGAGGGTGAGGTACAAAAGATTGTACTGCAGAAATTAAAAGATGGAAAGCAAAAGCAAAGACAATTCTTTCAAGCAGCAATAAGACCTGGAAATAATGTCACCGAAGCAACTTATAAAGTAGCCTATATACTCGGGGAAAAAAGGGAAGCCATTCAGTGAAGTAGAAATTGTGAAGGAATGCATTGTCAAAGTTGTAGGATGCTTAGACCCCGATAATGGTTCAAAGTACAAACAACTGCCTCTTTCAAGGAGAACCATAACTGATTGGCAGCATAAATTAGCCTTCAACTTATCAGAACAATTTCATGCAATACTTCAAAAGGAAAATATATACTAATTGTTTTGGATGAATCAATCGATACTACTGACTCAGTGTAGATTTTATACTTCATTTGGGTCATAACAAGATTTTCTTTGCTACAAAGAGTTACTTGCTTTGGGCACTCTTTCAAACAGAAGATGGGGAATAAATATCTTCAACAACTTTCAAGATAAATGTCATGAAGTTGGACTGAATTTGGTAAATTTAGTGTATGTACAGATGGTGCACCTTCCGTGACAGGAAAATATGAAGAGCTTATTGCACAGATAAAATATTAACAGATCCAGATGCTCTCATTTCTTTACATGATATCTTGCATCACCAAAATCTCTGTGCTGCTAAAGTTACTATTTTAGGTGAAACTTTGCAACTAGTTGTAAGTATTGTTAACTATATTTGAGCAAATGCAACATGGCATCGACAATTTTGTCACATGCTGAAGTTGAAAGATGAGGTAGTCAGTGTGGATTTGCAATATCATTCTGAGGTGCATTGGCTATCGCAGGACAGGTGTTGGCCAAAATTTTATCTCTGCAAGAACAGACAGTTAAATTTTATGAGGAACAGAATCAGCAATATGAGTTATTGAAAGAAGATTTCTACAGGAATGCAGCATTTCTGTGTTATCATGTCAAATCAAAATGACTTGAATATTTCTTTGCAAGGTAAAACTAAGTCTATATATGATATGTGGCCAAAAAATTCATGCATTTCAAAAAAAAGTTATCTATTTTCAAAACCACTTCTTCATTTTCCCCAGTTAGCAAAGGTCATTTATGAGCAGAATGATACATGCAAATCATTTGGAGAATTTTGGA
>NW_012149063.1:7553509-7556302 GCF_000956105.1 Propithecus coquereli
GGAAACAGGTGCTGCTTCCTGCAGACACAATGTCACAGGCACTGACATCTGCAGACAATTTTGTTTCCTAGATATGGTTGTATTTTAATTACCTGTTTTAAAAATGATTAAATCAGAATGTAATGGACATCTAAAATGTAATTGAAAGGTCAAAAGTTGTAACTTGAAGAGTTTTTCTGCTTATAGGAGGACGCTAAGAAAGAACTAGGTAGGATATAGAGGAAAGGAGACCTGGAGTGGTTCACAAGGAGTCTAGGGCTTGGGGACAAAGCTCTGGATCAGCAGACCCCAACCTTTTTGGTACCAGGGACCGATTTCACAGAAGACAATTTTTCCATGGGGGGGGGTAGGGAGGATGGTTTTAGGATGATTCAAGTGCATTACATTTATTGTGCAAACTTCTTCGCTAATGAAAATGTATATTTGCAGCCACTCCCCAGTGCTAGCATCCCTGCCTCAGCTCCACTTCAGATCATCAGGCATTAGATTCTCAGAAGGAGCCTGCCACGTAGATCCCTCTCTTGCACAGTTTACAGTAGGGTTCGTGCTCCTGTGAGAATCTAATTCCTCCTCTGATCTGACAGGAGGCAGAGCTTATGCTGCGATGTGAGTGAAGGGGAGGTAAATACAGATGAAACTCTGCTCAGCTTGCCTGCTGCTCACCTCTTGCTGTGCAGCCCTGTCTCTAACAGGTCATGGGCTAGTACTGGTCCATGGCCCAGGGGTTGGGGACTGCAGCCCTAGATCACAACACAAAGAAACTTTTGCCTGGAATACCCTGTATGTAGTAGACATCCCCTTAGAGATATGCAACTGATTCCTTAGGGGATGGTGTTATGGTAGGACAGAATTCTAAAGCGCAATCAGCTTTAGCAGGTAACATTATTTATGAAGTCAGGAATGGTCCCAAGAAGAGCAACCTTATTAAGTGGGCCATGGATTTTTTTCTAGGCCACCTCCAAAACTCTTGGTCCATCTTGACAAATGAAAGTGACAGAATGCATGGCATGAATTACTTAATGAACAAAGGGCATAACCAACTAGTCTTAAAGTCCTCTTCTCTTTTGTAACTGGAAAAAAGACAACTTTATTACCATGGCATTTGGGATTGTCTTTGCCCTGCGAGTAACTCCTTTCATATTAATCACTCTGTTAAAACAAAGATGAAGGACTGGATCAATTAATGGACCCCAAATAGTCTTATCAATGAAGGCACTGGTCAGACCCAGGCTGCAAAGGGACAGACAGGGTGGGGGATAGTGGGCTAATGAAGGGCCCACGTGGCACAGGCTGAGCACCCTCTGTCTCCTCGACACAGAACCTAGGTAAAAACTGAAGCCATTCTCACTCGGGCCTGCTGTTATATGGACTGGAAGTCTGGCTAACATAAGGAAACAAACATGTTTGCTTCTCATCATGCTTACAGCATTCACATCTCCAGCTTGAATGCCAGTAATACAAACAGTGGAAAAGAAGTCCATGCTATGGGAAGACAAAAATTCACCATTATCTTCATTATCCCTTCCAAGCCAAAATGCTACCTTTAGAAATAAGCATGAATGCAGACAGCCAAGGAGCATGCCTGCAGAGCCTGCGGCAAATGTTAAGCCACATCGGAGGTGATAAGAACACGAGCGGAAATGAAACTTTGGGAAAGGTGGAAATGATATTTCAGCTGCAGCTTTTCATTTGGGAAGCTCTGATGAGTCAGTTCTCTGGCAGGTACTGGGCGATGAGGGGAGAGAACAGATGATCAAAATCAAAATGAAAGAAGGCACGCAGGAAGGCAGCTGGGCAGGAAAGGCTTTTTCTCCCTTTTTCTTTTTTTCTTTGCATTTTTATCTTTGGGGTAACTAGAACGTGCTCTTTTGAGTGGCCAATGTTTGTCTCACCAAGATGGTCTTAAACTTTTTGATCTTTATGATACAAAATTTAGAATTTTGGCCCCAATTTTAGCACTTCAGTTAAAGTACTTTGATTTATGCTATTACACCTCGAAAAGAACACATAACACTGGCTATGATCATTATCAGTAAATACATAAAATTGTGCACGGGTTCCCTGCAAAAAAAGGTGGGGGAGGGGTACTTAAAACAAGAGTATAGTATCAAGGCAATACCTGCTTGCCTTGCTGTCGTTTAATTAAATCTAGTCAAAACTATGAGCTACTATAACTCTTGAGGAAGAAGCTATCAACGATAGTGAGTTGGGGGACAGTTAAGCCACGAACACTGACAGCATGCTGGCCATTCCTAGTCTTCTTGTCCTAATGGAATAGATGTGTAATGTGGTGACCATAGCAGCAAAGGCAGAAGAAACACCAGGCACTTGCTGAAATGCAGCTTTAAGCAATGGCTGGAGCTGGTAAGTGCCAGGAAGAGGAGAGGGGCCCACCCACTGGCCAGCACACACAGAGAAGTGAGTGAGGCACCATGCAGCTGGGGAAGGGGCCCAGGTGCTGACAGCCTCTGCAACTAGCTGCTGCACAGATGACCACACAGGGCAGAATCTGTAGGGCCTCTGTGAGGCACACACTTAACCACACAAGTAGTTAGCACAGTCAGAAGCATCACTTTGAACAGAAAGACAAATGACAGAAAACTGGTGACCTCATTTCAAGAGTGAGAAAACTTCAAAATCGAGGGAAATACCATAAAAAGCATACTAGACATACATTGGCCATACCACAAATAAATGATGTCCCTTTAAATATGAACAATAACTGCAGGAAAAAGCTGATATAATATGGTCAGACTATAAGCATACTAGTTTTACTTGTAGGACAATTACTAG
>NW_012149063.1:7556352-7559398 GCF_000956105.1 Propithecus coquereli
TCCCAATTTCAGAGACATTAAAATACAAAATAAAATGTACATATTAGAACCAATGAAATATAGTATATCAGAATTCAAAATACTACATTGGCTAAAATACCCACATAAAGCTGCAGTGGATGACCCAGGGTTCATTCAAAGTAGGTATGTGCTTGTGACTCTTGGTTGTTGCCAAGTGAGCTTGAGTATAAAATTTTATGTTGATTTTGAAAAGCAGGCCATAATCCCTGTTACGTCTTTTATGGAAAAGGGTCAGGAATGCAGACATAGTTGCTCGTGGGTTATTAAAGATGTTCAGAGCCTGTAAATTGAAAGCATTTCCTGAAGTTGCTGAAGCTGAGCCCAAGATCAACAATCAGATATTCTGTGATGTTCCTGTGTTTCTCAGAGTGAGTAAAACTGGGTGAAGTACGCGATCTTGCTTTCCTCTGATGGGAATGAGAGAAATAGATAGCACTGATTCATAAAGAGAGTTATATAGCCATGAAATAGCAATAGAATTGTGAAGTTACTTTTAGAGAAAGGCTCTGGGACACAAACTGGCTTACAGGTTGCCAGATTTCAGGATAATCGGTATCACTTACTTGGTAAAGTGAATAAAAATGGAATGGAAGTATGAAGGAAGTCCAGAAATTTTGTACCTGCCAGTTATCTCATGATAAAGCGTCTGAAAATTACATTGGGAGAACAAAAAACAGAGTAGATGGTGTTTTGTTTGTTATTAAACAAAAAGGGTTTTGGCACACAGCACTGAGTACTGAGATGTTATAACAGAACCAATCCATCCCTCACTTCCCTGAAAGCAGTAGAGAATGTACTGTTTCAACAAGCCTGGGGCATTTCTTCATGTTACATATGCCGAAGAGAGGGTTATAACTGCCCAAGCAGGCCCGATGTTCTCCAGTTAAAGGATCACACATGTATCTCAGAAAGCAATCTTTAGGAAATTGTTATTTATATATTTCATTCTCGGACAGCTTATTTTATACAAACATCCCAAGCCATTTGGGGCTGGTTTTTCTTTTTTCTTTTTTTAAATCATTTAGAAGGTAGTTTATATAGCTTTCCATGAAACCGTTCTAGAAATAGAATGGTTTACTAAACTTCTATTTGTATAACAGGGTTTAACTAGATTCTCTTTTGAATCTTTATACCTAAAACCCGTATTTGTTAAGTTTCCTTTGTTTTGTGACCTCTGACGCCGTAACATTGAACTGTATTGGTAAAAAGTTGATTACTGTAGCCTTTTGGTCTTTTTTATTCCTTTAGATGTCATCAAAAACAAATGCTGATTTTATTTATTACTTAATCATTTTTACTCATTCATAAGCATTTATTAAATGCTGAGGTACACAAAGATAAAAAGGATATGGATTCCAGGAATTCATGGTGGGTTTCCCCTATTAAACAGTGTGGAAATGCTCTAATCAAAGTGTTTGTAAAGTTGGGCTTAAGATGCAGCCCATGAGGCAGCCTGGTGAGAGGATCCGGCTTGCTGGGCAGAGTGGGCGTGTATGGGGGAGCAGAGTGCACTAGGAAAAGCTGTTCCAAGAAAATTAAAGGCACAAGGCGTGAGAGGAACAATGTGGTGTTTAAAGAATTGCAGGGTAGTTCAGCTAGGGTGGGGGTGGGAGAGCTGGCCTGGCAGGAGAGAAGAGAGGCAGACAGGGCCTTTTCCCATGCCTACAAATTTATACTTTGCCCAGTGAGCAATGCGGGCTGTTGCAGATTGTTAAGGAGAGTGACACAGTCAAGGGGGCAAGGCTGGAGGAAGACAGACTAGGTAGGATGCTATGGCAGTCACCCAGGTGACAGAAGACATGGATCTGAACTCAAGCAGTGATGATGAGAGAAAGGGACAAGCTGGAGTTATTTAGGAGGTAGCATCGACAGGGCTTGGTAACTAACTGAATCAAAGGCAAAGAACCTGGTCTAACGGTCAGGGTTTGGGGCAAGGTGACCGGGGGAGAACTGCATTCACAGGGGTACAAAAGCAGAGAACTCGGCTTGGAAGTGCGGTGGGGTGGGAAACAGTGGAAGGGAAAGGAAGGGCTGACTCATGGGCAAGAGGAGTCCCTGGTGTGGTGGCTCCCAAGGGGCCAAATGGAGATGGGAGCCAGGGCAGAACAGTTGGCTGTGAACAAGAGCAAAATCGCTCTTCCTCTCCCTGCGTCGGGAGAGAAGAGGGTGAGAGGGAAAGGATGGCTGCGCAGGAGTGGCGCGGGCCTGGGGTCAGAAGCTAAGGGAGTTCAGATATGAAGCACATGAGCAGGAGGGAAAGTGGGGAGTAGGAATGGAGCTGGCCAAGAACTCAGAAGGGCTGCTGGACTTGAAGGCATGTTTCTTTCCTAGATGACACTAACACTGTACTATACCAGCCAGTGTCAAGCACACTAATGAAAAGGTGACAAATATTTTCTTTTTAAATGGGTGATTGTATTATATTTGAGGTTTATCTAAAAGTCTCATTTTATATGCAGTTTTACATTATCAGTGGTTTACAACATATACTTTACCAACACAGAAAAAGATATCTTAAAAAAACCAATTGTATAAATTATGCAACTTAGAATAGCTCTTCGGTTGTCCTGCTTCATCTAGCAAGACGGAAACAGGTGCTGCTTCCTGCAGACACAATGTCACAGGCACTGACATCTGCAGACAATTTTGTTTCCTAGATATGGTTGTATTTTAATTACCTGTTTTAAAAATGATTAAATCAGAATGTAATGGACATCTAAAATGTAATTGAAAGGTCAAAAGTTGTAACTTGAAGAGTTTTTCTGCTTATAGGAGGACGCTAAGAAAGAACTAGGTAGGATATAGAGGAAAGGAGACCTGGAGTGGTTCATGAGGAGTCTAGGGCTTGGGGACAAAGCTCTGGATCAGCAGACCCCAATCTTTTTGGTACCAGGGACCGATTTCACAGAAGACAATTTTTCCATGGGGGGGGGTAGGGAGGATGGTTTTAGGATGATTCAAGTGCATTACATTTATTGTGCAAACTTCTTCGCTAATGAAAATGTATATTTGCAGCCACTCCCCA
>NW_012149063.1:7567628-7568822 GCF_000956105.1 Propithecus coquereli
AAAAGTTCACTGTGAGAATCATGACATCACACTCAAATTAGCATTTCAGCCTCACCTAGTTGATATCACCAAGGCACCTAAAGAACTACAGATGGAATTGATTGAGCTTTCAGTAGATGACATTTTAAAATCATTGTCTGATGCTAAGAAAGATCCAACTCAAATATGGAAAAATGCAGAATACCAAAGCCTTTGGCAATATGCCCAAAAACTGCTTTCTTGCTTTTGAAGAAGTGTTTTGAAAAAAAAATAGCTTTTTTCAAGCTTAAATTTTTGGCCACTTATCATATATAGACTTAGTTTTACCTTGCAAAGAAATATTCAAGTCATTTTGATTTGACATATCACACAGAAATGCTGCATTGCTATAGAAATCTTCTTTCAAGAAGTGCTTTCCAACTACTTATTGCTGTGAATCTACATTCTCCTAACTAACCCAAATCAAGACACCATTAAGGTCAGAAATGACTGATACCCATCTAAAGGATAAACTGAAACTGCAGACCTCCATGCTGCAACCAGATATTTGAATGCTTTCCAACAAAAAGCAGATACAACAAGACTAGATAACTTTAAAATTAACCAATAGTTTTCATTTTTTGAAATTAGTTAAGTACGTAGTAGTTAGATTTTTACAAAATAATGTACATTTTTAAGTATATCTAAATGAAGTTTCTTGACTGTGGCCTTATTTGATTAAAGCTAAATTAATGCAGCCTTCCAACATGAAAAGGTTCCCCACACCTGGTACAGCTGATCGGCTCACCATATCCATTCCTCCTTTTTGCCTACCAGCTATTTTTCCATGGGGAACTCACCTTTCTCTCATTCTCCTTCCAGTGGTTTGGGTGAGATTGACCCTACCCCTATCCCCATGGGAAAGCCATGCATCCTGGAGGCTCAGGCACACGAGACAGTGAATCCTGGGAGTCATGCAGCAGCTCCCAGAGGAGATCCCTGTACTAGGGCAATAAAGTAATTTATTTCTGTTCACATATGAAGAACACTGTAAAAATGGTTTTTATTAACTTGTGTACAAAATAATACTTTAAACATGTGCAGAAAATATAATGAACTATTATCAGTTCTACTCATAAAAAATACATTCACCATAATTTACTATAGGGCCTTATTAATAAAGTTTAAATTTCTTTATGGCATTCTTCATTATCTCTACCCCTTCCTGCCCAATCA
>NW_012149063.1:7570327-7571768 GCF_000956105.1 Propithecus coquereli
TTCTAAAGCTCTAGTAAAAGAGATCCTGATTTTCTCTATTTCTCTCCTATTTCACTGATTGCTGCTCTTATTTTTAATATTGCCTTCCTTCTAGTACCTGGTCTAATTGGATCTTATTTTCTAGTTTCTTAAGGTGGAAGCTTAGCTCATTAATTTAAGACTGTCCCCGCCCCCTTCTTAAATATAAGCATTTAATGGTATAACTTTTCCCGTGAGAACACTACTTTAGCCACATTTCGTGAATTTTGATATATTTTTCTTTTCAATCAGTTCAAAATATTTTCTAATGTATCTTGTGATTTATTTCTTAATTCATGAGTTATGTAGCACTATGTTGTTTAATTTCTAAATATGTGAGACATTTTCCAGATGTTACTGATTTCAAATTTAATTCTGTTGTGGTAAGAGGATATGCTCTGTATGATTTCAGTCCTTTCACATTTATTGATACAGTCATGCACCTTTTAACAGGGACACGCTACGAGCAATGCGTCGTAGCGTGCTTATATAGAATGTGCTTATATACAATAGAATGTGCTTATATACAATAGAATGTGCTTATATACAAATCTGGATGGTACAGCCTAATACACAGCTAGGCTGTGTGATATAGCCTATTGCTCCTGGGCTATAAACCTGTACAGTATGTTACTGTACTGAATACCATAGGCAACTGTAACACAGTGGTATTTGTTTATCTAAACATAGAAAAGGCACAGTAAAAATATAGTATTATAATACTATGGGACCACCATCATAAATGTGATCTGTTGTTGACTGAAATGTAGTTATGTAGTGCATGGCTGAACTTGTTTTAAGGCCCAGAATATTGTCTGTTTTGGTGAATCTTCCATGTTCACTTGAAAAGTATGTGTACTCTGCTATTGTTGAGTGGCGTACTCTATAAATATCAATTAAGTCAAACTGGTTGATGCTATTGTTCAAGTCTTTATCCTTTTTATTTATTCTATCACTGAGAAAGAAGGGTTGAAACCTCCAACTGTAACTGTACATTTGTCTATTTTACTTTCAGTTCAGTTGTTGCTTTATAGATTTTGAACCCGTTATTAGGTGCATATAAATTTTAAATTCTTATGTCTTCTTGATGAATATTACCCTCTTCATTCCCAATAAGTATTCCTTGTTCTGAAAACCACTATGTTTAATATAAATACAATTACTCTAATTTTATTTGAATTATTGTCTGCATGGTACATCTTTTTCTTTTTATCTCTCTCTCCACTTTATATTTAAGGTGGGTTTCTTGAGGACAGCTTATCATTGGATCTTGCTTTTTTATCCAATATAACAATCTCTGCCTTTTAATGAAATGTTTGGACCATTTCCATTTAATGTAGCTATCAATATGGTTAGGCCTGAATCTGCCATCTTGCTATATATTCCATTTGCCCTTTATTCCTTTTTTCTCTTTTCTTGCATA
>NW_012149063.1:7573688-7580362 GCF_000956105.1 Propithecus coquereli
CACACTGTAGTGTTTAGTCTACTGTTAATTTTGGTCACACTACTAAGATGATGACCTCTTGAGGACTCTTAGTCAATGTTCCATGTGTTATGGGGTCTGTCCACTCCTACTGGTGGGCAGGAATTTCAGCCACTGCTTGGCCCATTGCTTTCTGGCGATTTCCCTATAGTTTCCTCTCACGCATGTGCATATAAATCCTCTGCAAAAGACTCAAGATGACTCCTCTGCAGATCTCCAGAGTGCTTTCTGGGTGCAGCTCTGTCCTCTCAGGTATTCTGTCTCACACATTTGAGCTGTTTTGACTCCCCAAACTCTAATCTCTTTGTCCTCAACTTAGGTAGACAACTAGATTCTCCTGGGATTTCCCCTCCATGTGCTGTGGACTGGAAATTGCCTCTAGGCAGTAAGCTAGAGCCACCTTAACTTGTTTAAGAATCATTTTGTTTGTGTTCCTCCTTTCAGTTGTCACGGTGCTGTACTACCTATTGATCAATATCTGACTGTTTTATATACTTTTTCTAGTTTGCTAGTTGTTTTAGATGGGGAAGTAAATCTAGTTCTTCTATCATGGCTGAAAGTAGAATTCAGTTTATATGCTTGGTTCTACTGATTTGAACCTTCATGTGAGCTTGAACCAGGGACCTCACTAGGCTTCGGTTTCTACACATGTAAATGACATTAATTTAATGAGTAATTTTCAACATCCTTGATATAGATTGAACTCTTTCAGGATTCCTCTGTCATCCACGTCCTATAAGCACATCTCATCCAGCAAAGTGTTTCATTAACATTGTTGTATTGTATTCAGTAGATTGTATCTGGGATCTTGCAAATGGTTATTTCATTTGTCATTTCATGTTGTAGAAGGCATTCCATATTTTTTAACCACACAGAATAAATTTCTTGTCTTTGGATAACAGCCCTCAATCCATGTGAATTGTATGGAGCTGACCCCATCCTCAGCTCCAGGGGAGAGTACATGACCGGGATCTAAGCCAATCAGCACATTCCATTCTCCTGACTAGGTGTAGAGATGGGCATATAATTGGTGGATGACTGCTAGGCCTAGAACCTTTGTCCAGTTTCTCTTTGCAGCTGACTAGAATCAGGGGAGATATACAGTTGGAGGCTTGGACAGCCATCTTGTCACCAGAGGAAGCCTAAAAATGAAGACAGAGTTGGGAGACAGGGTTCTGGTAGCATTTTAAGCCCCTGGGTCAAAAAACATCTTTAATTAATGCTGGACTTTTCCTACTATGTGACACAATAAATTCCCTTTTTGCCTCAACCAGTGTGAGTTGGGCTTTCTGACACTTGCAATGAAAAGCCTCCCAACTGTTCCATCAAATGGTGAATATATTCATAGTTTCCAAATGCAGTTAAAAAAAAAAAAACACTGAAGTAATACAATTGTGGACTAATGAGCTGTAACAGCAACCATCGAAGTAAACTAGCATGCCTCTTGTCTCTATATGAATAAGGGTATGTGTACCAGGTAGAACTGTAAGTAGAGATCAGGGCTGTGCCATGTGTAAGAGGTAGAATTCCAAAGAAAGGTAGTTCTAAAAAAACGAAAGAGTGAATATGACATTTTAGGCCTGATTTGGGCAAATCTATTCACGTGGATAGCCAAAATGTCATTTCTAATACAACAGACTGGACAGTATCACCTAATATGACAAGAAGCCTCTGACTCCCATGACCTAAAAATAAATTCTCTTTATTTTTTTGAGATGCAGTTTCACTCTGTTGCCCAGGCTGGAGTGCAGTGGTGTGATCATAGCTTACTGCAGCTTTGAACCCATGGGCTCAAGCAATTCTCCCCACCTCAGCCGCCAGAGTAGCTGTGACTACAGGCATGCGATACCATGCCTGGCTAATTTTTTAATGTTTTGCAGAGATGGGGTCACATTGTGTTACTCAGGCTGGTGTCAAACTCCTGTCCTCAAGAAGTATTTTTATGTCTGCATAATACCTCACAAAACACACCAGTCCTAGTTTTGCTCCCCAAGGATGAACTTTAAAATATAGAAAATAAGCGGTTGATAATGTTCTTTAGAAGCATAGCACTGCTGGGCTATTGCCCTTTCCCTTTATAGCTTTCCTATTTTGCAACCAGAAGAGTCTTAAGATAATTTAAGAGGAATCTGAAACCTGAAAAAAATATATTGCTGCTATACTGCTTATCAGAAAAATAATTTATAATGGTTGTTTTCCAGCTACCAGCAGTTCTTCTGTGGTAAACTATTTAAAAAAGAAAAACCTGATTTTGCATGTATTCGCATTTATTTGTTAACCTATATTCTATATCCTTTGGTGTACATGTATGTCTCTTTCTTCTCTCTGCCCTCTGGGCTCTTTGATGATAGGCGATGATATTTTTGTCGTGTACTCTTATGTAACAAATGATGAATGCCGACTAACGATGGTAATACATTTACTGAGATGTAGGAAACGTGACAATACAGACAATAACTGAGGTCAGGTGTTATACAATGTACGTGTTCTTTAGGCACAGGCTCTGACTGTCTTATTAAAGTCATGGTAAGCCTCACTCCCAATAACACTTTGGTCTTCTAGAGAATGTGGACATATGAGTCACAAAAAAGATGAAGTATGACAACATAATTTGTCAAACAAGGTTTGAAAAATAGAAATATGAAATATTATGTATGTATTTCCCCCATTAACTTACAAAATAAGCAAAATAGAACTAAGACCCAATCCTCAGGTGAATCTCGAAGGGAAGAATGAATATATGAGAGACTACAAGAAAGGCCATTAAAGTAAAAACATGTCCCAAATGTGGGAAAAACCAGTCCTTGAAGGTTAGATTATTGTGTGGACACAAAGTATTCAGATAACAGAATTCTAGAAGAGGTGATTTTTAAAAAATGGATTCATTTTTTAATTGACGAAAATTATATGGTGTACAACATGATGTTTTGAAATATACATTGTGGACTGGTCAAATCGAGCTAATTTACACAAGCATTACCTCACATACTTACCATTTTTTGTAGTGAGAATGCTTTACTCCGAGATTTTAAGAATACGGCACATTGTTATTAACCATAGGACTTTTTTTTTGTTTTTCATTGTGTGTTCTTCCTATGGGTTTACATCCTTAACTTGTCATTGTGTTAGAAGTCACTTGCCAGGCTGGTTCTCTACTTTGCAATAAATTCTGGAAACACTAAATTTTCTAAAGTATCAAGTAAGCAGATGGACACAGATGCTGGAAATAATCAATACTGCATTTGATGTAGTTGTGTGCCAGAGGGTCTCAAATTAGGGTATTGGGAACAAGAATCAGGATTGCTTCTGGTGTGAGAGAGCTGGGCTTCCTTTTAAGCTGTTTAAAAGTGGCAACCTTACATCTTGTTTTCAAAGGCAGCCCTGAGGTTCTGTCTTGTTTCCCCTCAACTGTTTGTTTTCTAATTCCATAAAATAAATAGGACAGCTAGTAAGTTCCCCTAACAGTCTCCTAGTAAGAAAGACAAACATGAAAATCTCTGCCTAATCTTTAAAGCAACAAAAGGAAAAAATAAGTGGAACTCCACCAAACTAAAAAGCTTCTGCAAAGGAAACAGAATGAAAAGGCCACCTATAGAATGGGAGAAAGTATCTGCAAACCATACATGTGATAAGGGGGTAATATTCAAAGCATATAAGGAACTCCTACAACTCCATAGCAAAAACCCCAAATACTCTTATTAAAAAATGGGCAAAGGACTTCAGTAAACATTTCTCCAAAAAAGATATACAAATGGCCAACCAGTATATGAAACAAATGCTCAACACCACTAATCATCAGGGAAATGCAAATAAAAACATAACAGTGTATCATCTCATACCTGTTAAATGACTATTATCAAAAAAAGATGTGGCAAAACTGGCACCTTAGTGAACTATTTGGGGGAATGTAAAATGGCACAGCTGCTATAGAAAACAGCATTGAAGTTCCTCAAAAAATTAAAAATAAAACCACCGTATCATCCAGCAATCCCACTTCTGGGTATATATCCAAAAGAACTAAAATCAGATCTTGAAGCGGCATCTGCACTCCTATGTTTATTGCAGCATTATTCATAATACCCAAGATATGGAAACAACCTAAATGTTCACTGATGAAATGAATAAAGTATGGTATATACCTACAATAGAACAGCCTTAAAAAGAAAAAAATTCTGCCATATTTGAAAACATGGATGAATCTGGAGGACATGATGTTAAGTGAAATAAGCCAGGCACACAAGGACAAATATTGCCTGATTCCATTTATAAAAGTTATCTAAAATAGTCAAACTAGTAGAAACAGAGAGTGGTTGTCGGGGCCCCCCAGGGAGAAATGGGGAGTAGCTGTTCAACTTGCGTAAGGTTTCAGTTATACAAAATGAATAAGTTCTAGAGATATGCTGTGCAATGTTGTATCTTTAGTTAACAATACTGTGGTGCGCATTTAAAAATTTAAGAGGGTAGATCTTATGTTTAGTGTTCTTATGACAAAAAAACTCTTCCCTAAATTTTAAACTACTCTACTATTTCAAATTACGCTTTGCATACTCACTTCTGGCTGTCAAGCTGTTTTAGGTAGAGATGTCATTTTAGATAACCACTTAACATATTTATATATGCAATATAGAATCATGAGGAATATGGCATTATTATACATGACACATTAAAAGTATTAATTGCCACTGTTCATGCATAAAACCATTCTTATGTTCCCCTCATCCTTCCTGTTATATTGACATTTGCTTTCTTTTCAGTTAGTATGTCTATGTCCAGAGTCAAGCATCACATATTACAATACATATAATTATATCCCCTCCATGTCTAACAGAGTGGTATGTACATAATAGTTGCTCAATAAATACTTCAGGGATGAGTAAAGAGGAAATGAAGTACCCGTAAGCTAGGAAAACCCTAAATGGTCTTGTATTAATTAATTAATTTTGTAGAGACAGGGTCTCACTCAGGCTGGTCTTGAACTCTTGAGCTCAAGCAATCTTCCTGCCTAGGCCTCCCAGAGTGTTAGTATTATAGGCGTGAGCCACCCCACCCAGCCTAGTATTGTTTTAGAGAAATAATGTGGTCAAGATGTTTCAACACTGTTAATGGGACAGTTTTTCTTTGAAAAGATTTAGTTAGTATGTTCACCAGTCACTTATCACACATATATTAAAAGAACCAATCTTTTCTGGGCCCACATGAACATAGTAGGGACGGACTTCTACTAACGACCAAGAGGCTGGAAAGGAGGCTGTTTCCAGGACATGTCTTACCCACTCGAAACACTTTTAAAATGAAATACTAGAAAACTTGAATGGAAGAAATTGAAAACATATAGTTATATAGTTTTACAAATGGTAATTTGTATCAGAGAGGCAGTATAACAGAAGTAAAATTTGGGAACTTTGGGAATAAAGATTATGAAACATCTTGAGAATAATGGGTTATGATCTGTGAGAATAATATACCATGGGTTTCTCTTGAATTAAGTATAGCAATTTAAATTATCTAGCCCCATAAAATGGCTATGAAGAAGTATGTACAACTATTTGCATAATGACAAGAACCTTGTGAAATGTTTCTTTTAGAATTATTAATGGCAGGCAGTAACCTTTCCAATCACCTTGGTGATCTAGATTTGCATTCGAGGTGTAACAAGTTCCCCACCCAGCATCAGAAACCATAAGAAGGGTGGGCAGGGTGAGGTTGAGAGGGCCACCATGCTGAGGCAGTGCAGAACCCAGTGTCAGTGCCCAGTGAGTCTCTGTGGTCCTCCTTACCAACAGCCAGGGCAGAAGTAAATAGCAGAGTGCTGGTTGTCATTTTGGCTTCCACAGCACCTGATAAATACTATACCAGAGAGCAACAGAAATACAGTGTTTACAGGGACCTTACAGACGATCTTGTCCAGTCTCCTAGTTTCTCTTCATCAGCTTTCTCCATGTCTGACTGTCCCAGGCAGAGAGAACCCACGCTATGCACTGATCTTTGTTATTTTTGTCTTCTCTTGCCAGTGGCCCACATTCAGAACTGGAAGAGGAGTGTGTGTACATGAATATAAGAAATACATATATAATGCCATTTAATCTCTTACTTGGAGAAAAACACTATTCCTTTAAAATGTTTGTGTTGGACACTCCATGGTAATATCCATAGGATAAACAATGAGGCACTCCAGGTAGTCACTTCCATTTTGTCACACTGCATTTACCTTCATTTATGTTACTATTAGTTCAAAAATAATATTCAAATTCCTGAGCATTTAAAATGTGCTCACAGATTCTCTAGTCAAATATCAGATAACATGATATCTTGGGCTTTATTTCATTTTTAAAACTCAGATGAATCTGATTAAAAGAAAATATTATTACAACACACTATAGATCTTAAGGTCATCAGAAGAAACTATTTTTGTGTTGCAATTTCCTGCTGTCCTGAGAAGTGGTTTCAAACAACAAAAGGTCCTCCACTGTCATCCTGTGTACGCATTTATTTGGTCATTCAACAAATGCTTCTTGAGCATCTGCTAGTTCCAGGCATTTTACTAGACACAGGGAAAGGGAAAGGAAGCAGGGAGGGAGGCTGGGGTTGTGAAGGTTGGTGGGGATAACACAAAAGAGGGGGTAGAGACTGTCTTTGAATATGACATTTCACTGCTG
>NW_012149063.1:7580461-7582715 GCF_000956105.1 Propithecus coquereli
AAACTATCTTTATTTATTGGTTCATTTTGTATTTATTCTCAAGTGTGAATCAAATAAAAGACCAGAGGAGGCCTGGATTTGCCAGTGTCCTTGGAAGGAAAGGAAAGACCACTTTCAGCAGGAGTGCCAGCCACTGCTACCCTTCCGTTCATCAAACAGCAGAAGGTCCAGTGTGTGGGCTGGGACTGCCAGGCTCACTATTATCTCTTTTTCTTCATGGGTCCTGAATCAGTAATTAAACAATATAAGGTTCATGTAATAATACTGTTAATTACAGTATTGATTCACATTTCAGGATTCATTGCTTGCATATTAGCAACATTAAATCTATTAATATAATATGAAGAATGCACGTATCTGAAACTAAAATCAACCACTCACCACTTCAAGACCGTCTGAAAAAAGAACTAAATTCATATTTTAAAGTTATCTATTCTAATTCTTAATGTTGTTTTAATTAATTTGCCTAAGTAGCCTCATTATGTGATATCTAATCTTGATTTTATTTTATAGAGCTATCTGAATTAAGCAACAAACTCAAATAAAACATTTAATAGTTTAATTTGGAAGGAGTATAAGAAATATAGAGGATTTCACTGTATTCTACAGTGCATGAAAAATGCAACTGCTCTTATGTAACATCTAACTCTGCCTGAGAGCTAAGAAAGAAGCAAGAGCTTTCTTCAGCCTCCACAATCATGCTGAGGTTCTCAATTGCATCATGACCTGTGCAACTGCACTAGAAAAACAGGATTGAGATGAACACTTAAGTATAAATGAATTTCTTGGTACGGACTCAGAAAAAATACCCACTTATGGGTAAATTGTAACAACAAAAATAATGGCTGCCATGTCCCTCTATGTACCAGGAACTCAAATTCAATTTTTCTGATGTAGTAACAGAGGTTTAGAGAGATTAAGCAAGCTCCTGAGGGCAAAAGCTGGGTCTTATTTATCATTCCATCCAGAAAGCTTCAGAACGTAGGATGCAATCATTGCTGGTGGGGTGCCTGTGTTTTAGTTTTAATGTTAGAAGTTTCTCTCTCTCTCTCTATTGTATTAGGAGGTGGTAGTTCTTAAAATAAGAAGTAGATCTAGGGAACAGTTAAAATTATTTTCACTCGACCTTATGTTGATAACTTACAGGGTAATTGTTTTGAAAGGATGTACTGCCTTTATCTCTAAAAATGATAACCTCCCTAAAGAGATATAACTATCCTTCTTGTGACAGATTCTTTACCAAATCCTTATGTAACATGGTTTCTTTTTTTTTTTTTCCTGTTACTTATAACACAGCAAAATGGAAGCCTTCCTGTTTCATTCTACTACCAAAAAAGAAAAAAAAAAACAACTCACTCAAAAAACAAACACCTGTCTACAGTCAGGTCCACTTGATTTGTCTGGCTTTCACTTTGGTGAGTGCTTTCACCAAAGGTATGATGCACTTTTGGCTTCATCCTCTGAAATAAGATTTGACAGCTGTTCAACACACAGAGCGGTATTACATAACAAGGCAGTTCAAGAAGCAAAAAAGAAAACCCTATTGAAATGAGGCTTTGGTGAGTGGGCTCGTGCTTAGGCAGAATACACTTTTACCACCATCAAAAATAGTCAAGGGCAAGGACACACGAATGATTATCATCATGGAAATGCTCAGTGTTTTCCCCACAACAAATCTCTGAATTACATACATACATATGTATATCACAAGCAGTGAGTGACCTTCTAAGTGAGTGTCTGTGTGGGAGAGAATTGCTCTTGCCACTGTCTGAATTCTTTTTGGGATGTTCTCAGAAGTATGACTTCCCCCTCTTCCTTCTTTTCTCTTTTTTTAATAATGATACCCCACTGGAAACATTTTTCAAATAACAAAGTAATTTCAATTACTTTGGAAGGGTCAATTCTGAGACTTCTGACCTTATTAGCAACTCTAAAAAATATGTAATGCATCTCACTAACATGAGCTCCTTTCTTGAGCATAAATACCTTTTTTTCAAGAGCAAGTCCAAGCTAGTTTTGATTTTTTAGCTCCAGAGAAGGAAGAAGACTTGTACTTTTTATGGGCTTTTAAAAAAGCAGTTTAGATACCAAGGTAAGAATCACAATTGATCCAACAGTCAGCACTTTCTGGTTGTACAGAATTTGTTCATTAAAGTCATGTGTTAAATTAAAACTGAGAAATAACTGGGAGATACAAACAAATAAAAAAAATGCTTGTTTATGCAAATCCTTGAACGTCAGTATTGATATAAAG
>NW_012149063.1:7603049-7604873 GCF_000956105.1 Propithecus coquereli
CAGATTTCCTGAAATATCCAATATCAAGTTACGAATTCAAGCAAATTTTACACAGATTATTCCTACCTTCGTTCCCCAATTGATAATTTGTAACCTAATTATTCTCCATTAGAGCCAAGAATAAAATATATGTCAGTTTCCATTAACTGACAACTGCATGGCATTGTACTACTAAATGCTTTAGTCTACTGTAGCTGAGTTGTCAAAACAACAAATAAGGTAGGTATTATAATTCTCATTTGATAGATGAAGAAACAGAAGCTCAGAGAAATTAAGTATCTTGCCTAAATGGTCACCTAACTAGTAGATGGTGAAAAAAAGACTTGAACCTATGTCTACCAAACTTCAAATTCTGTATTTTCCTTTAGACTATCCTGCTCTCTCGTATTATCTATTGCTAACATGCAATTGTGAAAGCTTATCATTTGAATAAATTTCTAGATCATTTATATTCTCACTCTCAGATCACTAGGCCTTTTAGTAGTGCTATATTTGAATTTATAGTTATCTACCAGATTCAACACTCAAGCAAAATTTTCAGATGCATTTAAAGTCAAACATTAGGGACTTCCGTATGAGAACTCTATAAATTCCTTAAGTTATATTGGGATAAATAAATTTTTATGTTGCACAGAAAATTCTTAACATTCTGCCAGGGCTCTAAATTTTTTTGCTACTGACAACAATCACATTATAATGCCTAATTTGGTCTTCATTATATAGCTTTTCTAGTATTAACATAATATCTATCAAAATAGACAACAATAAGGGACATCAGTGCATTCACTTCAGTGTATAATAAATTTAAATGACACTATACTAACATTGCCACTACCAAATGCTGTATACTCTAATACGCTCCCTGACAGACTCACATGCAATAATATTTAAACATAAGACATTTCAAAACACAATGCAAACAAAAAAATATAGCCCTAGCATGCCTTTTTCTTTTAAGAAACAACAGAAATATGAGGCAATTCCCCAGGTGCCAGTTGTGAGGAAGCTTGTTCATTCTACATGAAGAACACCACGCCCAAGGAGGGAGGGGGTGGAGTGGTACACAGCCTGGTTTCCAAGTCTGGTTCTTACTGATATCAGCCAAGTTACTTAACTTTTCTAAATCCCAGCTGGACTAAATCAACTCTATGGTCTTCTCAATATTTTTAATAGAAATTCAGAAGGAAGGAGGGATGTTCTGTGAGATTTGGGAATGTCTACATGGGAAAGATCTGCTGGCTATATTGAGGTACCTTCACGAAGTATCTCTGGCAAATTTGCAATGGGCTTTTGTCTGGTATCCAATCTTGCAGGCTCAGAAACTTACTTTGTCAGCACATGGAGATTATTTCTCAAGGGGAGACTAACATTTTAATACCAACCTCATGAAACTGATAGGTAAATCAGAATGGCAGTTGTCTAGTTTATAATAAGATATGAGATATAATTATCATAAAGTGGTGACCAACATGCTCTTTTTGGTAGCACACTTATATTGGAAACAACAAAAAAATGAGCAAGGTGGTGAGAATGGAATCAGAGCACAGATTAGACGAACTGAATATTTAATGAACAGAGTTGAGACATCTGTTGGATCCTCTACAATCAGGACCACCTTGCCAGTGTCCTAGAACACTCAGTGTCCACTTCACTGGAGCTCCTCCCTTTAGGTCAGCACTCAGATGGGCATAAGCAACTTCTACCTCTTTGAGTCTCCTTTTTAGGTATTTCTTTATGATTTTGCGTATCTCTGCTCAGATATTCTAGGTGGTGATCTTAATTCATAAAACAGTCTTACGTTTTCATTTACAAGTTCTTAGAGGG
>NW_012149063.1:7604923-7607624 GCF_000956105.1 Propithecus coquereli
GTGCCTTCTATGTTCTGATTAAACGTTGAGTAAATTAATAAATAAATGGAAGATCAGGATTTACACAGCTTTATTACCTTTTGAAACCAAATTATTTCTTTTCTAACTTAAAACCTAATGATGTTTTGTCTAAACTAAAAATATCCATGTCTCAGAAACTGTCTGATAAAGTTGCCTAACTATTGGGAAGTTATCATAGAAATACCAGTGCATCTGCCTATTAAATGTAACTGGTTCTCCTTATGATCAACCTCACATTGTCTTTTCTCTGAATTAGATTGCAAAGGACAGAACTTCAAGGCCTTGTATCATGCTGTAAATACAGGCAAGATCTACATACGCTTGAATTACATATCATCTTGATGAAAGAAGATTCAAGTACAGTTGATAAACCATATTAACCCAATAATTAAAAACTACATACACACACACACACACACACAAGGTGAAAGCAAATACTCAAAAAGTGAAGAGAAGCTGCTAGTGTCAGCAGCATCGACAGTCCCATGGTAGCCATCCTCCTTTCATCGTGGTCAATTCATTAACAGAGGAGAAAAGACAGAAACTATAGGAAATGCAGACCATCTGCTCAATCCAGATGCAACAGCACATGCCTCTTATGGCCAAAGCTTTTTACCAGAAACGAACAGGGATAAGATTTAATCCTCTCATAAAGTATCCAACAAAGGTATTTAGACATTTTTGCATCACAAATAAAAATAATGCCAAAATCATTATTAAATGAGATCTTTTAAATATATAAATCAAGACTTTTACCAGTGAGTACATATTGATTAAACACTATTACAACAGCATTAGAGAAAATAGGGGTGGACTTATATTAGCTTTATTCAGCTATTCCTTAAATAAAATCAGGCTTAAAACATCTCAATAAACAAATAGCAAGAATATTTTAGTCAAGTCATCCTAGTTTTAAAAAGTCATCAGAAGATACTCCTTTTATATTGTATATTTCAAGAAATGTGCATTTCTTATAAGAAAAGGCTAAAAACAAATATTCTTACCTTGAAATTGTGAACCTTTTCATATTTTGGAATTTGCTCGTTTTCTTTCAGAGTTGCTCTTCTAACAAGTGATGTCAACTGCGAATAAGCAAAGAGTTTCAGAGGTTGCCAGATTGTCACAGACGACTTTGGAGAACCCAATTTCATTCCCAAGGCTGCTATCAATAAATCTTGCTGACGGCCCTCTTGTTTTGATTTGTGAACTGCAGCTCTGTTAGTTTTCCTCC
This sequence comes from Propithecus coquereli, assembly GCF_000956105.1. NCBI lineage: Eukaryota > Metazoa > Chordata > Mammalia > Primates > Indriidae > Propithecus > Propithecus coquereli. The sequence continues at coordinate 7,606,176 of NW_012149063.1, forward strand.
CCGACCAAGACTCTTTGGATGGCATTTTGGAATTCACAGGAAAAAAGAAAACCTATATTGATCTATGTCTGTCGATGAAGCCTATTCAGCTAACACACGAGCATTCTGCCAGGCAGCAGAGAACCCTAACCTACAGAGAGCTGCAGAGAAACACCACGGAGAGGTGGAGGAGGAGGATGAAGCACTTCATAAACAGAGGTCGGCAAACCAGGCAAATTCTTCTTTCTCCTTTTTTTTCTTAAAGGGATCTATATTTAAGCTTCCAAAAACTTGAGTTTAAACAGAAATAAAAAGAGTCGATGCTAACATACAAAACACTCAGCATCTCTCTTTATCCCTCTTTAAAAGCCATGCAATTTTGACAAAAGATACATTTCTAAAAGCTTTTTTCTCTATTCAATATATTAATGTCCATTCTGAATGAAAGATGCCTACATACTGCCTGCAATCAGTTTCTAGCAACAGACACCCTGTAAAGCCCCTAGCAGGGAGGGTGGGGGAGGGGAGGGATTTGACAGGGAAGGCTGGATTAGACTGGCCACCGTAAGAAAGGAGATAACCAATGAAAATCAAGCAACAGTATTTAAGTACTGTATTCCTCAACTCACTCTGTCTCTCTGTTTCTCCCTCCTCTCATGTAAGATTTTCTTGCTGGCTCAAGGCAAAAAAACAGTGGGAAGATAATGAACCATGAATGAGTCATGTATTATTACAAAATGGAATTTTTTTTAACCTATTAAAAGCAGAGGAAAATTAACATACAGCACTAGGTTTTAAAAAGAATGAACCACTGCTGCCAGGTAAATTATGAAAGGCTGATCTGTATCCTTTGCACATTATGGACTGAAGTTAACCAAAACCCAATTTTATTAAAGATGAGCAAAAACTGCTAAGTATTTTGATGAAAAGGAGTTTAACTAGTTATCACACTATTTTCATGCAGAACAAGGAGCATGCATGTAACACTGCTAACACCCTGGAGTGGTCAGTTTTGTCCAGGTTCTATGAATAGTTTTGTTGTGGGTCACACTTAAATAAATGAAACCATTATTTTAATTCTCTAGTCTTAAGGTAGGTCATAGTGGGAGCCAGTTGGGAATAATTTCTCATTTACACGGGTCCCAGATATAATATTAATATAACTGTGCTCCAGGACCCTTGGCTGTGTATGTGCTGATATGCAAAGGCGGATGCTGGGAAGAGACTCAAACGGGGCTCTATTTAGGGCAATACCTACATTTTTCAGTATGGTGCTATAAAAGGCTTAAGTTTTCCACTTTGGTTCCCTAACCATCTCCCTTCTGTTTCTTCATGCTATGGTAATTAAGTTTAATCCATTATGACTCTAATGTTACACTGTATTTGAAGAATCTAAAATTCTATATTTAGATGGTTTCAGGACATTTGCTGGTATAAACAATTTATTTCAGATTTCATAATCTATAGGGA
>NW_012149063.1:7608174-7610307 GCF_000956105.1 Propithecus coquereli
TTTTTTTTCCTGAGTATTTTTGATCAAGGTCTTGTATTATACATAGATCAACCCAGTCCTTCAGCGGTAGTAACTAAAATTCAACCAAGCATAGAAATATTCATGGTAGTTACCCAGAAAATTCATGGCCAGGTAAAAGTGAACATTCTGCCATTGAGAGGTAAAGTCTACTGTAGAGTCTGCAGAGTTGTACCATCTCTCCTAAGTAATTGTTCTACTTAATCAAGAAACACTGGAGTAATTGCAATTTGGGAAGCTACCTAGGGCAGTAAGGAGACAGAAAACAACTTAGTATGAAAAAGGTCTTAACTACTCTCAAATGGCTAAGGATTTGGTCACTATTATACCTTCAACCTGGTCGCAACTGCAATTTTGCATTAATTTTGGTGAAGAGCTTGCAAGTCACAAAAACTGCTAACTCTAAAATTCGGAACCAATATCAATGTTCTAACGTTCCAGGCAAATGTATATCATTCGTGCTTACAATTATCAGGCCATATCTATCTAGTTAGTTATCGAATCTATTGATGACGACTATCATTTATTAGTTATTGAGTACTTATGTTCCATGGATGCAGCTAAGCACGTTACATACAGAATCCCATTAAATCCACAGATAAACCCTCTGAGGCATATATTATCCTAATTTTAAGGTTGAGAGAACCAAGGCCCACAGAAGTTAACTTCCCAAAAGTGCACAGCTAGCAGGTCGTGGGGCTGGGCTCTCCAACACTGTGCTATATCCATCCAGGTGAGAAAATGAGAAGAAACTATGGAATCTGAGAGTAGTTGTTTGATTCTATACAAGATGGTTTCTCTAGTTACTATTTCCTTTCAATTTTGAAGAGAAGCAATAGACTGTAAGACAGAGTAGCAATGAGTAACAATGGATGGTAAGAAAAAGTAATATAATAGTAACTAAAATCTTATGATCTCAAGTTTAACATGCAGTACATGTAGTAGGAAATGCTGACCCCAGGCTCAATTCAAACACCCCCTCGTTCATGAAGCCTTTGATGATCTGCACCAATTAAATGTGATCTCACCGACCTAAGTGGATGAGATGTGATCTCTTACCCACCTATGAACCTCAGAGTTTTTCACTGGTTCATTAATTATGAGACATATCACATTCTACCTCGTATCACTTACCTGCGTAGCTGTTTATATGTATTAGGTTTTATGCATCTTTGTATGAACCTTGAATGTAGCATACTAGCTGACACAAATAAAGGTTCAATACATATTTGGTTAAAAACGAAACCAAATGAAGGCAGCTATTTTTATTGAGGGGCAGTGTGGTATAATAAATGAAATTTGAAAACAGAAACTGTTTGAATACTGACCTTGGGAGATTCGCCTGGTGCCTTGATTATGTTATCTACATAATATGGATAATATACCTATTTTATAGGTTACTGAGAAGTTTAAAGAAGATGACACATAAAAGATGAAAAGACTACAGACAGTAAATGCTCCATAAACAATAGGATTACAAGGGTGCTGTTCCAAATACTAGCTGTAGGGTATGCTGTGTAAGTAATAAGACATAGGTCCCTGCCCTCAAGGAGTCTGTAATCTGCACAAGCATGCCTGGAAACTCTTGCCCTTCCTTTTTTATTATGGCCTCTACCCAATTTCCCACATTCTGGCTCTAATCATAATTTTTAAAAGGCATATAATGACATGTATGTTAGCTGAGGAAGCAGGGTTAGGAGGGAAGTGGAAAGTGGCAAGGAAAGGAAATTTTCAGTATTTGTTAAGGAGCCAGGAACACTGCCTGATGCTCCATGTGGGTGTCCTATATGGCATTCATAACCATCCAGAGAGGTATGTTGCATGATGGTCACACTTCATAGATGAAGAAATTGGGATTCACAGAGTGACTTGCGCTCAAGGTCACACAGTCAGGAAGTGGAAAGTCTGAAATCAGAATCTCCATCTTTTGTCTCCATAAGCCTGACAGCTCTTTCCTCTACTTTATAAGAGTAGCAGATAAACACAAGATGTTAGGGACAAAGAGCCTCTCATATTCTGGCTCTGTAAAACAGACAAAAATGGCTTAATTGGGTAGGGCTCTAAACTGGCAGGGCACATACCCTGCAAGGTCGATGGAAATACCAGCAGTATCCA
>NW_012149063.1:7623107-7625292 GCF_000956105.1 Propithecus coquereli
ATATAATAAAAAAAGTAAGGATTGTTGGGTGCTGGACATGTGGTCTAAGAAAGTGTAAATATTTTATATACCCTACAAATTCATTAAATGAAAATTCTGAAATGCTCAAAGTATATATCCACAACACTAAGCTTTCATAAAGTTTTCACTCAACATTTTATTGAGTATCTACTATGTGCTAGGCACTAAAGAAAATACAGTGATACCATAGAATAGGATCCTATACTATTTTATAAGGACCAGATATTAAACAAATACATGTTTAATGAATAAATTATAATTAGACTAAGTATTGGGTGAATAATATATTTTTCATCCTATTTTAGTCCCATAATCACATTTCTAACAAAGGTTGGATTTATCCCTGAAATCTATGACTATAATCTCCTTCCAAGCTGCTCCCTCTTCTCATGGGCCTTTGAGCCTCTAACAGGTAACTTCTCCACATCTGCCCATCTCAAATCTCTCTCTCTCTCCTTCCTATATGGGTGTGCCTTCAAAAGCCCTGTAAGGCCCAAACCACAGGGTAGTTTATGACTACCTCATTTATACAGTCCTTTTACCAGAAATAATGCTGACAGGAAGCTGTAGTTTATAAACTCTCCTCCCTCATTCTGCCTAATCATACCTTCCATAAAGAGTTAAACAATTAAAAATTGTTTTTACTAAAGTTCAGTGTTATCTACATTTAAGTGATTAAAAACGTGGCTTTGAGTCAAGGCTATCTGTAAAAGAATCTCAGCTCCATTTATTAGTTATGGAATTCTAGGTGAGTCTTAGTTTCTTTACTTGTAAAATTGGAATGACAGTAGCTATACCTCATGGAAGGTTGGAAGGATGAGATGAGATCAAGTAGGTAGAATGCATGGAATATATGTAAAGCGTGTATTTTCAGTACCTAGCATACAGAGAGCTCTCAAAGATTAGGTAGTGATGGTGATGTTGATACTGTTATCATCGTTAGCATCAGTCTTATCACCTAACACAATGCTCAGGACAAAGTAAATGCCAAATAAATGTTGAAAGAATGAGCAGGCAAAGCTCATGGCACATTCACAAACCTCGCTGAATTCTTCAGACTCACAAATGAAGGCCTGATTCCAGCCTCTTGCCCTTACACTGTCAGAATAGATTTAATACAAAGAAAATGCATAACTTTTTTGTCTTATAGCTAGGTTATTCAAAAAGTAATAGCTGGTCAGAGGTGCTAAGAAGAAAGGCATTTTAAACATTGTTTCCTCATTTTTTTTTTTTTTTAGCAAAGAATGCATGTAAAATATAAACTAAAACATGTTAGGAAATTTGCGATAACATAGGTATCTTAGCAACATAGCTTATTAAATGAGATATTGAAATGAAAACATTTGTTGTGCTAAGAGAATATGTGCTACCTGAAATAAGAAGGATGCTTGGGATTCATGAACTGTAGTTTTCTATCTGAAAGATTGTTGAATCATTGTGGTTTAAATTAGTTTGCAGGACCAAAAAAATGCAAAGGTCATGAAAATCTGTGGATGAATAAAAACCTTCTGCGATAAGTTCCAAGAAAATGTAAGAAAGAAAAGGGAGTGGGGCAGTATCTACGATTAGTAGGCCTAGTCACAAGTCTAATCATCTTTCCTTCTATGATTTCAAACACACAATTTGCTACAAAATTTCAAGATGAAGTTATTTTCATTATTTTCAAATGCATGTCTTAATAAGGAAGACATTAAAATACAAGTATCTTGTTTCCAAAAAGTCTTGCTAAAATATCTCCTTCTACAGGATCAGCCATAGAAACAAAGGTTTTTAAGTGTATGCTTTTGTTATATTTTTCAAGGTCAAAATAACAGACCATGTGATCACTTAAAAAGTGTTTTCATTTTTCGGAATCTTTGAGATACTAAGAACAGAATTTAATATTAATACATTACGTTATACCAATGATACTGCCTTTAATGAACAGTAGCATATTAAATTATTGTGGGGTCATGTTTACCCAGCTGCTTTTTCTTGTTTTAACTGTCTCCTCTTTTGTAAATTACGTCAAGTTTCACACCTCCATACTTGAAAAACTATCCAAAAGAGAAGGAGTTAGCCTCATGCCAAATGATACAAAAGGTGCCTCTGGGTTCCCTTTAAGTATGGTTGTCTCGAGGAAAAGTACTGTTTGAGATGCCAGCTGAGCCAGCTCCTTTTCCCA
>NW_012149063.1:7626407-7628262 GCF_000956105.1 Propithecus coquereli
GAACTTCCCCCCAAATTTAATTTATATTAAAGTTATGTTTTTCATTTTCTTCATTATCTTATTTCTCAAAAATACTATCTTTAGTAATAACATCTTTCCTTTTTTCTTTTATAGTTATGAAATGCTAATCCTTTATTGTTATCGATGTCCCTGTTTCTGAGAGATAACACAGAAAATGATAAACTATCAAATTATGTGAAACACCCGAGAAGGTTTTTGTTGGTTTGCCTCTGTTTTCTTTCTTTCTCTTTTGCTTCTAAATTATGATAAACTCTCTACAGTAAGTTTTACATATAGTTTCTAGAGTATTGATTTGAAAAGCATTTCAACTGTCTTAAAAATCTTATTTATTTGGGAGGTGACTGTCAACTTGGAGGTCTTTTGTCGGTTTCAAAGAGCTAGGTAAGCTTCAGCTTTGACAACGAAATGTTAATAAGTACTTTGAAGACTGAAATGATGAAAACCTGAAGTTGTCAACCTGAATTTAAGTTAACTGTTGAAAATGTAAAAGTGTGCTGACTTATCTTAAATATGATAAATGCAATATGCATTATTATAAATCTTAGTTATCAACAGATTTTATTAATATGCAGATAAATTACATTAATCTTTAATATGGCTCAATTATTAAAATTTTAAAGAAATTTACCCAGATCTCATTCTACTAAGTATACTGCTATTTAAAATTCACATGTCAGATTTGCACATTTATATGTAATTTACACCATCACATGTGTATAGTATAAATTATTTACTTTCTTATTTATTTATTGTTGTTCCTATGAAAGGAACAAGATTATCTGAATGTGTATGTTTCTGCCATACTTAGAGAAATGAGGGCAGCACTTGACATAAGCAACCACCAGAGAACTAAGCTATATTACAGGAAAGGGATATTTTATTTTTCTACATTAAAAAATTCAATACCATGGCTTTTCTTATTAAATTGGAATCTTTTTATTCTTTTAACATTTGATAAGAGTTATTTTAAAAATTGATCATAAGAGTTGTAATTCTCGAGTGACATGCTTCAGTGGGTCAAGGGACCATCTGAACCATGCTTCAACTTCCTTTGGGTGGTTCTGGGGATCCTAACTTCTTCCTTTCTACTCAAAAGACAGTGATCCACTTAGTCTTTGTTCAATCCAACTGTTCAGTCTCTACGACACCAACGGGCATTTAGTGGATTGGTCTAGCTCTCCCCTGTGATTTCATTCTCAAAAATAAAGGCTGCAGTATTAAAACACACCCCTAGAATCCCTTGATAACTCACCATAAACTATCATCCCCAAAGATATCTATGTTGTTACAATACTTGTCCCTAAAAGATTACCATAAAGATTAAAGGAGATAACCTGATTAAATCCTCAGCATAGTTTTTGATACACAATGACTCAATAAATGTTAGTTATTTCTATTACCATTCTTAGTTTTACAATCCTTAGATGTGTATACTAGGGAGCTAGAAGAGAACTTCAATTTCCTGAGGCCAGAGGAATCCTAGTTAGTAGCACAGCAAAGTCTATACTTAAATCTGCATGTCTTCAGCCTATTCTATCTTTTAGAATAATAATAATAATTTCTCAGAAATACAGCATCTTAAGTCTGAAAAACATCTTGCAGGTTAACAAAAAAACCTTAGGCAGAAAATCATGACAGCTAGAAGGGACCTTGTGGTCATCTATGAAGCTGGATCCTTCATTTTACGACGGAGGCCCAGACAGGTTAATGACATAGTTAATGCAGGATCATTAGTTAAAGTCACACACTAGCGTTCAAATCTCTTTTCCCAAAGATGTGCTCAATAAAATAATTGGTTGGATTTTGTGTGTGTGTGTGTGTGTGTGTGTGTGTG
>NW_012149063.1:7628312-7630167 GCF_000956105.1 Propithecus coquereli
AAGACTTAAAGAAGCACTATTACTGTTCTGCAATTAATAGAGAAGGTAAAATTAGAGAAGCTCAAACACTTTATCAACAATTAGGGACTTCAAATCCAGTGCAAAACTCTTGAATCATAAATGTTTTGATTTTTTCAAAAAGCTTTTTGATGTAATACACTTATCAAAAATACAACTAAACACCAGATTCAAAAAAAATAAAAATAAAAAAGCAGATTCAGGTTGATATTATTAGGAGTGTTTACAGATTTTAAACTGTCACATGAGGTTATTTCAAGTTATCACACCTCAGTGAACATTTTCTACTTATTTAACAGAGGCAATTCAGTATATGAGAATAAAAGCTAAGCATTATATTTTCAGTTTTCTCATCCCTCCAGTGACTTCTGTTGATTAGGTTAGGATGAAGCCCAAGTGATTTGGTTATTTTAAAAAGGACCTGTTACAGGCTTAAACTTCCTATATATGGCACAAATCCACTATAGTTTGATTAGAATATTCCAATTGCAATAAGCTGCAATAAAGACCAATGTTGATTCATAGCATGAAGTAGAAGACTTGTGATGTTCAAACACACTTTTGAAAACCTGTTTTTCTTATTTGAAAATGGCAATAGTGGCCTGAAGATAAAAGATTTAACTTTCAAAAATATCCTGGGAAGAAGAAGTGTAAGCATGAGCATTCTTCACAGATGTGTTAATTGATCACCACGCTGCTATACATTTTCTTTGTAATGACACTGCTACATGGCATGTTTTACAAGATAATGATGTTAAAAAAGGGAAAATAGCTTGCCTTTGGGCATTTTATAAAACCAACTTTTTATAACATGTCCACAGTATTTCATTTTACGAAATTCCTGTTAGTTCAAAGGATTCTAATGAAATTAACAGAGAACTTTAACAACCTCTAACTTGGATGCTCTTCATATAAGAGATAATCACTAGATTCTTATTTTTATATAGACTGTGTGCCATATGGAACTTGACATCTTAAGAGTGATTTGAGGCATCTGTACAAGGCCTGCAAGAGATCAGTATGTTAGAAAAGAAAACACAGAAAGTCAGACTGCAACAACTGGCTCTTGGGAGGATTAAGAAGAAAAGATTAAAGGATGATTTAGTATCTATCTTTTAGTGACATTTTAATGTATTGAGAGGAATCTACCCCACTGATTTCATCCTCCACAAAGGAAAGGTTAAAGGGAGATAGTCTAACCAAGCAATTGAAGATCTATGAAGTAACTGGCTTAATAATCCTGTTCTAGTCCAATGTTACAATCATTTTAATTACCATAGTCTGTCAATCTGGTTAAAAAAAAATCTAGGCCTGCTTTTACACTGCCCCCAAATCAGCAGCACTTATACAGAGCTTTAGATTCTACAAAGTGCTTTTCATAGATACTATTTCATTATATCTTCAAATTCCTGTTTTTTAGAAAGGAAATTCACTGATGTTAAGGTATTTGCTCAGGGCAGATAGTTGGTAAGCAAAGCAGCCATGATGGAACCCAGACCCCATGACTTCACACCCTGTCCTCTCCCCACTCTGCCGTACTTCCCTGAGACCTGGAGACATGATCACTCAACATGTCATGAGACTGGTTCCTAACCTTAAGTAAGGCTCAGGTGTCACAAAGACCCAGAACCATCAGCAAGCAGAAATATTCAGTGACCACCCTGATTCAGTTCTAAGCCTGCAATTGGTTTATAACTGTGGTCTGAGTGGTCCCCTAATCTTTTTGGCACCAGGGACTGGTTTTATGGAAGACAATTTTTCCACAGACTGGGGGAATGGTTTTGGAATGATTCAAGTACATTACATTTATTGTGCACTTTATTTCTATTATTATTAT
>NW_012149063.1:7641925-7642783 GCF_000956105.1 Propithecus coquereli
AGAGGTGAACTCTAGTCTACAGGACTGTTCAGTGCAGGATAATTAGGATATAATGTGATAATCAAAGCTCTTTTCTAAGTATTTCTGTTTGAGAAATAAAGGTGGATCTTTGTGGAAAACAAGTCTCAAAAAGCAAGGAATTAAGAGAGGAAAGAACAGCAGAAAGAGAGCATCTGAACCAGATACTGTGGATCACTACAAGCTATGACCGAACACTAGCATACAGGACTACAGAAATTCTTTTATGAGTCTTACCACCAGATCAAAAGTTAAAGATTCATTATTATTTAAGTATCTTGTTTTAGAGAGAAAAAAATAAATTTACCTTAAAAGTTTAGAATATTTTTGTATGAAATTAAAAGTAAAATATTTAAAACATTTGTTTATAATCTAGTATTATTATTTTTAAAAATAAAACACATGGGAAAAATCCACCTGCTTGCAATAACACTGCTTCCAAATAAAAGCGTTTTCATATTCATTCATTAGGCAAAGGCATTTGGGGGGCTTTATCTATAAGCGGACAGAAGGAGTTCACTATTCACATTGAAATTGCCACTGAAATTGAAATATGTGGCAATTAGAATGTTATATCCATAAGATAGCAAAATAGTTCTGGTTTAAATAACAGATTCAGCTAACCCCTCCTGTATACATGTGGCAGATGGAAATTATGGAAATTCTTTGCCCTCAAAATGCTTTATTAATTTAGAATTGGCAACTCCAAAGTGTAGACAAGTTTGACCATGATTATATACAAGGCTAATGTACAAACTTTCTGTATTCAACAAATTCAGAAAAATGTTTCTCTAATATAAAATTTTGTATATTTTAATGATACAGACTATTCCAAGAAAA
>NW_012149063.1:7644028-7655737 GCF_000956105.1 Propithecus coquereli
GAAAGAATGTTCAGAAGCTAATAGTCAATAGAGCAAATTATAAAGTAGTGTATATAGAAGAAACAGTCCCTACCCCCGACTCTGGAAGGATAAACAGCAGAATATTATTGGTTATATTATCTGTCAATGGTGTGATTTGGTGTAATATTCATATTTTTATTTTCATTTTTTATTTTTGTAAGCAATGAACATGGATGACTTATATAATAAAAATGTAAAAATTTATAATAACCTATGTATAAAAAGACTAAATGGAAATTCTTCAAAATGTTAACACATAGTTGTCTTCAAATGCTGAGGCTATGAGTAATCCCCTTCCTTCTTTCTTTATATCTTTTGAAGTTTTTATAAAGAACATGTATTCCTTTAATACTAGGAAAAAAATCTCAAATTCATTAATTAGATATATCAATATGAGACTCATTTTTTAATTTAAAAATAGTTTTAGGTAATCTGATTCAACTTCCTAACAAATATCAACTATATATTGGCATAACATGATGAGTCACTACAGGTGAAACATTTTCATACTTTTAGAAATTTCTACTACTTCAGCACTCTGGTACTCTCCTCTCCTCACCACTATTCCCAGTCCTCCCAGCCTTAAGAAACACTACACTTCCAGACAGTGGTCAATAAACCATGCAGAGTTCTAAAAGTAGATCATGAGAAGAGACTTTTGAGCCTCTGAGGCCTGCTTGCTTAGAAAGCAATTCCAGATTACTGGAGGGCCTACTCTAGTCAAGGTACATGGAAATCAGTTACTAAAATTAATATGCAAATGATTTAATCTTTTTAAAAGAAATTAGAATGAAGTCAAGGTTTTGCCTATATTAACATTCCTCATTCACTTACATTCCAATAGGTTTTTCTGAGGGCAATAGGAGAAAAGTTATAACCATTTCTCCAGGAATTTTACACAACCAATAATCCCCCATTGGAGGTGGTTACATAAGAGAACACCACTCTTCACCTGGGACTGGGTAGAGGTGAACTCTAGTCTACAGGACTGTTCAGTGGGGTGCACCTATATGGTTTCAAGGATTATAGGGGGAGAAATCTAAATGCTGAAGTGGTGTTCCATAGGGAATTCTGAAATCATACCACCGCCATAATTTGAGTGAGACTGGGAGAGGGGAGCAGCACAAATGGTAGTTTTTTTTCACTGTGGTACCTGGTACCATGTGATACAATTCACACTCAGAGAGTAGAGGATGTTCTACTTTCCTACCAGCTGTGACCATGAGTAATACCTGCTGTGAGTCCTATTCCAGGCCAGACAGGAACAGCAAGGGTATAGCCAATGATTAAAGGAGAGCTGGCTCCCTTCTGGCTAGTGCATTTGGCTCAGGTCCAAGATCCCAGCAGCGCAAAGGGGCTCTTCCTCTAGGTATCTAGGAATCCTCCCTCATTGTGTACTCAAATTTATTGAAACATTTATTATGAATTAAAAGGTGAAGAGTCCCCAATGATAGGGCTGAAACCTTCAACAAGTTATATTGTCTTGCAATCACTACTATACACCTATAATTCCTTTGTTGTTCATATTTCCCTAAGAAACATGACCTGAGAAATTTTACATTCAAAAATCAGAGATAAGGTAGGTACTTAAAGATAATTAGATTATATATTTATAATAAATAAAAAGAAGAAAAATGAAGGGAAAGAGTACTCCAAATGTGAAAAACTAAAATATTAAATAAGATGTCACCTGTCATACCAATTTAAAAAATTTTTGTCCTGATAGAAATCCAGTCAGTGGCTGCAGTGAGGACAGGGGTAGGGGCAGGATTTTCTATAAAGGGGGATAAGGGAACTTTCTGGGGTAATAAAATGTTCTATATTTTGATTGTAGTATTGGTTACATAGGAATATACATTTGTCAAAACTCGTCAAACTGTACATGGAACTGTGTGCATTTTATTATATGTAAATTATACATAAATGAATAAAGTTGACTTTGAAAAAAATTCTTGGAAATGTAAAGATACGGGCTCATTTGTAGAGTTTCTACATTATAAGGAAAAAATGAACTTTCTCAAAGGAGAGGGGACTACTGCTTTTTTCTTAGTATGAATTTGGGAAGCAGCCCAAAGCCATTCTAAAGTTAATAAGCCAACTATACCCAGAACAAGGATCCTTCCTGTTGAGTGGGTGAAAAAAAGAGAGGTGTAAATCTCTTAAGAAGGTGCTAAACAATCTGCAGCTAGTACAAAACCCTCTATTTTTGCAGGGAAAGTTTACCAGTAAGGTGATCTTTTACCAAACACTGCTGGTAAATAAGTACAAGCAATAACTTAGAAATTATCAAGGAAAATGTTTCGGTTGGACGAGATGTAAAATTTAAGAATGTAAATTAGAGCATCAGCAAACCTATAGCATTTAGTGAATTATCCCTGAATGGTTTTTAGAAGCTAAGGAAATAGAGGATATAGGGCTGATTCATTTAAGTCACTGACAAACCACATTGAATGATGCAGCATCACACTTAAAGGAGACATGTGAAAAGGGGCAAGATTAGTAGCCATTACAGATTTCTGTAATTTCTTGTTGAAATCTAATTATTGCAATATAATGTTGAGGTCTGAGCATTTCTGACCAGTTGTAGTAACTTGACGGAGCCTCCAAAAGAGTGAGGGACTAATTTATGAGGCCATATAAAATCAATTACGTTCTCATAACTTAAGCAAAGCCTCAGCGGCGTGGCTATGACTTTCCAATCTCTGAGGAGTACAAATATTAGGGGAAAAGAGAAATGTTTCCAAATGAAAAAGGGAAATATGATATGGAGCAAAAAGCACAAGATGAAAATTACAGATCCTAATCAATAAGCATGAAGAGGAAACAGAGCAAGATGGCGGATTAGATACCTCTAGCCTTCATTCCTCTGCACAAACACCAAATTCAACAACTTTCTTCAGAAGAACCAAAAAATCAGGTGAGTGATCACACTACCTGGTTTTAATATTGTATCAAGGAAAGAAGCACTGAAGAGGACAGAAAAGACAATCCTGCATTGCCTACGCCATCCCTCCCCCATTCCCCAGCAGTCACTGAGTGGAGAGAGAATCTGCGTGCCCCAGTGGGGAGAGTGAAGTGATTGTGGGACTTTCACTGAAACTCAGGGTCACCCTGGCACAGGGGAACACAGCACAGGGCAGAATTCTGCCGGTGCCCACAGAGGGAGCATTTAGACCAGCCTGGCCAGAGAGAAATCCTCTGCCCCTAAATCCGAGTTCCGGCTAGCCCCACCACTGGCAGAAAAAGAGCAACCCGGGGCCTGGTCTAAATTCGAAAGACAGTCACAGGCCATAAGGGCTGCAGTCCTTGGGCAATTCCTGTGGCTGTGCTGGCTTGGTGCTCGTGGACTTGGGGTACATGTGACCCAGTGAGACACCAGCAGTGGTGGCCAAGCCAGTGCCTATGTCACCCCGACCCCACAAGTACAGGCCGTGTGGCTCAGGGAGTCTTCCTCCACTTGGGGAAAGGAAAGGGAAGAGTTCAGAGGACTTTGTTTTGCAACTTGGGTACCAGCTCAGCCACAGAAAAATAAAGTACCAAGCAGACTCCTGAAGGCTCTGAGTCCATGCTTTAGGCCCTAGAAGGTATTTCTGGACCCAATCTGGGCCAGAAGGAAACATGCTGCCCTGAAGGGAAGGACTCAGTCCTGGCAGGATTCACCACCTGCTGACTAAAGAGCCTTTGGGCTTTGAATAACCATCAGAGGTAGCTAGGCAACAGTCGCCACAGGCACTGGGTCAGACTGGGCTGGCTTCTGGTGTGACCTAGTATTGGTGGCCACAGGTAGTAGCCATGTCACCCCTCCCCCAACTCCAGCATCCCAGAACAGAGAGTGAGGGAAGAGAGTGCGAAACTTTGCCTGGTAATCCAGGGAATTCTCCCAGTCCATCAAGGCCGTACCACTAGCAGTCTGCAGAGAGCCACAGCATTACTGGGCTTTGGGCACCCTCAGTGCTGATATGGCTGCAGTGATCACAACACCCAATTCCCTTTGAATACCTGAAAGTCTTCTCGAGGACAGGTTCAAACAAATCCAGACTGCAAAGGACAAAATAAATACCTAACATTTTAATGTCCAGACATCAAGGAACATCCATAAGCATCAAGAACACCCAGGAAAACATGACCTCATCAAAGGAACTTAAATAAGGTACCAGTGACCAATCCGGAGTGATGGAGATACATGACCTTTCAGACAAAGAATTCAAAATAGCTGTCCTGAAGAAGCTCTATGAACTTCAAGACAACACAGAGGAGGAATTCAGAAGCCTATCTGAGAAATTTAACAAAAAGACTGAAATTAAGAAAAATCAAGCAGAAATTCCAGAGCTTAAGAATTCAACTGACAAACTGCGAAATGCATCAGAGTCTCTCAAAAGCAGAACTGACCAAGCAGAAGAGAGAATTAGTGAGCCTGAAAACAGGCTATTTGAAAATATACAGTCAGAACAGAATATAGAAAAGAGAAAGAAGCATGCCTACAAGATCTAGAAAATAGTCTCAAAAGGACAAATCTAAGAGTTATTGGCCTTAAAGAGAAAGTAGGGAAAGAGATTGGGGTAGAAAGTTTATTCAAAGAAATAGTAACAGAGAACTTTCTAAACCTAGAGAAAGATACCAATATTCAGGTACAACAAGGTCATAGAACAGCAAGCAGATTTAACCCAGATAAGACTACCTCAAGGCATTTAATAATCAAGCTCTCAAAGTTCACAGATAAAGAAAAGGTCCTAAGGGAAGCAAGAAAAAAGAAAAAAAATAACATATAAAGGAGCACCAATACATCTGGCAGTAGACTTCTCAGTGGAAACCTTACAGGCCAGGAGAGAGTGGCATGACATATTGAAAGTGCTGAAGGAAAAAAACCTTAACCCTTAACCCTAGAATATTATGTCCTGCAAAAATGTCCTTCGAACATGAAGGAGAAATAAAGACTTTCCCAGAGAAACAAAAGCTGATGGATTTCATCAACATTAGACCTGTCCCACAAGAAATGCTGAAAGGATTTCTTCAATCTGAAAGAAAAGGACATTGATTAATAATAAGAAATCATCTGAAGGTATACAACTAACTGGTAACAGTAAGTACACAAAGTAAGTAAGTACTGTGGTGTATAAACCAACTTATATCTTAAGTAGGAAGACTAAAAGACAAACCTATCAAAAATAACTATTAATACAACATTTTGATAGATAGTATAAAAAATATGGATGGAAACAACGAAAAGCTACAAAGTGGGGGAAGGGGAGATGGAGTTAAAGGATAGAATTTGTTAGAGTTCTCTTTGTCTGTAAGCAGAGTTGTTATGTGTTTAAAAGAATTGGTTATGAAATGTTTTTTGCAAGCCTCACGGTAATCGCAAATCAGAAAACCTACAGCAGATACACAAAAACTAAAAAGCAAGAAATTAAAATACATTATCAGAGAAAATCACTTTTAACAAAGGAAGACAGGAAGGAAGGAAGGTAGAGGGGACCTCAAAACCACCAGAAATCAAATAATAACATGGCAGTAGTTAAGTCCCTACCTATCAATACTAACACTGATCATGAATGGACCAAACTCTTCAATCAAAAGACACAGAGTGGCTGAACGGATGAAAAAACAAGAGCCAACCATGTGCTGTCTGCAAGAGACACACTTTACCTATAAAGACACACACAGACTGAAAATAAAGGGATGGAAAAAGATATTCCCTGCAAATAGAAACCAAAAAAGAGCAGGAATAGCTACATTTCTATCAGATAAAACAGATTTCAAGACAAAAACTATAAAAAGAGATAAAGAAGGTCATCATATAATGATAAAGGGGTCAATTCAGCAAGAGGACATAACAATTCTAAATACCTATGTACCCAACACTGGAGCATGCAGATATATAAAGCAAATTATGAACAGAGCTAAAAAGAGGGACAGACCCCAATACAATATAGTTGGAGACCTCAACATTCCACTCTCAGCAGTGGACAGATCATCCAGACAGACAATCAACAAAGAAACATTGGACTTAATCTGCACTATAGACCAAATGGGCCTAAGAGATATTTATAGAACGTTTCCTCCAACAGCTGAAGACACATTCTTCTCCTCAGCTCATGGATCACTCTCAAGGTTAGACCATATGTTAGGCCACAAAACAAGTCTTAAAAATTCAAAAAAACTGAAATCATATCAAGTATTTTCTCTGACCACAATGGAATAAAACTAGAAATCAGCAACAAAAGGAACGCTTGGAAATATAATCACTGAGCATGAGCTCTAAGGTAAGGATTTACTACAACTAGAGAGCTGATTCTTTTAGAATTGCCCACAAAGTTAGTTTGAGAGCAACACGGCCTAGGCCAGATTAATTGCTTGATAGTCTCCTCTTGCTTTATAACTTCAAATGGTGTTAACCTCCTAAAGCTACCAGAGTCGATTCCTGTTTCGAAAGGTTAAATGGGTGGAAATATTGCCACCAGTGATCATTTTCCCACCAAAATGCTGAAGACTCTGAAATAGCAATTGTGAAAGAATTTCTAATAGCTTCCTTTCCAACCCTCAAATCAGTAATTTAAGTGATTTTATTTGTTTAAATGGCCCAGATACAAGAAATCTTCCAAAACTGCAGCTGGCTTGGAAAATCACAATTTGGTCTTCTGTTGGCCTGGTTCTTTGGAGCTGAGGAACTGATGTTTATCTTCCATCTTCCTCTTTCCATCTGGTTTTCCCTAACAGCTTTCAATTACTAATCCTTTCTGTGGGTGATAAGATGGATGGGATTCACACGAATAATTTCCTGGGACCCATTTGACTTTTCTTTAATAACTATTGCATGGTATTCCCTGGTGGGGTCTAAATGGTCCCCATACACGAATCACAGCTGTGAGCTCAGGTAGGCACCACTTGTCACCTTGGCTTCCTTGAACATATTCCTGAAGAGGAGTATCTAGCCACCACCCTCACGAACTATTTCATGACACAAAGACACTTTTTTTTTTAACACCTAAGATGCTTTAACTGTGGGATGAAGAATGGCTCTCTTTACCTCCCAAGAACATTCTAAGGATTCTGAGTTCTTAAAGGGAAAAATATACAGTAGCAAATCAAGTTGAATTATCGTGATTTCCTTTCTCAGTCTCAGGACTGATTTCTATAAGGGCCTTGGATTTCGCTGAATTCATAAAATATACTCATTTATTTGTTGATTTAGTCAGTTAACAACTGTTTACATAAAACTCATGGTGCAGAACTGAAAGTGAAACAACACTGAGGGATTAAAGCCCGGACACTGGGGTGGAATGCTAGAATTTCATATTAATTTCTGATCTATGATTCTGAAAAATCCATTTTCCTACCTACAAAAGTGTTTCCTGTGATCCGCAAACTCAAATCTAAGCGAGTCTAACGTACTATCTATTGAACTCCTGTGATACTATACAGATGATACTGGCAGCTTGCCTCCTGCTCTCAAGATGCTACGTGTTATTAAATAGGTAGAAATAATGAAACATTAAAATGTAAGTTCTTTGAGGCATGGCTTGAATCTTGTACATCTTTTCTTCTTTCCAGGGCCTAGCCTATTTCCTTGCAAATAGGAGGCATGCAATAAATGATGAATTAAATGCAATTAATTTTGATAGAAGATGAGTTAGGTCACGAGACTGAAGAAGAAATGGGGACAATATTCCTGCCTTGCTCTTGTTTAAATTCCAGCATAACTTGTGAATATCAAGAACAAATTGTTTATATAGATGACTCATGGAAGACTATTTAGAAAATGAAATGTGAAGATATTAAGGGCAAAGGAAGGAGAGGGTTTGCCCAGCTGGGAGCCAAGAAAACAGGTAGACTTGGGGGAAATCTGAGTTGATCTTAACGGGTACAGGTTCAATAAAAGTTCACTGACAGGCATAGAGGCAGAAGGCTTTATTCGTCTTATATTCAGGGAAAGTAGTTAAAATATTGGTCTCTTCTAAGATGCAAATACAACAGGAAAATAGTAATTTTGTCCTTAACAGTCATTAGAACATTACTGAGCAAAGACATATGCTTCCCGATTAGAGATAAATAAATCCATCACTGTATTATTAAAAGAGAAACTCTACTTTCTTGATGAAGCAATTAGGAGCCTTTTGATGTTATCTTGTGAACTTAAAGGGCAGTTCAAGCACTGAAAACATGGATCTTGAAGAGAAACCTCAACATACTGTTTCTAGCTAAAGCTAGGGGAATAGTGCTGAGACCAATGTCGGGGTATCTGGTTGGTGACCGCTCTGATCCCAGAGAGCACTGATTCTCCCTTCTTTACGTTTATAAGGAAGGCTGCATTACAAAATCTCATTAATACTCCTATCCACCAGTGCATGGCATCCATAATCCCCATTTTAGAGACTGCGGCAAACTGAGATTTAGGAAGGTTAAGGGCTTGCTCAAGATCACACAGACTAATATAACTGACCATGTAGGCTTTTTTTTTTTTTTTTAAACTTTCCTTGATTTCTTAAGGAGGATGTTTACAGAGGATAAGCCCACTATGAGAAGTTCTGTGCAGAAATTGCAGTCTTCCTCATAAATTACTAAACCGGCTTTTTAATGCAAATCAGTGACCCTGGCACATTTGGCAATTCTCTAAGGGCCTGTTCACCCCAGAAACAACTGATCTTAACCTTGAGCAAGCAAACAGTGGACACCTGGGCACGTAAAATTAACTGGGGGAGAGAAAGAAAGTGGATATAAGAAGGGGTAAGAAGAATAAAAAGATGATCATAGCTTGAGCATGAACAAGGAATGACAAAAAAGGCCCAAAAGACTGGGAAGGCACAAAATCATGAAATCAACACGGTTTTCTGTAGACTGCTTCATGCCACCTGCTCCTCTGGTATTGTTACTTTTATTCATAATTAAGTTTAAGTGTGGCCTTCCTGCTGATTTCTACATTGATACCATGTGGCTACAGATAATGTGCTATGTGTTTTTTAAAGCAAAGTAAAAAACATTTAGAAGAGTTGCTTTGTGAGAGACTAAGCCAATTAACAAACCAGACTGCCAGTGCTCCTTTTGCTATTTCAGAGGACAAAGACTGCCTATCACTTCATGGAGGTATCCAAAGAATTCTAGTAGTTATGGCAGTTTTGGGCAGAGACCCAATTACATTTCAACTTCAAATTTCACAAGGTTTTTCAATACATACGCAGTCTGGTGATCCCAAAGAAGTCTTTAAAAATGGAATTTAAATGTAAAAGAAATTCCTTTAAAATTAATTAATATGACAATGCATCAAGCATTGCATTCATTTCAAACTTATATGGGAAGAAAATATATACACACACAGTACACACAGGTTACTTAGTGTGTGGAAGTTACCTAAAACCAAAAAATGCATTTTGCACACCCTTGCCATCACAGGCATCCTTATATAAGAGACAGGTGTAGAGCTTAGATAACTAAATCCAGGAGTAAAGAAATTCTGCCTCGATTCAGAGTTCTGGCTCACAGTATAGCTTCTGACATGCAAATTACATATATACTTTTGATAGTTTATATTATTAATTATATGAGACATTTCTAAAACATGGTTTTAGAAGATTAAAATTATATTAAGTGTAAAATTGTCATAAAAACTATCGCATTCAGCCATTGGTCAAGTATCTGTTGAAGTAAATATATTATATTCACTACTTGAAATAAGAAACTATTCAAATACAGCTCCAAGATAAATAAAAAAAAGTAACTAATAAATGTTGGGCTCTTGGCCAGTCTGGACTGCTCAATTAAGCCATTTTAGAAGACAAGGAAATCTGGATTCTCAACATGCTGCAATTTCATGATTAAATGTATCTCAATTTCAAAAAGATTTTTAAGTTTCCAAGTGATATTTCAAGCTGAGGAAGCAACTTAAACAGTTAATGAGAAAAATGACATAGCTATCACCTGGAAAAAATGTTTTCCCCCAACAGTAGGCCACCAGATTTCCTAGAGACAAGTAAGACTCTTTAGGATTCACTTCCTGTGGCAAAAACCTTCATGACCACAAAACCATCCTGTCAGCCTTTCACAAAACTCAGATGCATAACATATACCTTAAGGACTGGAAAAAACAAACAAAAACACCTGAATTCTCATCTTTCAATTTTAAAACAAAGAAAGACCTTAAGAGATTATCTGGTTCAAAATTTCCCAGAGTGGGTTTCATTAAACATTATTTTTCAAAAATTGTTGTTAATAATGGTGGGTTGATTCCAATAAGTTTGGGAGCATTTTTGGAAAGTCATAGTCACATTAGGTCATTAACAATAGTAAGGCCTACAGAAAAGAAACAGCCTTTTGAAAAAACTTAATTTTTATCAATCCTATTTGAGCACAGAATCGTTTTTGTAGTATTTATCAAAATCCTGTGAAATTAATGTTTTGTAGAAAACCCCTTATCTTGTATGGAGAAACTCAAGTCCAGACAGGGTGGATGATTGTCCCAAGGTCATACAATTAGTTGGTGGATAAGCTAAAAACAGATCTCATCTTTCAAGACCCCACTAGGGTGTTCTTTTTAGTACTGTGTTTTCTCTCTCCTATAACACCTACACTCCTAGAAGGATCAGACTATAAGAACCACATCTTGGAGACCGTCTAGTGCAAAGCCTTCCTAAAGGGGTGGGGAAATACAGTTTCAGAAAAGTGAAGCAGTTTGCCCAAAGTGACACATAAAACTAAAATCTAGCTCTGAATTCCAACCCTAGTCTCTTTTCTACAATAGCATACTAATTTATGCAAAGCCAATGCTTTTGGCCTCTGAGGTAAATGAGTCATGGACAAGATGGGTTTTAGCTATTAAGGACCCATTAAATATTTATTAAACTATACTGTGTCAATAAGTATTTTAAATCAATGAAATATGATTGTCTTTACTTACAAATGTCATCCACTGTGACAGGGAATCAATGTTTCAAGCTGTTGAACAGGCCATCAACCCTGTCCTGTTGGATGACACCTGTAAATAAAATAAATCTATTTTTGAGTGAGTAGATTTTAAGCCAACTAGACTTAAGATGCATGCAGTTTAAAGCAAACAGTAACTTTTCAAATGATTCTTAATTGTGTACTGTTAGAGAGATACTTCCCAGTGCCAACTGTTTCACTTGAAGTAGCCACCGCTGGCCATGAGCACAAGAGAATCCAGGGTATTCGACTTGTGATGTTGCTAGAATACACAGGGATCATGGCTCCTAGAGCTAAAAGGGTCCTCTAAGCATTATCTACCTCAGTTTCCTGCCTCTGCGAATATTATTTTCACTTTGTAGGACGGACAACCAAAACATCGTGAAGTTAAAATGACCAGCCGAATGTTAAATATTAATAGCTAAGTGTCTTTAGCTAAAGTTCTCTGGTGTTGAAAAATACATATAGAACACATTAGCAAAGGTTATCATTAGGCTGACCAACTTTGAAAGACTCACATATACACATTTTTAAATATTTCACAAATGTTGACTTAGAATATTCTAGCACATCTGCAGAGAATATATCATCAGTGTTAGATATTTAAATACAAGCATTACTGAAAAATGTCATGGATGGAAAATCAACCAACAGCGAGAAAATGGGAACTAGACAATGAAAAGAACAATATTAAATACAGCATGCATTTGGGATTCTAAATTCTGGCTACTTCCAAACAAGATTTTTGGTTCCTGACAAATATGAATATATGAA
>NW_012149063.1:7656632-7657940 GCF_000956105.1 Propithecus coquereli
AAAAAGTAATTCAGATAGATAATGTGACCCCCTCAATTACTTATGTAATAGTATTAATAATTCTCTTTCCTTAACTATTAAGTTATAATTCTCACCAATCCCCTGAACTTTTTCACTAGGGGCCATTTTCCAACATATTTTAAAAACTCTGAAACTGATAAAATAGAAAACAATCAAGAGTACAAAAATATACCTAACATACTTTAACTGAACAAGAATTAGATATATGCAAAGCTCAGCAGCATAGAAATTAGACATTAAGAAAAATGCATAAATTTTTCAAAGCACTGTGGAGAAATCAATCTCTTTCAGCAATAATGGCTTTCTTAAAAGAACCCCAAAGAGAACAAGATAAAGTGTGGTTTCATGGTAGCTTACCCTTTTCTCTGATACCCCATCCTGGCCTGTAGGATCTCTCTCATCATGTGTCTCTTTCAGGACTGGCATATGTTTTTTGTATGCTGGCTCTCTGTTTAAGGTTGTGTATCCTATGTGCTCATAAATTGGGTTTATCGTCATCTTGGCAATGTATTCTGCTGCCTTGGTTTCAATATAGAGAGTAATCAAGCCATCAGTCACCAGATCGTGGATGGACTCAAAGCGTTTCTCCCCAACAAAGTGCTTTCCATCGTAGTAGAGCCTGAAGTTTCTGGTTTGACTTCCAAATCTGCCTCAATGAAATGGGAAAGATGTTTTTAAGAAAAGTAAGCAAGTGAATTCTTCCTGAAAAAAAAAAAAACTATTGCTTTGTTTGTGTGTGTCTTCTTTGTTTGTTTAAATAAGCTGTGGCTAATCTCTGTGAATCATCTGGAATATATAAAATTAAACTTTTGAACACAAAGAATGAACTTGCAATAACTAGGGATAAACAGCCAAAAGCTTGCCAACCCTAGAAGGAAGAATTTGTTCTAATTTATCTTTTTAAGCCACTTCATTATGCCTGTAGGAAAAAGAGGGGAAAATAAACCTTACACCTTATTAAAACACAGTCGGTATTCAAGTGGCCACTCCATACTATATGAAATTTCTATATTAACATTTTTTCAAGGTGATCAATAAAAGTATTCCATGTACTTTAGACCTCAGCATTCATGCCTTTTAACAGGAAAGCTCCATTTAGGGCTCACCTGATTATGATGCCAGCAATCACTTAAAGTCGAATTGACCCCAGAATCTGAGCCTCGTAGGGCAGGATGGCACAGAAACAGCCTTTTGCTGTTTCTGGCCACAGGCCAAGGACTTGTTGTTCCCTTTGCACATTCTTCTGTGTCTGCTGGTTAAGTCTGTGCAAGAAATGTTTGCAATATA
>NW_012149063.1:7658875-7662477 GCF_000956105.1 Propithecus coquereli
CTGCTGGGCCTTTTGATTTTACAGTAGGCATTTCCACAGTGGATAAGGCACTTAACTGCAATTCAAGCAATGGTGTCAGTTGCTTGTCACTTAACCGTCCTCTGAAATCTGAGAAGTAAAGAGGCACAGGGCATGAAGCGAAGATGGCTGAACTGGCCTCACCTGGGCTGAGAATGGTCTGATTGAAAGAATGGAAGTCTAGAGTTAGATCTCCTAGCACTTCATAAGGGGCTATTCTTAATCAATTCAAAGAGAATTTTTGGTTACATGCAGGGAATCGTGCAAAAAAAGACTGTTCATCCTTTTCTCTTTCTCAACTCAGTGACTCCAAGAGATCCTATCCATGATTTCCAATTTCTCCACAGCCTGTACACTTCAGCTTCAGCCTTCTAGTCCAACCAAACTTTCAGTCTTAAGGGAGCTGATCAGATAACTATTAATAAAACAACTCATAATGCAGTTTGATTAAAACTTAGCCTCAAAGGACAAGAAAATGAATTTCCATTTTGGAATTATGAATGACTGTTTAAAGAAAAATTGTATTATTTTTGCTAAGGGAACTGCCAAGTTCTCCTTGCCTAATCTGAACTACTCTCTGTTAATTAGGAAGTTACATAAAGAATAGCATCACAGCACAGACCATCAGAGACTTCACCACTTTTTTGATCTGATCTGAAAGGCATGTTGTATTAATACTTTGTGGGATCAGAACTGGAAAAAGAGGTCAGAATATCTTTGAGAAAGGTGGGGGGCAGGGTAGATATATCTATTCTACATAAGAAGAGCCATAAAACAGGAGATACTAAATCTAAGGGCAAAGAAATAATCCTTCCTTATAAAAGTTTACTGCTGGCAGATTGTCATTTATTCAAGGAATAGTTAACAAAACACCCAGGCACATTGTTAAGTGTTAGGTAGTTCATAATAAAGTTCCTGTCCCCTTGGTAACTCCAATGGGAAACAGATAAACATAAAAATAAAAATAAGTCAATACAAAGACATAAAATACTAAATTTTAAAAAGTTCACCTTCAGATTGATTTTTTAAATGACTACCAAAATGTATATAATCTTGCTCTTATATAGAAAAGTTATATTTCTGTAAAGTGATCCATGAAACCAAGTGAATCTAATATCTCCCTCACATTATAAAAACCAAGAAACTCACTGCCTAATAGGAGCTCAGAGCATAACACTTAAGCTTACATAAGAGCTCAGAGGTACTGCTTATGTCTAAGTATAAAAGCACTCTTGCAGTCTTGAAATAGGGTTTGGCCAGGGGCAGGCAAGTGTGGGTCCTACGTGTTTAACAGAAAACCTAGGCTTTTGGCATCAGACAGATATAAGATGTAAATCCTGGATCTGCTACTTCCTAGCTGGGTGACTTTGGGAAAATCATTTGTCAGATTCTGCATTTAAAAAACAGAAATAACATCACCCTACCCCATATGATCATGAGGATATTTAAGTCAAAGCTAAATATATAGTAGGCTCAACAAATGGTAGTTCCTCTTCTCCTTCTCTGTTAGCAGAGAATGACAGAATCAGTTACCAAACAATAAAGTGAAACAGAAAAGACATTCGATAGATATGTATGGGAGATGGCTAAATAAATAACTGGCAATACTAGCTGTATAGGACCATCTCTGCACTGATTTATCATATAGTCAACAAACAGAAAGGAAGAGCTCTTCATGAATTTTTCTTCTGGATGTCCCTAAGATTATCTCTAGTACTTGGTTAAACAGAGTGGAACTGTAACACAGTGCAAAGTGGGGAGGAGGAACAAACGAGGAAGGTCTTTCCACTGTGCCCTGGAACTTAAATCTCTGGGTTCAAAGGAGAAAGGTCAGGAAATATACTCCTATTGGAAGCAGGACATGTTAAACGGATCTAATGACACTACTGGACTCGAGATAGTAGAGTACTGATTTGTAAAAACTATTAAAGCTAAGCCATTCCCCCTCCACTTTATATAGGGAAGATTTTCTCCTCTTTTCCTATAGATTCTGACCTTGCTTGATAGCTGTTCATTCCTTGGTGAACATGCTTGAAACTGTATAGGCCCAATTCTCACCTAGATAGAGTTCAACAAGATGAAAATTCATTTTCTCTGAAGTGGTAATGTAGTAAACAAATAGAAAAGACAGGGACAATATGCTTTAAACTGCTACTTACATAATTACCACTTTCTAGAAAGAATATCTTTTTCTCCAGTGAGTCTAGGTTTTGGGTTTTATATTTTAAAACGCTGTTTAATGCTGTGCCCAGTTCCATTAAGATGAATTTCAAAATATATAATTCTAACATCTAACTTTTAAAAAATGAACAAGACCCATAATACCATCCTTTCTGTTTTTCAGCAAATGAATCATATTGATAAAAAATTTAGTCTAGAAGAATAAAATGATGAAAATATATATAAAGAATAGCCTTTGGAATTTTACTCTACTTTTTCTAAAACCAAGAATTAGTTCTGATTTGAGGCCAAAGTTATTTGGAAGTATCTCTTCAAAGGGAAGCTCCAAGCTAACAGATGTTTTCTGTTAACAAACAGAAAACAAAACATATACAACAGACTGGTCTAAGCTAACAATAAAATGTTAGAAGTATTCCCAGCAACCAAAATACAAAACCAGTTTTATTTATCATAAATATATATTTGTGTTGTTTACCAGAGTCAAAGAAGCTAGTCTAATGGTAAAATACAAGTATTTCATAAATTCATCCAATCATAAACATACCCTTGGAAAAAGTTAAAACAGAAATAAGAATATGATGAAGCATTCAATTAAATAAGATAAATTTAGATGGATTCTATGAACTAAGGAAGGCTAAGGAAGAGAGAGCATAGTTATATACAACTTTAAGATGATTTCTGCATCTAAAACTTTGTTAGACTATGACTTTTGTCTATCTTGCTATATAACTTTGGATGGTAAAATGGGGAAAAGTATTAAAATATGTTAACTCATGATGATATTTCCTTGGTTAAATACATCATTTTCAGTGAAGAAGCAATCCAATTTGCCTAACTAAACTATCAAAGATGGCACCAGGAAGCCATCCTCTGGAAGGTGGAACTGATATGGAAGGATTAGCTCAAAGTTTGTTTCAGAAGCTGTTAGATATTCCTCCTACCCTCCCTATCCTGTTCCCAGTGTTATCCCTTCCCCACTGTGGCAGAAGACTGAACCTCTGTTGTCTGGATAGGATAAAACAATGAGATGTGAACTGAAGAAGACCAGGCAGAGTTGAAGGCAGAGGTATCATCCCAAAAACTAAGTGAAAGTTTCAAATACTGAAGATTGAGACCTCCATTTCTCTTCCCCACCAGGTTCTCAGAAGGCTTATACTTTTCCTGACAGGAAACTGGAAGATTCTTCTCTGGGAAATCTGATAAATCCAAGTAAAAAGACTTAAGAAAAGATACCATTATCCTATAATTGTCGGGCTCTTAGAACTACCAGTCAGCTTTTTAGTGCCACATACACTTAAATATGAGCAGTCAGTCAAAAACCACTGACATCTGAGGAAAATTTCTCTTATAAAACACAAAGACTATGATAAATAAATAGAATCAAAGTTGGAGGAAACAAAATC
>NW_012149063.1:7663713-7664452 GCF_000956105.1 Propithecus coquereli
TTTAAAAAAAAGTGAAAATTAACATGATACAGTTGTTTGTCATTTGCTGAGCTATAATGCTCTTAGTGCAATGACCTATATAATATGAAGTTGCTTTCCATGTTAATTGGGAGTAAATAAATAATGATAACATTTCTAATGTAGTGAAACAATTAAAATAATTTCTGTTACCCATTATTTTTCATTTTACTAAACCAGAGAACCAAACCTAAATACTGTGTCTAGCCACTATGTAAATTTATGCTTTTATCATAGAAAAGTATTGTACACACTCCAATCTTTTAAAAGTCAGAATGGGTCTAGAAATGATCACTATGTTTGTACAATTAACAATAGATTTAGCTTATTCAAGAGTTGGTTATCGGTCCTGCTTAAAGCTTATTAAAATCTTATTTTTAATTAGGCTACTACATCAGGATAAAAATTCACACTACAAATCTACAAAAGCATGGAGTTATACGTGTGTGCAAATGCTTGTAGAGTTCTATACATGTGTAAGTGTGTGTAGACAAACACAAACCCACACATTTATACACGTGTTTTTTAGATTCCTATATAATTCCACTAAAAACACAAAGTTTTTATTTAATCATTTCAGTATAAATTATATCATTCTAAGTATCATATAGGGAATACAATTTAATATTTTTCTTGATGACTCAGGCTCATTAACATATTATTTTAGTGTTTCAATACAGAAATATCCCGAGACTATTGTAATGTATTGAGTTGCTCTTCC